>NW_027279837.1:0-482500 GCF_046629955.1 Centroberyx affinis | reverse complement strand
GAAAGGTAAAAATTATGCGGTAAAATTAATGCATTCATTTTCTGCTTTATGTCTTTTAAGTTTATATAAGACCTACCTGTCTTCAACTTCATCCTCACACCAGAGGAAGTGCGGCCTTATTTCCAGTGTATTAGCCTGACATCCCCAAACAATCTGGGGCGCTATAGCGAATGTGCCGCACTCGTTATGAAAGAGGAAAGCCTGTGCAAATGAGGGGTGTTTATATTTTTTTGTCAAGGACAAACAGTGCAACAACGCGGCCCATCGGTGGCTTTCAGCGGAGCTAATAAGATTATCCTCGCGTGCGTCTCGCTCTCTCAGACCTCTCCACTTAAGATGCTTTGGAGGGCTGGTGAGGGACCGTGTGTGTTGCACAGCAGAATGAGCTGAGTGCATCTTACATTCCTGGGTAACAAACCCACACGATGTAATCGTAATGCTTACACGATGCCTCTTTTGCGCTCGCTACCCAGTAGATAAGGGGCAAATAAAGCACGTGCCACAATGGAAATCTTCAGCGTTTTCCCCACAGCTCCCGCTTATTAGCTTGTTTATTTATATATTTTGACTTTGCATTTGTTTGTGAGCCACTTGTGTCGGGGCAAGAGGGGCTGTGAGGCCTGAGACAATGGATACTGCAGGCAGCTTTGTTCCCGCGGTGGCCCGGTTATGCGGTATTGGTTTCCCTTGCTCTCCACTCCTTTCATTTTCCTCCCATGCTATAAAGTAGAGCCTTTGTTTGATCAGACACTTTTTCCGCTCCTTGAGAAGAAGCCTTGGTAGAGGAAAAGATGCTCGTTCAGCCATTTACGGGAAGCCAAAGCAAACAATGCAACCTATTACTTCAGCAAAATACTATGAAGGACCTTGGGAAAAAAAACAAACTTTTTTTTTTTTTTTTTCGCAAGTCTAAGAGTTTTCTGCCTTGAACTTGCCAAGATCAAGTCCAGCTGGACAGTAGTGTACTTTTACCGCCATGACTTAGAAATAAAAATCACAACTGATACTTTTCCCCCACCTGCTCATTGTCTTGTTTTCTATCCACCCAGCCACTTGCCATTCAGTTTCCTATAAGATCAATGTCTGTTGCAGCATTCTCTACATACAGGCCGTTAACTAAGATTTCCGCTTAAGTAGCCCCTGCTCATGGCACATAAAGCACAGGAGAGTGAGGTCTGTATCCTGTCAGTGGGCCTCTCATCTCCAGTGAAAACAGTGTGTGCTTGTTGAGGCATTCTTCATACGAGGCTTCAGAAGGCACTCCGCATGATGCCACAACCACTGCGCGACAACAACATCCTTCACCGCACTTTCACAGCGAAAGAGCGCGTTTCGCTGTGTGTCACACTGTTTCTGAGCGCACTTCCTATGTATGCATGTGTGTGAACATGGCACGGGGAAAGCGACAGAGAGGGCCTCTTTCGACTGTGTTTGGGAGTGTGTGAGCCTCGCTGCGTGAGAGTGTATATAGGAGGGGATGTGCCAGGTGCTCCGTGCGCCTTTCAGTCTGCAAGTGCGTTCACTATGTGCACAACATAGAGGGGACCCCAAGGGAGGGGATGAGTGGAGGAAGAGGAATTCCTTTGCTGATGAAAAACTCTCTCACACACACACACACACACACACACATCTCTCTCTGTCTCTCTCTCTCTCTTGCTCTCTCTGCCTCTTCCTCACACGTGCACATCCACAGTGCACTCAGAGAGGGATCAAGCAGATAGATGGTCGTGTGAGTGTAGTGGCAGCAGGTTTGGCTTTGACAGGAGGTTGTCCACACTTAGCCCAGGGGACGGAAGAATACACTCCTCTCATCCTCAGTGCCTCAGACACAACTGTACAACATATAGCAGCACTATTTGAGGCGCAACTGAACTACTGAGAGCCATCCAGCGGCTATACAGAAAGAGAGCTACAGGTTACAGAGCCATCATGACACTCTCCTGCCCACTGTTCCCCTCGGGTTTGAAGTTCTTTTCTTTTCATTTTAGTTTTCCTCTTTCCTTATTTTCCCTGCTCTCTCCCACTCCTCTCTTCTCCTTTGCTCTGTCTTTCTCCCTCCGCTCTCCTTTCCTTCATTCCTCTGTGTCATTGGGATAAGTGCTATAGCGCAGTGAGTCAGTGCTGCTATGTGATTAATGACGGGCCCTGGCGTCTCCGGGGCCGAATGCTAACAACAGCCAGGGGGCAGCGCGATAATGCACAATAATAAAGCCAGCAGACAATCAGCCAGGCAAAGCAAGGCCTATTAGCCGGCCCCATCAGGACGGCTAAGTGAGAAATTAGCCCTTCCCAAGCTCCGCCACAATTCATCAAGTGCTGCCCCTGAATCCCCCCTCAAGAAGTCATAATGTTTACTTAAAGACTGGCCTAGATGCCCCAGTGGCGAGCTTTATTGGCTCTTATTAATTCTCGTCCGGGCCCTCGCGGCCGTGCCATTTAAACCGTATTAAAGGGGGGAAAATTGGGCGAGATGAAGTTGTCTTGGTGTTTGGCTCTCGCATGATAAAGCCGGACCTAAACAGAGGGAGACGGCCAAAAAAAAAAAAGGGGGGGGGGGGGGCAAATAAATAGAGATGTAAAGGAATGCAGAATGAAGCTGTCCTCAAATGTGTCGCAGTCGGTGAAAGGAATGCAGAGAGAGAGGGAAAAGGAAGCGAAAATGAAGGAATGGCGTTTGCTTTAATGCTAGACTTCCTGTGTCGATGGGAACGAATCCAAAAGGCTAACATCGGGTCATACATTCCACAGATGCAGAAACTGATGATTCTTTCCATTCTTCTTGTCTTTCATCAGGCAGACCCACGGAGACTGAGAAATACCTTTAAACAAGGTCATTCCATCGGCTCTCCAACTGTAATTTAACATGTCAGTGATGGACAGGAGAACAACAGTAACAAGGGAGGGAGTTCGGGGCAGATGAGTACACTTACACAAAGTACACTTAATGAGGCAGCTAAGTTGGTCTTCCACCAACAGCACAATGAATCACACTTATAAAAACCTATGACGAAATAGCTTCATTTATCCCGAGCAAAATGCTTTTGCAGCTTGGTCCAATTACCCATTATTCGGAGCTGTGTAGTTTTTCTTTGTTGCTGTTTTCAAAGTTCCCTTCTCTCTTAGTTGTATAAGTAGCGGTGCTTTCATATCACTCCAAATGAATTGTGAGAAATGGACTCGCCGGCCCTTGTGGAAGTCTCTAAGTAGAGCGTTAGAGTCTCATCCATCTGAACTGCGGGGTCTGTATTGTGGGATTGGCGGAGGCGGCAGGTGAGAGTGTGTTCTATAGAGTATGGAGGATATGGCTGAGGAGGTGAGATCAAAGACAGCCGAAGCTCAGAGGGAGTCCCGCAGACTTCCAGCTCCCTGACGGCTCTCCCAACGGCAGCATCGGGAGACAACTCTCTCCCTTCACTTTCATATCAGCCACAGAGCCCCCCCATCACTGTGTGCCGGCTCGTAGGCTACACACACACACACACACACACACACAAGTAGTCTCAGAGGAGTTAGCAGTGCTGCCAAGCCTGCACCCCACCTACAGCACCACTCCTACACACACACACACATGCTATTGCTCAACATAAACCAATGCATCAAAAACACACCGCTGAATATTTTGGATTCTGAAAGGTTGAATTCAGTGTTGTGAGGCAAAAGGAACTCTCTGCCCAGTGAGAAAGTCTTCCCCACACTCACGCAAAGTCAAAATACCAAGCGATATCGCACCGTATAACACTGGAAACAGATACCGTAAACCTCACAGCGCTGCCAAGTGTTCGACAAAAACTTCCCATAAACTCCAAAGGACACGGAGTCACAAAATGGCCCCCGAAAAAACCCCGGTGTAAAACGCGGGGAACAAGACTGTTATTAGACGGGCAGCCCCCTCAGGCCCGCCGACTCGATCGTCGGGAAGCCAAACATCTGGGTGTGTTTACGCGTTTCAGCTGTTTGCAACCGCGCCTCGAATAAATCTGGAGGCTGTACAGCCATCGCTTAGGACAGCTCCTAAACAAACACACTCGACGCTCGCCGGCTTGCTCACTCACTCACCCCGGCGTACCGCGGCATCTCGACCGGGGCCCGGGCGAGCTAACGCTGGCACATAAATTTGTGAGGAGGAGGCCTTAATTGGAGCGTTCGACGGGTGCCTGGGGTTAATTGGGAAGCATGGAGAGCAGCTGGCTCCACTGTGGAGGTTGAGACAGGGATAATAAGTTCACCCTTTGCAGGAGAGACAGTTAGTGATGAATCAGATCAGAGGAACAGTGTACTGTAATCATCCCCCCATCGCTCTCTCTCTCCCCCCCCCTGCCCCACCCGCTCTCTCTCTCTCTGTCTCTCTCTCTCTCTCTCTCTCTCTCTCTCTCTCTCTCTCTCTCCTGACAAGCAGAGACAACCTGGCTCCCAGCTACACAATCTGGCACCTATCACACAGGACTGGCAGTCACAGGGAAGAGATCTCCCGGTGCTCACACACACCTACATACACAGACATGTTCACACACACACACACACACACACACGAGTATGCACACTAACCCACATTCATTCATCTAATCACTCACACACACAATAATTCTTACCTCCAGGACATGGAACCTAGTTTATCAGTTTACTGGTCGATGTATGTAAATCTCTCCAACAATGTGTGTACTAATGGCTTATTACCCTGTGTTAGCTGGTTTGCATTGATCTCTATGCCAGAGGGAGATGGGGAAACTAGAGCAGTTCTCTGCTCATATGTACCAAGCAGGACTATAATCACATCGCAGCTTGTTTCAATAAAGGCAACATTAACATAAACCATCTCAAACACACTAAACCCTTCACCCCCGCTCAGTCCATGCACAAAAAAACTTTCCTGGATTACAGGGTAATCAGGGCCATATGGGATGGTCGGTATAACTTTGTATGTCTCTCTGATGTCTATAGATCGTGCTTGTCACCGCAGCTCATGATTTTCTGAATATTAAGGAGAAAAAGAAGTGGTATTTTACTCAGGAGCCAATCTTTAGCCAATACAGATATCATACAGTCTCTCTGGAACCCATAGCTGTGAAAGGTTTATATATAAAACACTGTAGTCAATTCCTTGTGCTGGGAGGGGGCTGAGGGAGCATTTTGGGGGCTGAAGGTAGCCCAGGTAGAGTCATAGGCAGTAATGGGAGGAGACAGGGACTTAGAGCGCCACACAAAAGCCAGGCTTTATAAATAATTCCAAAAGCTAACAGGATCCCTTGTATGTGTGAATCTGTGAAATACATTCACACATGAATGCACACACACACACACACACACACACACACATGCACACACCCTAAGATTTTCCCCTCTACCTCTCACGTCCCCCCTCCCCACCGGGGGGAATAGGTTATTCACTGTGCTCCGCTGGGGCTTGTGAGTTTTGAGTCTGACCCGCCTGGATCGGTAAATTTGGGTAAAGATCTTTCTTGCATAGATGATGCAAAAGATAGAGAAAACAGGTCGTGCAAAAAAACAAAAAAAAAACAGAAATGCCCATTTTACAAGAAACACACACACACATTTACACACTCTCACACACACACTCACTCATAATGCAGGGCGGCAAAGCACACCGGAGACCTGTCTTGTAAATCTCTTTGTGAAAGCAGCTTTGGGGGGTAGACAGGGGCTTACATACTGAGCCCTGAGGTAGAGCTATAGACTCCACTCCTCTATCCCCCCCCCATACTCTTTCTCCCTCTCCCACACACATACTATCTTGTTCTCTCTCTCTCTTCCTCACCTTCCACCTATCCCACATTTTCTCCTTCATTCCTCCCCCTCTCTCACCTTCTCCACCGCTCCCTGCTTTCTGTCTCCCTCCCCTCTCTCTATTCTCTCCTCTCCCTCTCTCCGGCCCTCTGTCCCAGCCCGGGCTCCGGAGCAGTGGTCCTTAGCCCTCCAGGCTCCTCTGGTGTGGTGGTGACTAATGTCCTGCCTTTGCTCAGACAATGAGTTTGAGACCGAGCCGGAGAAAGTGTTGAGGAGGGAAAAAGAGTCCGGCACCTTTGACAAATGGAACCCTTCGCACTCCCCTGCCCACTGAGGGAGGCTTTACAATGTCGCGCTACACGCTCCGCGTCCTCCGAGGGACGGCTGCAACCTGCGAAGCCGCTTCTGGGGGAACATAATGAATTCTGTGGGAAGTCCAACCTGGCTTTCTTCATGAATAAGATATATTTCCAAAGCATGTCGACCCCTCTTAATAAAAACACCAGTCTGGCAGGAATAGCCAAAGCCGTTTTAGGGCCCCGTGTACACGTTAATATTTCTGTTTCTCTATAAATTTTCGAGGGCCCACTCCTTTCCAGGCCTGTCACTGCAAGGCCCGCCCTATGTTTTCCCTGGAAGGTAGGGGAGCCATGATGACAAACTGTCATTAAAAACGGCTGGAGTCCCTCTCTTTCAAGGAACTCAAAACTCTTGGATGCCCCCCCCCCCACCCCCTTCCCCTCCTCTACCCCACGCACCCCACCCCCATGCAGCCCTGAAAGGAACTGGGCTTTGTCTGAGGAGCAAAGGAGAGAGGAATCCCCCCTCCCCTCCCCGAACCCTGTTCCTCACTCCCTGCGGAGTATTGTTAAAACACAGCCCCCTCTCTTTCCGTGGCCCGGGCTCTTAAAACAGCGTGCTTTGCATGAGAAAAAACGATTAGTCTTCAAATGCTGCGCTGTCAAAAGAGGGCTCTTTCAGGTTGGGGCAGAAATTTGCTCAGATAGTAGAGTTCCCCTATTGTTTTTCTAAGATGAGGCATTATTTGTCTTACAGCCAGGGTCTGTTAGCATTCATTGCAGAGGAGCCCCTACTAGAGGGGTTTATATGGGATGGTGCCCCCCACCCCCCAACCCCTACCCTCCCAACTTGCCCCTAGTCCCTAGCAGACGGAAATGAAGGAGCAGAGAGTGGGGGAAGAGGTACTCATCTAAACATGTTTGGAGAAGAGAGAGAATGCCCGGGCCTGGGCTTCTTTCAGGTATTAACCTTGGGATTTACATTTGACATTCAAACAATAGCCCCCTCCTTGACCTGCACTCCAGGATGCACTAAGACCCAGGGATAACTCCCACTAAAAGATAACTATGGCAGCATGGGACTGCAACTACATGGGGTTCACATTGTGAGCATTACTGCATGACAATACATATCTTTATTATTAGTGTAGGGACTGGAGTTTTGTTTGGCACAGTTAATATGTTTTTTTTCCCTTTTTCAGTTAAACGTAAATCATTTTGGAAAAAAATGTGTGTGTGTGTGTGTGTCTGTGTGTGCGTGTGTGTGTGTGTATAAATACTAGCGTCCTGGAGTAGCCGCAGCCTGACTCATGGCTTTACACATCAAGAAGCAGGGGTAAGTGACAGATCATTGTTCACAGCGAGCGGCCGGCTCATCTGTCCCCCCGTCACCACGCTGGACGAGAAAGCACAGACCCCCTCACGGATGCCACAACCAGCTCCCATCAAAGCTGACACAATGCCACATCTGCAATAACAGCCCCGGCCCCGGGAAACCGGCTCTTTAGGCGCTCAACTTTACACACGGCCCACGAGCAAATGGGCCCCCACCAAAGCACTTCACCTCTTGCTGCTACACTTCACACCGCAGCCTTAAAGACGTTTTTACGGCGGCTACAGCAAACAGAGGAGGAGACGAGCGCCGTCCTCATCCGAGCGCGACCTCCGCTGTTTCTACTCAAGTGTTTGAGAAAAGAAAACGCAGCCGCTGACTGGCACACTCTGCATTCTCACACACACACACAAACATGTGTATGCAGTGCACTTTTATCTCGAGCTACAACAAGCAGCACAATTGCATGCATCATAATTTTGAATCACTTGAATGAATCCCCAAGTTTTTCCTCTTTTTTTTCCTTTTTATTGCTTTCCTCTGTGCCTCTCTCTGGGAGAGCAGTTGACCAGACTAATTGTCAGGTCCAGTTGGAGTTTCCAACAGGCCAGAGCCATGGAAAACAAACCAGCCCTCTCTGCCTCTGCTAAGGCAACTTGAGCTCCCACTTTTTTTCCTCCCATTTCTTATTTCCTCAGAACAAAATGAAAAAAAAAGTTGCTTGCACGAGAGAGAGGGGGAGAGAGGAAAAGAGAGACAAAGAGAAGAGAGACCAATAAAGAGTAAATGTGTGTGTTTGTGTGTGTGTGAGAAAGAGAGAGAAAAGACAGGGACAGATTGAGAGCAGCCATGAGTGTGTGCATGTACATGAATGCATTTAAAATGTAAATGTTATGAGGTGGTAAGTATATGACCGTTCTGTCAATGGGGACGCTGTGTGCAAAGGCACCAAGTGTATTCGAGTTCATGAATGTGTGCAATATACATATGTGTGTTTTCTTATGGAATTACGGTACAATATCTGTGTTTCTTGCACCCCCTTCGTCGGCACTTTACCCCCACCCCACCCCTTATGCAAAGACATCACCCCTCTTGAAAGGTGCCTTTAGCAGGCTCCTTGAAGCGGGGAGCGGGGGTCCCGCTCTGGGACAGTGATGGTTGAGGTGGAGGGGAGCCGGGGGAGCAGGAACACATAGCATATTAAATCTGCTGGCGGAGCTGGGTCGTCCGCGCGGAGAGCCAGAGAGCCAGATCTGAGGCATGCCCTGAAGGGATGGCTGGGCCTGGGGATTAGGAGGCCAAGGAGAAGCCCTCGCGCACCCGCAGACCCCTTCTTCTCACCGCTCACACGCAAATGCATCCAGACGTTTTGACGCTCCTCAGGTTTGCCATCTCAGCCCAACTTTTCATAGCACTCCTCCGTGCCTCGCAAACCACACCGACACACACACACACACTCACACACACTCTCTTCTCTCTCACACCATCACACAGCCTTTTTTTCCTCAATCACTACCTCTTTCTGACTTGTCCTCTTTCTTTCCCCACTGTGTCTGTTTCATTTGATGTCAACATATCAAAGTACCAAATCATCAAAGTGAGAGATTTCTTTTGGGGACCATCTATTCAGCTATACCAGTTATATGCAAGGGAAGCAACAGCTAATCGAATTACACAGGGAATTATTCCAAACTTTCACTGGGCAGCTGGTTATTATATATTCGTTGACTATCTATGATGAATAGGTATAATAAACTATTTACACCTGCACACGATTGCTATAATTTCACAAGAAGCGAGTAAAACAGCATTTAGAAAAAGCACAGCGTTGGAAAAAGCACATCACCCACCACATGCCGCAGAATAACCCGCGCAGCAGCAGCATGTAAAAAGGGGACAATGTAAACTAAAGCTAAAAATACACCCGAGTCCCCATTATCTTAGGGAAAATCAACTTCCCTCAAATTACCCTCGTTCTAACAAAACACTTGGCACCTCTTTCAGGGCCTTTAGGTCAGAGCGTTAGCACAACAACGCAGCTCATTAGGGCCTCATGCATACAAACCTGATACAGGTATACACAGGATGTAAAAGTCCTGGGGACAGAGCCTGCCTTTAGCTGTGAATGCAAGGCCCTTTAGAAAAGGAGAGGGCCATACCTCAAAAGCTAATAGTATGTCATCTCCCTGCATTAACATGACAGGCCCTATTCTGCCAGGTCGCTGGGTCATGGGTGTGCTGGGCCGGCGTCGCTGTGCATAATTTCTACGTAAAGGTGTGCTTAAAGTTGAGATAAAAAAGCACGCCGCTATCTGACAGACTGACTCCTGCAGAGGGAAGCGTTATCCGTGTGTTCCTCACGCATGGGGCTGGAGGAGCAGGGAGCGCCGCTGATACATCTCTGCTGGCTGCAATAAGCGAATGGCTCTGTGTTGTGCATCTCATTCCACCAGATTAGCATCTTAAACACTGCTGCATTCATCACTGCTACTGCATCATAATGAAATAGGGTCTCCTGTTTTTTTTTTTGTTTTTTTTTTGTAAAATTGCACCTGTTCGACTTCAGCACAGCCCTTAAGCTCTTACCTACAGTAACAGAGGCACCAAATAGAACAAAAATACACTATTCATATGCATATGTATATGGTTGAAAAATGAAATATTTCACATTCTGGAATTAAATTATTATATGTTTTATTATATAGGCCTATATCACATATTTTCCTCCCAGCTATAAGACTTATGGCCAACATCTGAGAATCATTTTCAACAGGACATTTTATTAACATGCACACTGTTGAGTCACAATAGAAATTAAAGTAATTATATGTAATGTTGTTTTGGATATTAAATCTTCTCTTGAGAAAATTACGCGTTCTTTAAAAATAATGTCACAAAGTTCTCTGTCATCAATCAATCACTGGAATTTAGATCAATCACACTTAATATTAGACTGGTGAAAAAAAGAATAAAATATCATAGCTATAATAGCACAGATCCACTATGAAAATAAAATCATATCCCATCAAAATATTTGCCTCCAGTAATGATGACAGATTTAATATTATATAGCTAAGCCATTTTTTAATTAGCAGTGTTATTTGGAAATCATTTATTCACAAGTCACAGGCCACAGAAATGCAAACACATAAGATTAAGGTGAATTTGTTTGATCTCTGGTAAAGTAAATGATATTCAGAATGGTTCTCATGATATTATTTTGAAATATAAGCTATTAGGCCTAAATTCTGACTGGCTAAGTAGGCCTGACCTGTCTGTTCATTATTTTACATGTTAACTGGGCTAAATCATTTTGACAGGGATTAATTTCCCACTTGTGGGCCTTGTACATGTTATTTTGTAATTCCAAATAAAATAGGGGAAATATTAAATGACGGTTTGAGTAACAGATAGTCTTTTTTTATTTTATTAAAAGAAAAAAACATTTAGCCTATTTTGCAAAATAGAAAGACAACTCTGCTCAAAGCCAAATCCACACCCCAGGATGAAGGAATTAGCCAGTGAAAGGGAGATTTTTTTTTTTTATCAGCGTGTGCTTATTCTCTTAAACATCTATTGTTTTCTATTCATTCACTGCTGCTTCTCAAGGCAGTCAGATCTCCGTTAATAATTCGCCAAGTGTCAAAAAAAAGGTGGTTTGAGCTGCACCGCATGGCTGAGCGCCTCGGACCCTCGTCGTCTGTATGAAACCCGAGAGCCGACAAGCAGATAAAATGTGGAACAGCTGGCGAGGACAGGAGGAAAAAGTTTCAAACAAATATCTACACATGTGGAGGCTAAAACAGCCTGGGCTCCCAAACGTTTTCATGTCCCGGACCCCCAAACACACACACTCCTATCAGATTAGATTTTGTCACCAGCAGCCCCCATATGGGAAGTTATTTTGTTGGTGATTTGGTATTGAATTGTATGTCTGTCTACACTGTGCATAGGGGGAGATAATAGTGGTGAGAGCGAAACATGTGATTGTTTTAGTCATTTTTATGCTTTCCCTAATTGGGATAATTTCTAGTGAAATTATAGTGAAATTAAACTATTCCTCATTTTGCCGGAGGGCCCCAGTTAACTCCCTGAAGGACCCCTGCAGGGCCCCGGACCCCACTTTGAGAACCACCACTGTAACGGGCCTAAATTTCCTGGGTAGGGGAGAACTCAAAAAACATAATACACCTAAACAAGATCTATTAATGAATCCCAAAATCTTATTTTCTAAAAAAAAAAAAAACAAGTGGAAAAAATCGCCCAGCGGGGTGAGATAATTTCAGTGTAAATCAAATTGTTGGAAGAAATGATCTTGAATCAAGTGTCATTTTGCTGCTGCTGGTGGAGTGACTTGCCTTATTCTGCCAGGTTTCCAGCTACTGACACTTGTTTCTGCAGTAGCCTATCACTGAAACAAGTGAAACTGCACTGGAAACGAGTGGAATTATTTCACCTCACTGGCATTTTTCACTTGTTTAAAAAAAATACAGTTATAAGACCGAATATGCGACTAAATGGCTTGTTAAGATGGACATTTCTTGCAGAGCAAATCTATTTTATATAGCACCATTGCCAAAATAGCCTACATGTGTGAGTCAGGAAAAGGCCTCACACTGACTTTAAGTTTTCATTGAGAAGTTTGCAAAGCATTGTAAAGGCAGTGCTGCAAAAATGTTTTGGAGGCAGGAATGGCTATAGGATTAAAGAGGTGTAAATGTTTAAGGTCAAGGCTAGGGTTAGCCTACATGTTTGAACATGACTGGACTGTAATTTTGTTTTCCTCTTCTTTTTTTTTTTTTATAAAATGGTGAGCATACCGGAATAACCTTCCCATTAATTGTTTCAATAAGCCATAATCTTTAACCCCCTACACCGAAGCATAACAGGATAAAGTGAATCAATAGAAGACACTGAAATATGATCACACATAAATATGCATGTACCCCCACCCCTCCCCTGCGTTTCTTTAGGCAAAGGTCCAATAAGTTTTATGTCTGCAGAAGTTCATGAAGTTTCAGCCCACAGCTCTCCACAGTAGAATTACACGTGTATTCCAGGTTTATAAGCCACCTAAAGAAGAGCCAATTTTTAATATAATACCCAACTTTATGCAACTTAAAACAAATAGGTAGTTCTTAATTTGTATTAAAATGCGCGCATCTGCCTATCGGGTAGGGTACTTGTAAAGTGTGCCATCCGGGGTCTGACAACTAAGACTAAGATTTCAAAGATTATAAATCACACCCAGTCTAAATATAACAGAATTAGACTGTTTTACTTTTTTGTGTTATCCCAGATCACGAAGCTTCCATCGTTGTTTGAAAAGCTGGCGGGTCATACCAGTGTCGTTGCATTTAATCCAGCTCATGTCTGCATGTAAACTTCTATGAAATTCCATCTTTTTGAAATGTGAAACCTCTGCTGCTCTGGGAAGTCTGACTGCCTTTCAAAACTTTTAAAGTCGGACTAGTAAGCGCAACAACGTTCAAAGTCTATTGCGCCTCCATGTGATTTATAATGACTACTTACGTCTTTCTGGGTGAATTCCCCTGTAATTCTTGACCTTTCTATCTTCTCCTCAGAAAAATGATGTTTCTTCTTTCTTCTTCCTCTCTTCCTAAGTTGCAGATGTGCCTCTGGAGTTGCCTGGGACTTTTTTTTACGCTGCAACTCCAACTCCAAAACGGCGCTGCCAGAGTTTTTCCTCTTGCCTGTCTTTCTCCTCCTTTTCACAGTTCGCTGTGTTCAACCACCGCCGGACTAACACCATCAGCCTGCCGATAATATCTGCCGATAGCAGATCGCAAACGCGCGTAAAAACAACATAAGCGTTAGAGAGGCGCATGGAGAGTTGTTATTACATTAAGTGCGCTTTTTCGAGGAGAAGAGAGGGCGAAGTGTGGGACTCCAGCTGCTCCTTCCCTCGCTTGACTCCTCCCTTCGGATAGCTCCCTCCTTTACTCTCTGCCTCCCTCTTTTTCTGTTCTGTCCCCCCTCTTTCTGTCCTTCTTTCTTTCTTGTTTCTTTCTTTCCTTCTTTCTTTCTTTCTTTCTCTCTGTCTTTTTGCTCCCGGGTAGATGGAACCAACATGTTTGAAACTTGGATCCTGGATAGTCCTGTAAAAAACTGGTGAATATTATAACTAATGGAGCATAAACCAACCTCAAACTCTGTTTACCCTCCATGTATTCCTAGTATTTGTCACAGTAACTAGTACCAAACTGATGGAGATAGGGCATTTTAAGGGGGGAAAAAACATAAATTCATGTTTTTAATTGAATATCTACTACTTCATCACTGATTATGAGCTACTTCTCACTGTCTGTCTGTCTGTCTGTCTGTCTGTCTGTCTGTCTGTGGCATTTCTTAGACTGTTTGAATGACAGTGGGCCATCGACTTGTTTATGCAATGGGACAAAATGCATTTTGGTCAACAACACTACTACCAGGACTCCACTTTATAATGAGAGACATGATGTTTTCAATGTTGCTTCTAATGGCCTGCTAAAACTAGGCGACCCCTATAACATCAATTAGATCAGAGCTGCCATTCAATCTCACAGAAGTTTAAAGGACTTGGAAATGTTCAACTGTAATGAGATAAATTTCTCATTCTATTTCTATGGCATTTAATCCCCTATAATTAAAGTTGCAGGACACATGTGGCATGATGTAATTACATTCAGCAGCAACTTGAGTCTCCATTACACCATTAAAACATAATCACCAAAATACACAACCATGCACACCTAATAGTGTGTATTTTTTATTTGCTTTGCTAAAATACAAAACAAGGTTTGAAACCTGTAACCTATCATGTGTTCTTATGGCAGTTGTATCAAGTCTAATAATTCACTTATAAATCTTCTTATAACAATAGCAACAACCAACAACGTTGATTTATTTTGTAATTATGTGATCATTAGTCAATGTGTGTGTGTGTGTGTGTGTGTGTGTGTGAACTCTTTAACAGAAATGTTTAGTAGAAGTATTTTTTCACTCCTTTGAACCAGGTGATTCACTGGATGCTCTAGTATCTCCCCCCTAAAAAGTCCCATTTACATTATAGAGCATTATAGAGCAATATGACTCACATATTGGAAATTGTGGATTTATGGAGGCTAAAATGGTCTCCTGGGCACAGCCTTCAGAATGAGACCTAATGTTACAGTAAAGCAGAGGGAAGCCTTCCTGTAGGGTTAGGTATAATCAATATACATAATCAATATACAGGGAAATTATGTGGTAAAAGAGCTCTTCGGGGCACTGTTTCAATCAATGAAGAGGTGGGAGTTTGGAGAGGAAAATCACCGGTTAATCGTTTAAGCAGGATTTGAATGTGTGTGTGTGGCCAAGAGGTCAAGTCCAGCAGGCCACAGTTATTGTATTTACCTTGATCTTAGACACAGCCAATCAGCTGCTGTGGCAAATAAGGAAATATGTACAGTAGTTGATGTGCTTTTTCTGGTACAAAAGAGGATGTTCATGTTTTTTTAATCATTTTCCAGAATGTCCCAAACTGGTTTGGCCCTCAGAGCGATCCTACTGTTCCCTCATAAGTGTATTATGCCAATAAAGTATGCATTGACTAATTACTGCCTTAATCAGTCAGAGCCTAAGATCTTCTGTCACAACTGCCACCATCTTTTTCATCAATAAAACCCCCAAATGTGTTTTGTTCTAATTTCTGTCAAAATATGTAGATGGGTTTTTGATGGGCAAGTTGATAAACAGTGAACTGTATGGGCAGTCTGTGTCCGACTATTTTAATTGTTTCAGTGCAAGACATGGTGAGGCCTCAGTTTAAATATTATCATTTGTTTTATCATCATCCAGTTATTATCCAGTTTTTGTATTTTTTTATATGATGTCATAATATGTAATATATAGGAATGAATACACAAGTGACACACAGTGATATTTTTTTAAATGAAAATACAGATCCTATAGATATGGTTGTGATATAGGCCTAAAATACAATATATAAAATACAAATATGATATGATAGAATATGAGCTGTGATATAAATCAGTGTCCATACAGTGCAAATCCTTGTGTGTGTGTGTGTGTGTGTGTGTGTGTGTGACGGGAGGAAGTCAGCCGAGAGAGAGGAGACAGTCAAAGGTGCTCTGTAAGACACGGCTAATTCTCCTGTCAGTTTGTCAGGCGGTGCTCATCTGGCCTGGACTACACAGAGATAAAGTCCTTGTTATGAATCTCTCAAAGAGAATCCAAGGAACGTGGAGGTGGGGGGCGGGGGGGGGCGGGGGTGCAGCGCAGGGCGGGGGGGCTGGGAGGGGTGAGGTGGGGGAGAACAAGAGGGGAGAGGGGGTGCACATGGGCATCAGTAGGGTTAGCGGCTCCCGAAAGCATTTCATCAAAGAGGGCCAGGATCCTGGGGATTGAGATTCTGCCTGGAGGCAAGTAACCAATGGTCTCCCAAGAACATATTCCAAAGTAGGACTCACAGAGCCAAAGCACACATCAAAAGCACCTCTGTAGCCAAAGCGATTCTGGAGGAGAAAGAAAGGGGTTCGGGTCCCTTCTTGGCCCCCTTTAAGCCCCAGATCTCACCCCAATTAAGAAGGAACTACTGTTTGTTCCAGACCCTGAGATCTACAGACAGGGAGGCGCACTCACTAAGGTAGACACACAGGCAGGCTGACACACACACACAGGCAGATACAGATACACACACTATTAACAACCACAAGCATGTAGTCACATTCACACACCCTTGCAGACACACACACACACTATTAACCACAAGTATGTAGGCACATTCACACACTCTTGCAGATGTGCATACATGGACACTAACAAAAACACACACAAACTGGTAAAAGCACACTGGCATGCTCAGGCACACTCTCTCTCTCTCTCTCTCTCTCTCTCTCTCTCTCACACACACACACACACACACACACAGACACACACAATCACAATTTCTCACACCACAAGCACAAATATGAAAGAAGTGCTTTGTGCTGAAGATCAACATCTGTATCTTGTGCTTATTTTTCAAATAATGACCAACTGACAGAGCATGTTTCCAGTTTCAGCTGTGATCTCACTGAAATAATATGTAGTGCTCAGTGTGTCCATGTATGTTACATGAGTAACAGTAAATCAATACTTGGCAGAATGTAGTGTAGGCATTTGGATTTTTCCCTTTAATTCTTCGCCGTTGGACAGATGTCACTGTGAAATGGATATGCCAGAAAAAGCATATTATATCCGCACAGATGTGACCACTTGAAATGCACTGGCTGCATGAACAGAATGACAGAGGCTCCTGTGTTTCTCACAATGGAGAGCCAGTATTTTAAGATAAGGGATTGCTTTAAAAGGAAAATTTGAAGTGCCTTCACTTAACATCACATAATCTTGGTCGGTGCTGCACGTCTGACTGGTAAAAACTAACTATAGGTTTTCACTTTTAACCGTCTTAGATTCTATTTACTCTTGTAAATCGGAACTGGGTCAGATAGCATTTACAAATAATTCTTAGTGGGGGTTTTTTTTTATGTACTTGGGAAAACAGATGTGAGTTTTACCAAATCAGGACAATTCAGAACGGTAAGTTCATCAGGTAAGTTGTAAATAAAAAAAAAAAACCTAAATCCACTTAAAAATAGTCTCAGCTTTCTCCCATTCATTATATTGTCCTATAAGTAGCAAACTCCAGTCATCCAGTAGTCCAGGAAGGTTGTAACAATTCCTAAAAACTGTTTGCAAATACTGTTTGAAATAGTGTCTGACCCAGGTCTGCTGTCACTAAAGCATTACTTAATCTAAAGTGTTTGCTTGACCTTCATCCTAAGACTACACATGACCTGACAAGTGGGTAACTGACTGCTAGTTTGCTACCGGCACCTGACTGTGGGTCAGTTTTTCAGGGACCAGGGAGATTTGGGGCCAAACAAACACACACCACAAAGAAGAACTTCAGTGGCCCCTAGTCTACTGCCGGGAGTGTATTATGGGGTTATCCATCCTAAAACTGTGTGCACAGGGTTCAAGAACTGCACTCCACAAACCACATGTCCCTTTTCCTCCCTCTCTCTCCCTCTCTCTCTCTCTCTCTTTTTCACACACATACCTATATACACTTACCCACATACACACACATGCTCAGCATAGCCATCCACCCGATACCAAACAGCGAAGACACCATTAGATACACCCCCACCCCCTCGCCCCCCTCCTCCCTCCTGCTGGAGGTACATGGGGTGACTCTGAGCGGGCCATTAGTGTGCATGACTGATAACAGACTCTCAACCCCAATAATCAGAAAGGGGATATTTGCGGTTATTTTGAATCCGTCAGAAATAATAAACGCAAAACTATATCCACTTCGGCTATTTAAGCAATTTCCCTGTGATAACGTCCCGGGGGGATTTCATGTGGATTCCAAATGACGACATAATAAAACTACGACGCCTGCACCCCCTTATCAGGGTGGATTAAAAGGGAATAATGAAACAGAGAGGGTTTGGAGCCTTGTGTGGTATGAATATGATTATCTAATGGACTCCAATGGAAAGGCATGTTAATTCCACTTTAACGCGAGACCTTTCCCAGACTATCTCCTGCCCCTGGCTCCTCCTAAGCCCTCCTCCACCACCACCACCCCACCCCCCCTCTCGACCCGTTTCTCTCCCTCTTTCTTTCCTTTAAGTTTAAATAATCATTGTTCTGCTTTTCCACAGAAGTCATTATGCGCGCCGTCTATCTCTGTGTATGAACGTGAGCATGGGAGAGTGATTAATCCCTCTCGTTTTTCACCCTCTTCCGTTCTTGAGGTCTGATTGGAGTGTGTTGGCCTCTAACTTTCTGACAAAAGCACTCGAGGCAGTTATCAATATTCAGATTTTTTTTTTTTCATGCATGGAGATCATTGTTGCTTGGAAGAATGTGGGTCACTTTCATACAAACTCAAATCAAACTTTTTGAGCACCCATTTGAAATCATATTACATGGTCCATGATACTGGGCTTAACAAGGCCTTAGTATTTGAATACTGGGTCAAAAAGTGTCGTTATCGCCTCGCTGTGAAGAATTCAATCACTTTAACCCTGCACAGCAAAATTTCCAATGTTAATGAGTGTTGATTTTTAAGTAACAGTTATTTTGAGTTGACAAGTGCTGATTGGAGACTTGTTTGTCTACTCATAGAGCTGATATGCCTCTGCTCAAAACTATCAAAAGTGTTCAATTAACAATGGGTGTTGACTGTATAAACACTAGCATAGTGTTTATTTTTACACTCTCAGAGGTAAATTAACACTGACGAATTTTCTGTGTGGGATTGTCTTGAATTAAATGTTCAAGTTAAAGCACACAACACGCATTTAATCCATTCTGATCACTTAGCTGCACCCTCGCATCAAGGGCGAATAATTATCTATCCAACACCAAATAAAGATTTAAGTCATGTGCTGGCTTTGCTGTCAAGATTCTGCTGTGATGTTGTCAAACTCACATCACTCATGCGTGTATTTAGTGATGGGTGTTGATTGAGTAAAAGTACCTCAAGCTGGCCTCTCTCCTTTTGATCGCGAAAAAAAAAATGGCTGACCAATTTTGGCCCGAAGTGGGGGGCCATCCAGCATCATTAGGACCATTACGGCCAATAAGACTCCTTGAGCCGGATAGTCAAGTCCATTCTCATCTAGTGAGGCACCAGCAGGATTGTGGATCAGCGCACACATCCTGAAAGCAGACTGAGCTCCCACAGGACACAGTTAAAAAAAAAAGCATCAATATTTCATCAAACTACTCTCTCTTTCTGGTCCAGATCAAAGCGTCGACTCCCACAGTCCTACAGGTAGAGATGGCTCTTTTGTTTTTGCTCCTCAGGTAGGGCAGCAGTCAGACTCTGTTCTCTTTTGGAAACCTTGCACCGCTCAGCTCATCCATCTCACGGCTCACTGCCTCACTTTTGGAAGAGGAGCTAAAAGGAAGAGTAGAGACTGTAAGGGTGAAAACATGATCTAGAGATGTCCAGAGATTGAACTTCTTGGCCTTGTAGTGCCGTATTATTTCCTATTTTTTCCTGGTTTGTCCTCAGTGAGAATAATGGTGGTGAAATGGTGAAAGAAAACTCAGTATGTCTGTAATTGGTGTTTGTACTATAAAGTTAGCTGAACTACAGAAGTTATCATCATCATCAACATCATCATCATCACCACCACCAGTATTTTTTTAATATCATCTCCTCCCATTGATTGGGCTTATTTGAGGGTCCTGCCATGGCTGTGTATGCTGATTAGCAGAGTTAAATATGACTACAGACATGACATTGGACACCGAGGAAATGTAATCCAAGAAAACAACCTCAGTTACTGTAACATAGTCATCTTTTCCATCGTTTGACTGTTCCTCAATAGACCTAAACAGGTTTTTGGATAATCTCTGCTCTCTTGCTTCATGTTCAAAATCAAAGAACACCAACAACAGCATATTTAAGTGGTGAAATTCAGTGCTATTCCCTTTTAAAGATTTTAAAACAAACACTATTTTCCATACATTGACCCCTCTGTCATTTTAATATATCACTAAATAAATATAGTAATTGTTCAGTATTAAACTACTGACCACCAGTAGTTTAATACTGAACAATTACTATATTTATTTAATATAATGGTGATATTGAACAAAGGGAGCAAAAATAGGGCCCAAGTGCCATTATTTCATCATAGTGCTGAGCAGTAACATATTGCTAATTGCATTGTATTGAAATTCTACACCACTAAAAGCATTCATATGATATTTAAGATGAATAAAATAGGACGCAGTAAATGGAGAGGCATGTGTTCCCTTATGTCCCTTTATTCTTTCTCTATAAAGAGCCTTTATAAAAATGATACAGTGTGTGTAGGGTGTTCAGGATGTTTGTGTAGGTATGCGTATATTGGTGTCTTTGTGTGTGCATGTGTGTGTTTGTGGGTGCACATGCGTGTAAATGTGCACATGTGTTTCCTTCCCCTGCATTAACCCCGTCTGCGTGTTGTGGCTGGCTGTTTGGAACGCGGCGCCTGTGCCTGAACACACCAGGCCTCCTCCTCTCCTCCTCCTCCTCCTCCTCCTCCTCCTCCTCTCATCATCAGCGTCAATCTGCGGCTGTCACTCCGAGCCGGACAGTGACTAACGACACTCCCAGTCAGTCAAACACTTATCACCACACAGGTAACACACAGGCCTGGAAATGACTGACATGAAATGGAAACGTCTCTCATTCTGTGGGCCGGGGAGCTGAAGTGAAATATTAGCTGTGGGAGAGATGGCGGATGATAAGAGGCTCCCTGTTTGGGCTGTGATTGTGGAGGTCCAAGTTCTATTACATTTCTTTTTACACGGAGGAGCGGTATGAAGATCCTGTTTGCTTGGATAAAGGATGATCTTCCCTTTCCATTTTGTTTCCTATATGCATCGTTTTAGCGTGTTCTACACAATGCGCTGCAACTTCACCAAAGGTCCAGGCCCCTAACTTTCATGATGAGCTATTTTGTGACAGCAAACTTTACTTGTTATAATAATAAATGGTGTTCAAAGCCAGCGGGTCATTGTTGATACATGAGCCATTGTCCCCCAGTCTCTCTCTGGTCCACAGAACCAGATCCGGCCCGTTGTAACCAGAATGCAGCCCGGTCAATGTCAATGGGTCACATATGCCTCCTCTGTCTCTCCTATTAGTCATAGACTCTCCCATGCTCTCCCTCTCTCTCTCTCTCTTTCTCTCTCTCTCATGTCTCCTCCATGCTCACACACACACACACCCACACACTCATGTACACACACACCCAAATCCCCTTGTGCGGAAAGATGGATGGGATGTTCCCAAACCACAGGTGCTGCTCTACTTGTGAGTCTTTCACATTCTTCACTATACAGTCGACCTGCTCAGTTTTTACTTTTTACTATTTTCCCCAGTGGCAATTACCACAGTACTTCTGAGTCGGGGAATAATAAAATAACAACATGGAATATTAGGAACGCTATATACGATCAATCTGCCTGTCAATTAGCAGGTCTTTTGAAAAGAGATTCTCTTTGCATTAATGTAGAACAAGACAAACCTCATGAACTTGAAACTTGATGTGTGGATCTGCTCCCACAGACCTGGCCTCCCCTCCAGGCTGCCACTAGATGGGGTTAGTTTCATTTCCAACTTGTGTGTTTACCAGTCACTCGCACTGATGGCTAAACTACAGGCTTACTCTGCTATGCTAGCTACGCCATCTTGTGGTAGACATTACCATTAACCTATACTAAAATAAAGGGTATTAAGACCCTGTACATCCACATTCAGATTTTATCCAAAGTGTCTTACAGTGCCATGAGTGTATATGTTATGTAGCATGGGAATGCATGAAACAAGCCTTTAACTCTGGTAATGCTGCACTGATTTAGATATATAGGACACACAGTCTTCTGATGATGCTTTTGACCTGGTTTACTCACACGTGGCAGATGCCCATATTGTCATACAAGCACCTGTAGACCACAGCTAAACTCGCTACATGTGGACTCGACTGGTTCGTGTGTTTCAGAGCAGAAGACAAATTGCATTTTGCAACAGGAAATGATTGCATTTTTTGCAATTTCTCCCTTTTAAAATCGGTCACACTCTTTTATGTGTGGTGCGCTTATGATGAATTGTGAAATATCATTGCAAGCCGTGTGACAGATTCACAAACGTCTGTTTTGTATTGTGTTGATAGCGACACTGTGGAGGGAATATCAATTCGAGGTCGGTAGATTAAATAACTTGGAATAATCAAAGTAATTCAGATTAAGATGATAGATGAGTAGTAATATTGACCTTAATAGTTGCCAGAAAAGACAAATTTGAGTCATCTGCCAGGGTCTCCATGGACACCCAGAGTGAGAGTCTTGGAAAGGCCTCGGCTCTACAGTTTAGAGGGAGCATGCTGTTGTTGACTTGACTGATGGTTTCCTGTCGTGAGAGAGGGAGAACCAGCGCAAAGGAGGAAAAAGAAAGCATGTGTCTGTGGTCTCACCTGAATTCAGCAGGTATTCTGCAGTTGTGTCGGCCCAACCTCAACAACCTCAATAACACCCCAGGGCTTGTTTTTACTATTGCTGTGGGATACAGCATGTCTTTCTCTCTGTCTATCTTTGTGTAAATAGATAGACAGGCAGATGCTTGAACCCCAGACGTAATCATTATGCCCTTAATATGCCATAGATAGAGGTGGTTATGAGCCTTTAATAGATATGCCAACTTAAACCAACTTTTCTATCAAATCAAATGCCTTCTGCAGTACTGAACCATATCAAATGAGCACAGAATCACACTCTGTTAAATGTGTATCACTGATCTTTTGAAGTGTAAATATGGAGCTGCATTTGTTTGTTTTGCTTCATGGATGGAACACAAGCAGAGCAAGCCATGATGCCAACCTCAGTCTCAGTCTATTTTGTCCAATTTCAGAATTAACACGTCGATACCAGCAGTTTCTGCATGTTTGGGGGTGTCATGAAACTGGGATTATGCGACACAGAGCTCACCGCCCACAGCTCGCTCTACCGTTCAGCGTATCGGGGCTGTATTGGAGAGAGGAATGATAAGCAGGCCTTTCCAGGATAACAGCCCACCATTTACAGTTAGATACCTTTGATGTTTTTCGGTGGCATGGGCCAAACAAGTAAAAAAAACAATTCAGATGGATTCTGCACTGCCTCTTGAGCAGATTTGTGTGGCTTTGAGTAAAAAAAAATTCCAATAATTCAATGTGCTGGTTTTGAATGTGTTGAAAATGAAATCGTGTGCTTTCGTCATCTTCAAAGTGATGTGGAGTTGTGGTCTGAACATTGAGCAAAGAGCTGACATGCAACTTGCCTGCCTGGTCTGAATTCTTTTACACTGAGTCACAGCCGTTGCGAGGTCATTGCACGTACGTCTTTCATGCCAGTTTGAATGGGCATCCCACAGCCTTCACTTGAAACTGCCAACTCATACCCAGACTGAGACGAGGTGCAACAGTTGAGAGCGTCTGCGGTAGACGAGGCACAGACAGAATGGCAAGTCATAGACAGTCAGAGTGAAAACATTGTGGACTGGACTAGCCACATTCACAACTGCGTTTCCCACCACAAAATGTACGTTACACCAGCAAAAGCACTTTCTTATATAAAGAAAGCCTATACCAGCATAATCATTCGTGTGCACAAACTGGTATTCTCCTTTTTATACCTTCTCCCTTCCTCTGTTTTGTTGAGTGAGACACTTTCTCTTGACAGACGCATGTTAGCAGCGACAAATAATTACAGAATCCTTCGGATTTCATCATTTTTTTAATCATTTTAATAGTTTTTTACCTGATAATCAAAAAATAAACAAACTACAGCAGCACACTGTAAGTACATAATGGAAAACAGTTACAGTCACAGTTATAAAAAAAAAACAAAAAAAAAAAACATTAGTACAATTCAGAATATTTACACGAATATACAGTTTATACAAGCGATTTAAGAATTAGGAATATTTGACCTTTGTTGACTGTTATGATATGGTGAATGTAAGCCTTGAAGAAGTTTTGCTTTAACAGTTGAAAATCCTATCTTTGATCTCCCAGCTACCTACTGTATATGGCATGGGGTGATATATGATGTTTGATAAGGTCTTTAGAGTGAGTTAGTTAATACATGATGAATATGTCGAAACATATAGGCTCAGGTCCCCAGTTTAGGAAAGGGGTTATTTATATGGAAAGGGCAGGGGTAGTCTCAGTGTCAGACATGACAGAGGGACGTTTGGGAACCGCCTGTATTTTAGTGAGACCTCCCTTGCCCAGACACATCTTGGCAATCCTCATGAGATCTTGTCGGAAGCGAACGCCAATGAAGACGTAGAGGAATGGGTTCAGGCAGGCGTGAGTGTACGCCAGACTCTTGGCTATCTGTCCGGCTACATCAAAGCGCATCACAATGTCACAGTCGGTGATGGTGGTGTTAGCTGCCTGCGAGGCCTCCATTACCAGCAGACTGTTGTACGGCAGCTGAGAGAGGACAAACACAGTCACCACAGCAAAGATGACCCGTAGGGCCTTATGTTTCTCAAAGCTCTTGGCCTGCAGCAGAGTGCGAATGATGACAGCGTAACACAGCACCATCACCAGTAAGGGCAGGCAGAAGCCCATGCAGATCTGCAGGGACAGCACCAGGATCTTGGTCCGGTTGTTCCAGTTGTTCCAGTAGACCATAACACAGGAGGACTGATCCTGTTGGTCAGTCTTGACCTGGGAAAAGATCAACTCGGGGAGGGCCAGGAGAGCGGAGATGAGCCACACGCCCAGGCAGGCCAGTTTGCTGTAGAAAAGCCTTTTCTTCTTCAGGTTCTGGGCTTTGGTGACCTGTACAATAGCAATGTAGCGGTCCACGCTAATGCAGGTGAGCAAGAGCATGCTGCTGAAGAAGTTGATCTTGTAGACTGCTGACACCATTTTGCAGAGGCTGAGGCCGAACTGCCAGCCCTGAGTGGCGTCAACAGACCAGAAGGGCAGCGTGCCCAGGAAGAGCAGGTCAGCCACAGCCAGATTTAGCAGGTACACATCGGTCATTGTTTTCAGGCGGTTGCGCACAGTGGTGTAGATCCAAACCACCATCAGGTTACCCAGGGCCCCCAGGATGAAGATGATCCAGAAGAGTGGCGGTTCATACTGCCCACGAAACTGCCTGACCCAGCTCTTGTCACACATGCCGTTTTCAATACTGTCACCATTATAGTCGTCCGTGAAACCAGAAGTATAAGTATAGTCCTGCAATCATAAAAGAAAAGGATCATCTCATGTGATATTTAAGAGTAGGTTTCATGCAACAGATACCACCGCCTGATTATTTTTCTCATCCTCTCTTGGTAACTACCTAAGACATTGTGACACAGTTTGCCATCATTTCCTGTCTGGCATGTTTTTTTCTGCTGTCAGGGTTTCATAACAGTGTTGCATCTCGAGGGGATAAAATGATATGACATCAAACGTTGCTGGTGACGTTCAGGCTAACCAGAGTGTACAAGAACTGCTGTCAGGTGCAGGTGTTGTGTCTGTGAGGGAGAAACCACACTACTGCACAACTTCCTGCTGCTATCCCGGGCTGAGGGGGGTAAACGATCCTGAGGGGCTCCAGAAAGGGGCCCGCAGCACAAGGCAGTAACCCAGCACCGTCGACTTTAACACAGATGTAGGACAGAGATAAACAGGGGGGCGAAGCGAGGGGCTCGGTTTTTCACAAACAATGGAAATTTTGATGCTGATACTGCTGCGACTTTGACTGCTGTATGTAATCATCCTATAGATGCATGCTTTAGATAAACATCTACCTGGCGCATCAAATGTATTGTGTAACATATTAAATAAAGACACATAACAGCAAATGAGGAATACAAAATATATCACATTTCGTAATGAGCATGTGTTGTTTTGCACACACTAATTTGGGCTTGTTGACGCAGTGCCATCAAACCATATGACATTCTTTAAGGTCATATGTACTGCACGATAAACAAACCTCAAGAACAGAGAAGAATGTGTAACAGACTAGTTGTGAAAGTTGTTACTCTGATTACATGATGAGTAGTCAGCACCCACACTGCCACCCTCTCTGCTCAGCCCCAGTTTCTTTTTTTTAACCTCCTCCTATTTATGTAAACAATCATACAGTATATCAGCAATGCTCAGGATAGACAGTCTTTCTTCAGGAGCATATAAATACATTGTTGTTGGTTCATTGTCTCTCTCTGGTGTCACAGATAAAGGTTATTATTTACAAATAATACTTACACTATCACCAAATGGATCATCAGTGGTCATATCAGTCATAAATTCATAGTCCATTTTATCTGCAAGGAAGCAGAAAAAGTAACAAAATAAGATATAAGAAGTTGCTTGTCTCTTATTCTTTGTATTATTTGTATTTTACAATAAAAAAAAAACAGACAGTGTGACAGGGATTAAATATGACATATGGTGCTAATATTATTCTTAAAGTCAAACAGCAAGTGCACTGTGGATTTTGTGCAATTTTCTAGCAATCCAACAAATCACTTACCCAGTCAGTAATGAGATGTCAGTAGTGAGGTGTTGAGAGCAATCTATTCGTCACTGTTCTGTTCCTCTGTCTGAGAAGCCTGCTGAATTTTTACAACCAGCCTCATCTCCACTTGCTTATATGGTTTCCCTTTAACCACAGCATCACGTGTTGACATATCTCTCTATCTGTCTAGCTGTTTCTTTTTTTTTTTTTTCAGTGTGGAAAGATATGACACTTTGTACACACTGCAGTAAATGACTATCTCCAATTATAAGATAGGCCAGTTGCAAACTATGTATCATCTTGAAAGACAACTGAACATACCTTTGAGGAACTGTTGGACAGCGACTGTATGAAAGTTGTAAGACTGTAAGGCGTTGTAAGGCTGTATCAGACTAAACCCAGTGAACCATGACCATCAGGCTGGAACCAAAACAATACTCTCACATCCCCTCCACAGTGTATTAAGTTTCTTCAAGTCATAGCCCATTTTTAGTACACTGTATACACAGGTGGAGCACTTAAGACCACGGATGACTGATACTTGAAACTGAAAACCGAGGCATGAGGTGTGATAAAACACCAAAACATGAGGAGGTAGTGGATGACGGGATGTTGTAGCCTCCACTGCGCATTTTCACACGTTTGGGCCAGCAGTGTTTCCAGGTGTCTGAGGTTCAGGATGGCCTAATGACTCTGGATGAGTGTCAGCTAAATGCCTAAAGTGTAAATGAAATGGTGAGTATGTCCACCAATTACAGGACATTATCAATGGTGTGAGGGAGGCCTGTTTTTGAGAGGCGTTATTTTCTTCTTGTTAAGTTAGGAATTCAGCTATTAAACAATGAGATAATCTAAGAGGGAAAAATGTAGCGTCTGTCAATTATAAATTAAGTGGAGTCATTAGGAAAGACCAAACATATTTCAAATTTGTTGGAAAAGCATCCTTGTTTATAAAAAGAGTGATATTGTTAAACTTAATTTAATGGGAGTCCCATTCATAGCATAAACATTGATTATTTATCTATATTTACATGATGATAACCAGGCCACCAAACCATACATTCTACTTTATTTGGCTCATTTTCCATGACCAAACAATTTCATGTGATATCAATATCACATGAAAAAAACAGGAACTTTCCTTTAAAGACAGGGAAGTGCAAGATTCATTGGTATTGCCAAGGATAAAATGGCAAAAGGTCACAAAGCTGACCACACTAATACAAAGAATCTCAAAGTAAAAAGTCCCTGTTATTCCACCTGTTTTGCTGAAACGCAAACAAAAACACTGATATCAAAAAATGAGCGCACTCATTTCCTAAACCTCGAAACCAGGGAAAGATTTAATTTCATGAGATATTTAACATTGTTACATTAGGACATAACCTACAAATGAAGTATACATTATCACCAACAAATCTGAGTTTACAAAGCCAAGTAAGGTGTGAAATCATAATCAAGAAAGTGTTTATGTCAGTTTTGTGTGTGCGTGTGTGTGTGTACGTGTGAGTGTTTCCTGTGAGTGGGTGTAAGAAAGAGTCCTGTCTCTCTCTTGTGTGGCTGTTTTGGCTCCTTTGAACGCTTTCTGTACGACAGAGAGTGAGGTGCCATCCTCTTTACAGTTTCAGTACCCAGCCTGATTTAACATTTGCAGTCTTGGCATACATGAGCGTCAGACACAGGAGAGTGGCTCTTCAACACCTCCGTTTTCACCAGTTGCTGGTTGCGTTTCTCGGTTTGGACCACAACGAGGCACAAGGAAACGGCTAAATCATGCTGGGCACTTTCAACGCACTGTTGAAAGTGACAGATTGAGAGGTTTCACTACAAACAGCACTACTAACTGACAAGGAAGTGTTTGTGTTGCTCTAATCTCCACACAATCTATATAAAACATGTGTAATGTGTGCAGACAAGAAAGTGGACCATACTCAGAGTCTCTCAAAATTAAACCTTATTCATCACTAGACAGAGACAGAAGGGAAGGCGTTGCATTGGGTTCTTAGTATAGAATGGACAGGTAATCTTTGGTCAGAATAGGCCGATGCATGGGAAGTTTTCGTAAATATACATTAAGATCCAGTCAAAAACAGTAGTCCCCAGCAAAAAAGAAATGTCCAAGACTCATTACAAAAATCAAAATGGCTTTATTTCACAGGGCAAGAATGTATCTTAATATATATTTACAAAGACTTTCCATGCATTGGCCTGTTCTGACTAAACCTCATTCATTGTTTACAGACACATTTCACATGATGTAGAGTCTAAAGGTGATTTCCTTTGCATCTTGTGGTGATGCACATTTTTGCTCTGACAGACAAAAGAAAAAAAAGAGAAACTACAGTGCCCTTAGTTTCATTCATTCATTTTCTTTACCTAATTATCCCAGCATGCATTAGTGGAAGGCAGGGAAACACCCTGGACAGGTCCCCAGTCCATCCCAGAGACAGATAGACAGACACTGACACTTGCATACCTTTGGACTGTGGGGGGAAACCCAGGCTAGCACAGAGCCAACCACTGAGCCACTGTGCTGACTGACGCAAATGAATAAGCATCGATAACCTCACTCTGAAAAATGCAGAAGGCTTTATTACAGTCAGCGGTTATGAACGGTCACACTGGGTTTTGACCAGACATATATGGAAGTGAAGCCTCAGATTTTGCATCAGACGTCACTGCGGGGCAAAAGTCCGGGGAACATAAATAGTCTATCAAACGGTTCATCTGGAATGACATTCAGGCGGATTAGTCACTAGTTTTGGATGACATAGGCTGTATGATGTTAGTTCATACGACATAACAGGCTGTAATGAGGTTCCACAGTCACGACAGGGGAAGCCCTTGCAGTTAGGTCTGATTGTTCTCATGTGAAAGGTGTATCAGTCAGTTGGCCACCAAACATCCAATAATATGCTTCATTCAATCAAATGATGCAGTTACAGTGACTCATCTGTAACCACTCAGTCACTGCTTGAGTCAGAGAAAAACTGCCAAACATGAAACTAATTTTATTCATATTGATCAGTGACTTACAAGGAATACAGTGATTCGCTGTAAAACAGGACATACAGTGAGTGGCATTGCAAAAGCTAGAGTATTTAAATTTTTTCATCAACACACTTTGCATATGAACTGTTGGCTCTAAGGTAAGATTATGCTGACTCATGCTCGAAACCAGTGAGGGTAACGTCATCTAAAGTGCTTATGTGAACTACTAGTACTTGAATGAGGCCGTTGATGGTGGTGATATTTTTGGTAAAATAGATAATAGTTGTGCCTTGTCCCACAACTCATTTAGTAGTGGTTTATCGGAACGGTAGGAGGTCTTGTTGTAGGACAGATTTGCAGATTTTCTGAAATGGTATTTATACAATATATATAGAGAGAGTATAGGCAACATTTATCTGAGACATATAGAAAGGGTATATCTGATGTTTTTCATGTATTGTTAACAGAAAAGAGAGTCGATAAAGCAATATGTAATAATGAAAAGTTCAAGATAAGCCAAAATTCAAGTTTGATCCAGGCCATATCTATATGTGAATCATATATCAGTACATAACTTCAGGTGGATTCTGGGGAGCAGATTTGTCCTCTGCCTTGACTTTGCCTCTGAAGAGTGAAGACGAGTCGTAGCTGGGAAGCAGAAGCGGCAGAGGTGCCAGCTCGCTTTCTGCTTCATCAGCTGTACTTACCATAGACGGTGCAGTTTCAAGGAAATAATTCTACATTGTCATATCAACAAGGTGAAAATGATGGTGTGAAACAATGAACAGACATTCTCAAAACTGGAAATGACTTGTGTTGGTCAGGTATCTGCTCCTCTCTAATCTTGATCTGTTTTGTAAATGGCAGATGGCAGATTACAGAGGCAGTTTGATGTTGAGCTGCTGGTGTATAGCTGAGATCTGCTTATACAGGTTATCTGTGGCAACCTCAGTCTCTGCCTCCAGGTCAGTGTACTGGCCTGGTGCTTGGCCATGCCCCCTGTGGAGAAAGTTGGGGAGTCAAACGGGGAGACGGAGAGAAGGGTGCTGAAAGAAAGATTTGTAGGAGAAAGGTGATCAGCAGAGATGATATCCAATGATGATAAACAGATGCACAGATGATAAACACTGGTAACTGGCAATACTGGGGTCACTCAAAAGTAACATTAACTTTGTGCTATGCACCTTTAGTTAACAACTGTTTATTTATAAATCACAACAAACAGTGTTTTTAAAAAAAATCAGACTCTGGACATTACCTAAAACCTCCCTGGAAATGCGCGCAAATTCTCACAAGCAAAACCTCACTCAATGATTCGGAAGAAAAACCAAACAACAGACACTTTTGCTTTGTGAGTGAAGTGGAGAAACCCCCTCTGATACCTTGACAGTGCTGCTGTGAATGCTTACACACCGCTCTGATGTATTAACAGTTGCCCCAACACATTCTGGGAAAGTTCTGTCGCTCTCGTTCTCTCAGCAGCAGTAGGGGAGTTTGAGTCTGCTGCTGCTGTGAGACACTAGTCACCACTTCCTGTGTACCCGCTTGCTGTGATTTATTTCATGCACTGATTGTCATTGTCTTGCCATCTGCATCCTATTTGAATTAATCGGCAGTTTTTACCCGTCAGTTACCGTTAATTGCTGCCCTGATACTGTAAAACAGACAGATGCACACACAATATTTGACGCATGCGTATTAAGACACAAACACCCCACACTTGTAGCTCCAGATGGTGCAGCTATAGTTCCTTTTTTTCCTTATATCTGCCCTGTTATCTGAGATCAGTGATGCTTCTTTTAGATCAAGCTAATTTAGAAGACAGCAGATCAAAGAGTTTTGGTGTTTTTCTATAGGTCCCTCGACGCCCCCCCCCCCCCCCCCCCCCCCCCCCTTCCTCTGCACCTATAGGAAGTTAGGTAGACCATGCATACAGTCACATGACGCAGAGCGCGCAGCACAAGTTTAAGTCAGGACAGACTGTGGCTTGAAGAGTTTCACTAAAAACAAGAGGCAGTGACGGTTGACTGGTGACAACTTTGTCTCTTACTCTGCTCAATCTTCTTTGGTTAACAACACACAGAAGTTGGTGTTAACAGCAGCTATTTTCTTAACATGAAATAGAAAAGGAGGTTGCGCTTCAACAATGGGATGTACATACACACATATATTGTCTTCTGAAACATCTACTGAATGCACCAAAGTACTTATTGAAATTGTATCCAGATTATTGCCAGATTGCCCAGACTATATCTGTTTTGACTTGCATAAATCAAACTTTACCTTGAGTTTGTAACAGGCATCTGCCTCTGTGTCTCTGTGTTGCTGGAATGACCTTTCATACTCCATTCTCATAATAAGGGTTAAAATAAGATGAATAAAATTAGAGACCCAAGTTTAAAGGGAAGGCACATATGAATCAGGACCCTAGAGGAAAGCAGAGAGGAACAGGTGAGTCTTAAGATTTGATTTAAAAACAGCAAGTGAGTCTGAGGCCCTAATCGTTCCTGGGAGCTGATTCCACAAGCGTGGCCCCAGCGACGAAAAGGCACGATCTCATGTTGTTCAGAGCTGCTGGAAGGTCGAAGGGTTTGTCTGTGTTGTCATAGTGATTGAGGTATTGGAGGCATCCCAGTGGCTCGGTTGGCTACCATGTAACTGCAATGTTCTGGGTTTGAATCTGGCCTGGGACCACTGTTGCATGTCACCCCCTTTCCTGTCTCTCTCTACTGTACTCTGTCCAATGAGGCAGAAATGCCATAAAAATATTAGACTATGAGCAGATCATCATAGCCTCCTCCCAAGACTTGGTGATATAGTCCAGATCCTCTTCAACACTGGTGAAATATTTTGCATCCAGTTCAGTATGTGCCAGAGTGTGATTATACATTTTTGTAATTAGTATTTTATTGAATTTTTGTATAAACATTGTCACATTCTGGTCAAAAAATCAAATGACTCCTATACATCTATAACATAATAATACAAATAATAATAATCATAATAATAATCATAATAATCATAATAAATACAAAAATAAATAAATGAAGAAAAAAAAAAAAAAACAACACACACAGATCAAATGTATATTCCTACATTAATATGCACCATAATCTCATCTAATTTACAAGCAACAGATTAATTCTCAGACATATAAAGAATGTGTAGTTGTGCTGTGTATGTGAGTATTATGTACATGGTATGTGCTTTACTTCAAGATCTGTCCACATTAACAATGTATTTAAGTAGTCTCCCCACTTCGCCACATATTTCTCAGTCCTGTCCTTAGACCTGAAAGAAATTTGTTCATATGATGCCACTTTTGCCAACTCCGAGAGTGTGATTATTCATTATATGTCATGTAGGTGCAGAGTTTCATGGTTTTTGAAGAAAGAGAGACATTGTATTTCATTAATTGGTGCATGCCCAATCCATAACTGCAGTGGCGCCCCCTTGTTGAAACACTGTCAGTTCTAGACAATGTGATTTTTTTCCAGTCTTTCATTCATTCATTCTCTCTACCTGTTTATTCTTTATCAGGGGTACAGCAGGCTGGAGTCTATCCCAGCATACATTGGATGAAAAAAGGAAGATCGCCAGTCCAACGCAGGGAACATTTATTGTCTGATATTTTGATAAGGCCAGACCATAGTAACAGCTAACACACTGGAGTAAAACAGGCCTGTATTTGAGTTATGATAGGTTTAAAAGTTCCAAAATATTCCCATTTACAAGAACTTAGGTTTAGATGATCAAATATATCCTGGACTTATGTGAAAAATGACATGATATGAGGATGACCAAATGTACTGTTTAAACTCAATAAAAAAGGACAACACATTTGTTTTGGTAACAGCTTTTATTACCCCAGACTTTGCACAATACAAACAAATTCACATCTAGTAATATACTGTAGATGTATCATACTCTACAAGAGCATTACATCATGAACAGAATCATATATAGTTTTTCTCTTACACTCCATCACCCAATGCAATAAGAAAAGTACGCAGTTAAAGATTTTAGACAAAAATATTCTATGCACACTGTGTAGGGAAATAGGGAAATATAATATATTTCTGGATCACAATTTTTTTCCACGTCATTCAATATGCAAGAGCAGAAAATATAAATGTAAGAAATTAGAGTAAACATGGAATATTTCCAATCATTATACTTCCATTCCTATTGCCCCAAATTTTCCTCCAAAATGCTATGAAATGTTTAGGTAAACAAGTTATAGTGAGAGTGACATCTGAAGGGTCAAGTACAATTATTTTGAATCTATTCGCCATCAACAAACACAATGACTTGGGGTTGGCTTGGAACTCTGAGTTCGTCTAACTGAATTTTGACTAAAGGGCAGTTTAAAGTAACACTGATGAATAGAATAGCCACAAGTAGAGGCAATAACTAATGACTGGGTGCCATAAAACTATGCATAACCTATACCTATCAGACAGATAAAACTGCAGAGCTTCAGGCAGAGTATCTGTCCAGTTCAACAAATGGACAAGGCCTCTTTAAACAGGGACATGATAGTACTTGCATAGAGCACTGAGGGAGGCCTGAAAATGAGCTCCGAATTGAGATGCAGAAAAAAAGCACAGCTGAAGAAGGCTACAATTTGTCACTACTTCAGTTGTGTGTCCATCTACCTCCAACCCCCCTCTCCTCCCCCCGGCCCTCTCTACTAAAGCCAATGACTACTTAAGATGCTGGATAAAGCATGAAACAACCAGATCTTCATGGAAGCGCCTCTTTCTGTCTCTCTAATGCTAGAGCAGTAGAACTGATGGTTTCTCGAAACCTCTTCCAAACCACAGGTATCAATTTTGGTCCCTTCTTACCCCCCTGGTCATCTGGGTGAGGCTCATTCATCGGACTCATATCTGCAAGAGACAGCACAGATATCATATTAAGAAAGCCAGTTATACTATTTCACAAAGGATTGGGCATTACATACAGAGTGTGAACAAAGTATTGTGGCCCCTACCAGTACAGAGCCACAAAAACTGTTTGATTCAATTCAAATTCAAACTTTACAGTCCCATAAGGGAAATTTGGGTTGCAGGCGGGGTTTAAAGAAAAAAACACACACAATAAAAATAAAAAAAACATTACATAAAAGCATGATAAAACATGTAAGTCCAGCCACGAAGTCAATAGCTCAATATAGTGCAGTAAAAGATGGCTGAAATTCAGCTAAAAAAATGTAAATTAAAAGAAAAAAATCTAAATCTAATAGCAACGGTGAAAAATTAGTTCCTGGTTCCTTAACTCTAAAGCGTCACCCAGAGGCCATCAGCTCAAACTGCAATCTAAGGGCTTGACAAGCCAGTGGAGAATGGCATACTATGGAACGACCTGATGCCTTTTCCATTGTTTTTGCTAAAATCTATAGTTACAGATTCCTTCACTCACCTCTGCAGTCGTTTTCTGATCTCTTTGATCTGCTCATTCTTCTTGGTCAGGATCTCCTTCATGTTGCGGTAGGCAGCAGTTTGCTGGAACTTCTTCTCCAACTCCTGCACACATATACACACATGCACATAAGCGCATGCAAGCTGAATGCAATAAGAGGACCAGATTGGTACAGAGTATGGAGGGTTGCTGGCGGTGTCCAAAATTCACTTTTCGGCTCACCTGTCAAGAGCTTGTAAACCAAAGGAATTTACCTGCTATTTTACTTTTTACCAGCCAAAATTATTAATATACCTTTTTCAAAGAAATATCTCACTCTAACTGTTTTCAATACTATTTAATGTATAGAATCGTGTCCTGTGTGACACATTCAATAAAGAGACAAGAGCAGATTTAGAGTTTTTATTTAAAACTTGCTCATTCACTTATGCAATGAATCAAGTTTGTAAGTCATCATGAAGTGACTCGCCACACGGGAATAATGTTAAGTTTCAATTAATGTCAGGCGAGTTAACCATCCAGGCAGCGGAGAAACAGATGGAAAAGCTTGCAGAAGTTTAGACGCTACCACTTTGTGTAAAGCCAGCACAGCAGGCAGCCAATCAGGATCCTGTTTGATACAGAGCCATTGTTTTGTTTTGATTGGCTCATGGTCAGAGCGTGTTAGTAGGGACAAAGTTTGACAACAGGCAAAGGCCAAAGACTACAGTATATCCAAGGCATTCAAATGTTATTGTCTCAATAAATTACTGGCCAGTGTGGTTTATTGAAGACAAATTGGTAGCATTTGGCTTGGCAGGTGTTTCAGACACTGGTTTGCTGGTCAGTTGGAGGCAAGGAAAACAGTGACATACCTTCTCTGCCAGGGCCAGCTGCTCCTGCACTCGCAGCAGGTCATGTTTGGCAGAAACCAGGTTCTCCTGCAGATCCTTCTGGGAGGCGGCGTTGGCGGTGAGAGACCTTTCATAGTCTGACTTCAGACATGCCACCGTGTCCTCTAGACTGTTGATCTCCTGGGAATGAGCAGCCAGCTTAAAGGAAAAGAAACATCACATCAGTTCAGATGGAAAGCATGGCGTTTATTTGACACTACCTATATCTTTATGTGACAGAATCTATATCTTCTATTTCTATTCACAATCACTGAAAAAGCAACACTTTGGTCAGTTGCATACATACCATCGCAGGTCCAAGTTAGCAGATAAAATTAAATGACAGCAATTGTTCAGACACAATGAAATGAAAAACAAAGGAGCAAAACATGAGAGCAGCACGATAAAGGAGCAAAATGTAGTTATAAACAAAGATTTAACTGATACTACTTGCAAGACAAACTCTAAACAGTACCTGCTGTTCACCTTGCACCTTCTGAAGGTCTTTCAGAGCACGCTCTGCCTTGGTTTTCTCATCTAGCGCACTCATGGCCTGAAAAGGGAAATCAAAACATAGAGTTAAGAGCAATATAAAGTAGCGGGCCGATTGTAAGGACAATGCTATCCACATCAAAAATGTGTGACTGAATTTTTATACCTGGGATTCTAAAGTCCGAAGCCTGGTTTTCAATTTATCATTTTCCTCCTGTAGTCTCGATATCTCCTGAAGAAGAAATGAGGAATAAAGTGTATATGGTTGTATGAATGTGATAATGAGGGTCCAATTTTTCACAGTCAACCTGTACATCTAACCCAGGTAACATATTTCTTTACCTTGTTTAGAAGCTCTGACACCCCGCCTTCATTCAGTGGTGCTAACTTGGGTTTGCCAGTTTCCTGGTTTACCTGAGAATAAAGTAAAAACATTGCAATTGAAATGAGAGAATATTTTCAAAACCTACTGAAATCATAAAACAAACAGAATACAGCATTTGCTATGTACATACAGAGAACGTATCAGTGAATACACAACCGTTCTTGATTTCTTAGTCAAAACATGTAGGCTATGCCCTGTTGCTGCACGCAGGTAAAAGCAAAGAAAGAATATATTTTGATATCCATGTAATCTTGCTTGTCTTAGAAATGTGACTGATGATGTTGTTGTTGTTGTTCAGCCATGTGGTGGTAAAACCACACGGCAACCTCTGTGATGTGTGACTTCTGAAATGTGTGAATAGGTGTGAAGGGCTGATGGCCTGAAATGAGAAGCTACTTCAAATGCCTTGGAACGCTGCGCTGCTGTCTAGTTACTGATTTCTATGTATGTGTGAAAACCCTTTGTGCACGATGAATGACTACTAGGGCTGCAACTAACGATTATTTTCATTGTCGATTAATCTGTCGATTATTTTCTCGATTAATCGATTAGTTGTTTGGTCTATAAAATGGCAGAAAATGGTGAAAAATGTGGATCAGTGTTTCCCAAAGCCCAAGATGACGTCCTCAAATGTCTTGTTTTGTCCACAACCCAAAGATATTCAGTTTACTGTCATAGAGGAGTAAATAAACCAGAAAATATTCACATTTAAGAAGCTGGAATCAGAGAATTTTGACTTCTTTTTCTTAAAAAATGACTCAAACCGATTAATCGATTATCAAAATAGTTGGCGATTAATTTAATAGTTGACAACTAATCGATTAATTGATTAATCGTTGCAGCTCTAATGACTACTCCTACGTTAATGGGGATGTTTCATGCTCTAAATGGGGTACAGCTGCACAAGATACTCACCTTATCAGTGGTTTTAAAGTCAGTCTTCTCAAACTCAGCCACTTGCTCTAACAGCTCCCTATAATGATAGAGGTATAAGCAAAGGATTGGACAAGGGAATGGTGAAGGAAATAGCAGAGAAAGGAAGATAGATAAGCTTAAAATCTTACAAATAGTGTAATGTGAACAACAACAACAACACTGAGTAGACAGTGAAATTAATCTGATAATCTATACTCATGGCCAACGCATTTAGCAACTGCAGCCATTTCTTTACCACAGTCTCTAAGGAGCACAGTCACACCTTGGCCTACACATTATTTTACGGAGATGTTTGGCAACATTCTAGTAGATGACTTATGTGAAGTGGAGAAATCCTCTATTTGGCAGTTACGCATCTTTCAAAAGGAAAATATGACGCCCATCACGTTCCTGATGACAGTTTAACACTAAAAGTATAAGCTATCTGCTTGTGGTGAACAAAGCAGCACTATGCAAGGCTTAAATGTGGTTTGAAAAAGCTGCTGAACGCACGTAGATCTGTAGCAAGGGGCGTATTCCCTGCTTCTGACACCATAACAGCTTAGGGCTGAGGCCTGCAAAACAAGCTTCAGGGGCTTGTTTATCCACCTACTGTTCGCTTATTACAAACAAAAGAACTTTTCCAAAACAAGTACATCGCTTGTAACATCAGTAAAGGTCTTTGAGTTCTGTAAAGGTTACAGGAGGTCAGAAGTTACATGAAGTTCACCTGAACGCCATAGAAGATAACGACTACATTCAAAACTGTGTGCATGTACTGTAGTGCTTTGCAGTGATCATTGCAGTAAACACATTATTGTGTTATTTTGCCCTTGTAGCAAAGTTCCTCAGAGATGTGAAGTGAGTGAATATGGAAAAGCCTTCACCTCGTCCATCTCACTGGCAAAAATAGGAACAGGTAGAACTCAAACACCTGGTAGCATGTTAAACAAGTGCTCAGGATTTTTTTTATGCCTGTTGCTATGGTTTGACAAAGAAATTTGTCTAGTAAGTCTGTTTTTGAAACAATTGCCATTGACATTTTTGCATTTCATAACCCAATTCCTCTCACTTGTGCTGCTGTAAATTGATGTTAATGTAATAACCATCTCTCTTGTTCCAAGGCCTGACGATGAATGCTTGTGCCAAAAAGCCCTAATACATTTCTTGGCACAATGTCAAGAGTGCAAAGTAAGTTCTGACAACAGATTAAATGAGATTTATCTTTTTTTTTTTAATGGCAGCACTCATGCCCGCATTGCTCTATGTACAGGCTTGTAATATAGAAACATTTTTTTGAAGACACTCTTGGCAGCAAGAGGGATTCTTTGGTTGCTCTGTTTTATAAATTTCCTTTCATCACAACTAGCTTCAAGCCCAACACTTCCCTTGTCATCACAAACTTCATCACTACAAAAGTACACACTGAGAAAATCTGAGCTACCAACAACCATTAATAGAAAAAAAATCAGACAGTGAATTGTTGCTTTTATACCAAATGAAACAGTCCTGTAACAATTTCTATAATAGACAGAGTTAATTTCATTCTGCGCGTTATGGTGAAATTTTCTTAAAAGGTAGCAGAAGCTGTGGCTTTGAGGTTGGCTGAATGTAACTGAGAAAAGGAAACCTCTGCAGATTAAAAGAGGGGAAGAATTCACACAAGAACGTGTGGCTTGGCAATGACCTTTTTGCCTGGTTTATACACTAGATCTAAATCTAAAGAGTACTGAAGGAAGTGGCCTCTTCTTGAAATTGGAGGAGTTTGTTTCAGTGAACACGAAGGCGTATTGTGTGTCAGTCAGTGGCCTGGTTCAGCTCTCACTTTGGTGTGGCACTCGGTTTGCCTTCGAACTACCATGTCACATCATTTTTAAAAAGGTTTGATGATGTGCCTCCATCAAACTTTAACGATGAATAGATGTTGACTATATAGTATATAAAATATAGCGCCAAAATGAGTTGAGACGATGCCTGTAGTCGTCCATGGCTGCTACTTGTATCATTTCGGCAAATCAGGACTAAAACAGTTTCAACAGCTGCTTTAATATGAATTTTTAGTTTTACCAAGCCATAAGAATTTTGTGCTTGTTCAGATTGACACTGAACTTGGCCACCTCCTGTTCATCACTGTCCATCAAATGCTTGCTGGGTAGTTTCAGTTTCTAATTAAACAGCGAGATCAAACCTGTTCTCCAGCTCTGAGATGTCCGTCTGCAGTCGGAGGTAAAACTTCTCGGCCTGGGAGAAGAGCTGCCGGAGCAGCAGCACGTTGGTGTGGGCTGTGTTGATGAGCTCCGTCTCCACCTCCCCCCGCACCACCGCCTGCAGCCCATCCAGCATCTCCCTCACCTCGTCCACTGTGAAGGTTTCCTCCACCAGCCTGCAGACACACACACACACACACACACACACACAAACCATAGTAAAGATCAATCAGACATTTGAACTGATAACCACTTTTACATGATAAACAATGACACCAAAAAAGTTAAGAATATATGAACAATCACCTGCTCTCTTTGAGTTCCTCAAAGCATGAGTCAATGGTCTTGAGTCTCAGGACCCTCTTTGAACGTGCAAATCGCATGTAATTGATGACTTCATTCTGATGGTGTTCATTAAAACCAAATTCAGCCTACATGGAGAGAGGGAAGTGGGAGGTTAGAAACACCCCTGGCACCACATGTGAAGCGAGCAGATGCTCAATGAGGTTAGAGTTGTTTCAAGTACAAAAAAGAGCTTGTATTTACAACCACAACTAGCTGACCAGCTAACCTGAAGAAGATTTTCCCTAGTGACAGGGCCTGTTCAAATGAGCTTCACAGATAACGTTACATGTGTGGGGATGCTAACTGTTTATTCCTATTTGGATCCAGGTCGAGCTGGCGAGCGAGACAGCAACATGTTTAGAAAACAGAGACAGCCGTTTATCATGCTAATTTGTCAAAGCGAACAGGTGGCCTGGTTAGCCACAAACAGCATATTATGGATAGCAGCTACTTACCATTGTGGCTAAGAAGCTAACGTTACTAGCTAGCTTGTGGGCTGAGCTAATCCAAAAGACTAAAATGGGTGTTTCTGCCTCTGTCTTAGGGCACGCGGCTAACAGACTAGGAGCTAAATGTTATATGCTGGAAAGACTTTCGGATAAAAGCTTTTGTACTTAAAATTCAACTCGATCAAGAGGATTAATGTAGGTTATCTTATAAGATTATCTGGCAGATTTGCTAGCCTAGCTATCTAGTGTTTGCCTTGAGAATGCCCTGGTAACGGGGAATAGCGTCATTGCCTTGGTTACCAGGGGCGCGTTCAGCGGAGCTACGTTCTGTAGCACAACCGGAAGTAAAAGCGCGGTGGTCGAACGCGAACGTCATTCTCAAGGAGGTTCTATATAGGGTCTCGGGAATAAATAAATAAATAAATAAATAAATAAATACATACATACATACATACATACATACATACATACATACATACATACATAAACAAACAAACAAACATCAACGGACAAACATAACTTTTCCCACACACGTACTTGATTTGAAACAGCAGAGACTTTTTATTTAAAACATACATCTTTATTTCTAGAATTTTGGTTTTGTTTTTTTTTTTCAACTTTTTAATTCAAATTCTCTTTTACTTATTGAGGAGTTTCTATCACTTTACAACCTTCCAGTGACACCTTAAGACTTTGCTATAATTTTTGATGCTATCTCTGCAGGTGTGTGTATGTTGTTTAAAACCTATACTAGACCTGACCCTCAGTAGCCTATCCATGCTCTCACTGGTTGACTCACCAATAGGGAAGGTGTGTTTTTCATCTCATCCCCATAATAACAAAGCTGTACATGCGCTATTCCATATTATATTGTTAACTAATCCATATGTTACAACCATAGATGCATTGCCATACATAGCTCACACCTTTCTGGAACTGAGGTGGACCTTTCCCACCTCAAGAAGGGCCTGGATAGTGTTCTGTATCCCCACACCTTTCAGAAGACTATAAGTACTGGTTGGTGCTACGCTAACTGAACTGCCTGAACTTCCTTTGGACTGTTAATGTTAGGATGGAGTAAAAGTATGTGTAAATAAACATTGGGAATAGCAAGGGGCCCAGATGGCAAAAACACAATCACCAGTCTTGCCGCCTTAATTACGCAGCAGAAAGGTCTTTAGCTGATGCTAAAAGATGAGATCATATGTCCCCAATTTTACTATCTCCACTCATTACCAGTTCAATTTAGAGCTGATTTTATGATTGTGCTGACGTTTAGCCTGAGATCCTCAGACAAGGCCCTTCTGAATATTTACAGACAAGACTCAAGACTAAAGGTGACTGGGTTTTTGCCATCAGGGCCCCTTGATTGTAGACCTATGCAGGACCAACTTCAGCAGCATCTTTGTCAAATGCATCTAATGCCACTGTTGAAAGTGCTGCAATTGCAGGGTTAGGCCTAACCTTGGCTACCGCTTGACAGTAAGCCAGAACTCATGTGGCTCCACCTGGTGTCTTCAAGGTGTTAAAGTGTCACTGGCAAATGGGGAAAAAAAGCCAAATAGAAATATGAATATAAAATATATCAAAATAAATAAATTAAATAAAATGTAACTTTTGGATTCAACATTTTATCTTTACTGTTTGAATTTTCCATTTTCAGGTTTTAGAGTGAACTTTTAATTTTCAAATTGCTTTTTCATCTTTTCTATTTCTCTTTTGAATTTAAATTTTGCTATTTATACCCTAATGTTCACATTTACATTTTATTGTGGCTGTATTATTCCAAGAAGAACAGTAAATAATAAAGCATTTAACAATTCCATTATAATTTTGAGTCTTTGATCCACTGATGCTATTTTGATGAAATTTGGGTAAATTATGCATCTTACAACATTTTCCAAGTTACACTAATTGGCCGAAGGGGGGCGCTACAATTACAGATCAAAACAAGATGACATCACATATTGATTGGCCCAGAGAGGGAGTGAATCTTTCATGGGGCATGACATGTTTACTGTCGCCTTGTTAACTGGTTGGCAAGACGGGGCACATTACTTTGATTACAGATTAATGATTAGCTGCTTAAAATTGTAATTGTTTATGTAGTCCAGTAGATTCTGCATGGTCAGTAACATAATCTGATTGCAAGATGTGTAATGTGATGGAACAATTTGAGATCCCACAGTGAAAACTATTTTGCCCTCAAGCATGCCACAGAGTAATTCAACAAGACATCTTTAGTTTTTTTCAGAAGTATAAGCCTAGGCATTCTGATAACTGTGTTTTTTCAGTACCTGTTTACATTTTTGGTCACGTAACATCCATCTCTCCCAACTTGCTAATGGTAGATATACTCTAAATGTGCAAAGAAACACAGACTGGTATACGCTGTATACACTACAATACTTGTTATATGCACATTTAACCTCCCATTGATCTTTCTATTAGTATTCTTTCAATACATGTTTCAACTGAACTATTGATCGGACACAACATGGGAGCTTCTCCATCAGCTAAACGTATTTGACTCCCATGTGAACCAAATAAAGAGTTCATAGAAGTTCAGTTACTCTGTCTCCTCACCTCGTTTCACTGAAGCCCAAAGGAAATCACTGTCTATTTTGTTAAAGAGGATCCTAAAAAAACAGAAGGCAGCCTCTTTTCCTCTGGTCCCTCCATCTATAATTCAATTAGACTAACGGGCAGCGCATGGTAGGCAACTTAATCAGATGCTTCATAGCGTGACCACTCTGTGCTACCCCACTCAGGTTTACTCTGCCACATCAGACAGTCACAGAGGCCAAGATGTTTCCCCTCTACCTTCAATCACGGTGAGTCACTCACTCTTTGAGACAGAGGCTAGGCGTCACTAAGTTAAAACATTATTCTACAGGGTGACAAGGCATAGATGAGCCTACTGTGCTCAGTTTTTATGTTAGTGCTGCTATTCCAGAGCAGTCAACCAGACTGCAGCAGTGGCTCTTCACTGTTCTCATGCTTTTTAGCTGCTTCATGTTGGGCTAGTCATGCTGTTGACATGTTTGGTGGCATTAAATAACCATTAAATAATCTTTTATGACAGGAGGAACCATACAAAATCAGTGAATTTTGAAATATAGTCAGATCTGCAGGTTTTCTCACAGCAACTACTTGAAGAAGTAGGGACAAAGATATTCCTGTTCAGAGATGAGAAGATGATAAAATGAAACTTTATTGATCCCTATGAGGAATTTGGGTCACTGCAGCAGAAAAAGTAATAGGATATTCCAGGAAAAAAAGAAAAATAGAATATCAACAATTCTAAATTATATAAAGATGCAGCTGGCTTGTTAGGTAGACTGTATTAGTGGGAAGTATGGAAAAATGCATTACATTAGTGTGTTACATATATGGTTTTACTTACAGTTGTTACTTACAGTTATTTACTGGTGTTACGAACAGTCTCATGCTTACTTGAATCATATAAAGAGTTTAATTCCAAAATAAGTGACACTTACTCTAACAAAATGATTGATAGCATAAAATGAAAACAAATTGTAGTACTTTTTGCAGGATATTAGAAAGCAAAACTTATTGATTGACAAAATGATAACACTTTTACAAACTCAACCTTTTATATTTTAGAGATACTGAATGATGAACCTCAGGTAGTGATTTTTTCCCAAAATGGATGTAAAACATTTTGGAATAGAAATCTTTATATTGTGTCTTTCTGGCTTCATATCTAGTCTTTGGCTGCTCATTTGCAAACATTAATTAACACTAACCGCCATCGTGGGCTATATCAAAATGGTCAGCTTGGTACTTTTTTTTTATGTGAGTCTATGAAACATTATCATGCATCTGTCAGAGTGAAAATAGATTAGGAGTGCTAAAGCATTGCTAGATGGGGAGTAGATGGTCTGCAGTGACCAAGGCAATAACAAAACCTTAGACATTTACAGTGTTTTCAAAATCTTTGTGTTAATAGTTGGTGTAGCCTATATGTGAAATTCTTTCATTATCAAAATGTTTGTAATATTGTTTGGATGAAATATGGCAGAAGAGAGGACCTGTTTAGTACTGTGGTCATATCCAGAAGCCACATTTTAATCACTTGTTGCCCAGTCTGATATGCATGAGTTGCAGTTCTGACAGGATTTGTCTGTCTAACAGTCTAACAGGAGGCGTGAAATGTAATTTTGATTCTGATTCTAATTTTGATAATTTCCCATCATCTGTCTGAGACGAGGGTGGATAAACATGACACCAGCATTCCTATTTGTGTGTGTGTGTGTGTGTGTGTGTGTGTGTGTGTGTGTGTGTGTGTGTGTGTGTGTGTGGTCAGTGTATTTTAGTATCTCTCAGTGTCCATGTTCGTTGGTAGATTGACTGAAGTTGAAGTATTGCTGCAGTGGTGGGAAAGTGTCCCTAGAGGGCGCAATAGTCCTGTATTCCAGGTGGTACTTTACATTTTACCTGCTGATGATGCTCTGGAACCTGCACAAAAGAGAATGAACAGGGTGGTATTTAGGAGCAATGATTAGCCCTTAACTTGAGTACTCTTACGGTCCAAAAAGGCAAAACACGCGCGCGCGCGCGCGCGCACACACACACACACACACACACACACACACACACAGATATGATATATCTATGTCTATTATATCTCTCAGTGTAATCATGGGTTACAGGTTAAATTATATTCATCATCAATTTGAATTCACACATAAAGAAATAACATGAGGCAGCCCATTTCAATAGACTGAAAGCCAAAGTGAGGGGTTTGCTATTGTTTAACTATACTAGATGAGCGAGGTTGTTTTTATTCAACGTTTGTCCATTTTGCATATTGTCTGGCCTACAGACTCAACATTTCCAATATCTGACATCCTCAGACCAAATGGCAGAGCAGGGGTGCACCGAGTAGGGTATAGCTGCAGTCTGATACTTGGGTGCACCCACCATGTGAGATGTTCTCATTTATTTTCCGCTATTTTAACCCAATCCTGAATAGACTATCAATCTAAACTGTTTCGAGGTCAGTTGCGGCAGTACCAATCAATACAAACACTAAGAAATCTGAGGAAAACCTGTTCCCAGATCAGCTATCTCGTCAGCTGTACTTCCTGACAGACCAATCAGCTGACAGACTCATGACAGGCAGGCCCTGCGCTTGCGCAGTAGTACACTTTTGCTATCAGGAATATGGCAGCGTCCTGAGCCCTGTTGGGGAAGACGGCGTAATTGAGCTCCTTCAGCATCGGACTGGGAAAACTGAGACGTACCGGCCGCACTCAGAGGAGGGTGGGGGCCGAGGGACGGCTACAAATTACATTTGTTAGCGACTTTACAGGTAAATGCACTTGTGATTGCCTGCCATTCTCCTCAAGCCATCTCCTCCATGTTTGCGCTTGCTTGATTGAACCCCGTTGCTAATACGACTAGCTCTTGTCTGGCAATGGAAACCTGTCTAGTTTGCTAGTTAGCTACTAGCTCGCGTTAGCTTCCAACGGCCCCTTCGTTTGGCGAACAAACGGTAGTAACGAAAGTATCGGGGCCTTCTGTGACTCTCTCAAGCTGTAGCGGTAGTGTCCACATATGACTGCGTCGCAAAAATGGTGCTGTCGTTCTTGTTTTTAGCCAGTCAGTGACTGTGTGGGCCTGCTGCAGTGAAGCAGAGTTGGTTGACGCTAGCTGCTTGAGAGCCAGGTAGCGCTGCCTGTCTTGGGTACTTGACAGGTCGACACCAGCAGCATCAGACGGACTGTGTACAATCATTGTGACAGCAGCGTTTACATCAAACTGCAGACATACAGAGTTAGCTATTTAACTTTTTTCTTGTATGCACGTTTCCGCTATTTTTTTTTTTTATATCTGTAGTAGTCACGTGCAAAGAATTAGCAAGCTCTTTTAAATTTGCAAGCAAGTGTTCCTGTAATCCAAATAGAACCATGCAAGTTAAAGAAGCGTGAGATTGCGACCTTAAAGTTCCTGTTTTAGTATAGGAACGTGATTTTTTTGTTGTTGTTAATTGGCAAAGAACGGAAGGATATTACAGCAAGTAACGTTATTCAGTGCAGGAAACGCTTTCAGGAAGGCACCCACTTTTTTGTTGTGGGTGACAGTGAAGGGAGCACAGAGACCATTGTGGCATTCGGGTTATCTGGATATGACTTGGTTCTGTATTTGACCAAAATCATAAAGATGGTCTGGTTCAAGATATTCCCCTGTAGATCTTTTTTTTTATTGCAACTCATCTGTCTATTCAATAACAGTACATTTAAGTTTGGCTTGATGTTGAATAACAGCTTGCTCAAAAGATAAGATTAGGGGCATACACTGATCTAAAAACCCATGACAGTTTTTGTCCCAGGCTCTTGTACTCTCACTGATGCTGAAAACTGTTTTCCTATTCTTACTCGTCATACTTTTCAAAAGAATACTATTGATTCAATTTTTCAACAGCTGTGAGCAATATTTATGTTGAAACGAGGCACAAGACAGGCTAAAGTCAAACAAAACAGAATGAGGAGGCGGTTTGTTTACACAGGGCTAATTTGGCAGTATACTATTCAACAACAGTTAGCTGACCCATGATTGCCATGACATGCATTGTAGAAAGTGGTTGCACCATGATATTCAGTCTAGTTAAGTCAAGGTTCACAGTCAGCACTCTGCATGTTACACAGTCTGTCTTCAGAGGTTCAAATAGCCTCCTGCTGGGTCCCCTTTGGAGGTCTGCTACAATCCTCTTAGCAGTGCTACCTGGTTGAAAGCAAGGGCCAGTAGATACCATGGCACTGCACTTACTGTCACAGCTACCCACATAACAAGATCTCACTACGCACTCTTTGATAGCACTGATCGAAGCCTGTATTCCTTTCAGTTCATGAAAAGTTGTGAGACTTGTCTGAGACAGGTTGTCATCTCGCCGCTGTGTACTATGCTTTGGGCCAGGTCCCATTTGTGTATGCCTCATTGTCTTCCTACTCTGTCAAGAATGGCCCGTGAAAATGTTACTATTGATCTACATGCAGTCAGAAAGAGCTGGGAGGGGCAATCACATGACCCGGTCCTGGAATCTGCCTTGGTCTTTTTATACACTCATCACAGTAATAGAATTAAAACTGCACTGCCCTCCACTGTGCCGAGGAGCACGTGGTCCTACGCCTGTTGCTAACATCTCCTATTGTGCATTCCATCAGCCAGCCCCCACTTTGGATTAGATTCATTATACAGATCCATGAACGCTTGTCTGGAAAAAATAACTGTTGATGCAAAACTTGGCTCTACAGTGTTCCTTTGAGCTTTGTCTCTCCAGCACAGACTTCTTACAGTGGGGGATTAATGAGATACTGCGACTGACTAATTTTTGAATTCCTCATCCAGTGCTGAGGCGCTTGGAAGCAGTCTGTATTTTTGCGTACTGCCCTCTTTGACTGCCAGACACTCGTCCCCTTGATGAACGGTGGATTCCATCATTTGGACTTATTTTGCTGCTCCCTGCTTCATTTGCACGCTGACATGGAGAGGAAGGAAAACTGGAGTCAGTTATTTCCAGGATCCTGGCAGAGTGCTGACACAGGTTCCCCTTGTCACAGTGCAGCGGCCAGCAAAGAGAGGTTATTACTGCGCTTAGGACAGGAGAGGCAATTACTCCCTCCCTATTATGCACTTACTCTGCTGTGTTTTATTTTGTCTCTTTAGCCTTCATGTATTATTTGTTTGAAACTGTCTTTATCATAAAGTATCACAGCTGTATTAATGTTACAAGCAAAAAAAAAAAAAACCCTAAACTTTGTGTGTAGGCTTGGCCAGGCTTTATTGTACTTTATTTTACAGTGATCATAAGTTGAAGCATGTAGTTGGAAAAGCACAGTCTTTGGACGTGGTAGAGAGAAATACGATCTTAGTTAATCTATTGTCCAGATTTGAGAATGGCTAGTAGGCTAGCTAAATTGTGATTTTGCACACAAATTTGCCCAGATACTAAGACATAGCCTAACCTTTTTTATCTAAAGATGATCAATATATGATCAATAGGCCACGTTGGCTTTACACCAGACTGTATTGACATTTTGAACTGGTGCTCTGTTGTGCTGTTGTTGGTGTTAATGATATCGGCACTGAATAGAGGTCCTTCATTTCCTCTCTGTTTTTGCTGAGCAGGTCATATCCCTGTGATGGCTTGCTGGCAAGTATTCCTCTTTTCTCATTCTGCCTGTGAAAATGCATTCATGAGGGAGAGAGTGGATGTCAGAGGAGAGACGATTATGTAAACTGCATCAAGTGGAAGTCATATACCGCCCGCGGCATTGGTTCTAGGACTAGTAGCCGAGGCCATGGCTATGCAGAATCAGTCAGTTAGTCATGGAGCGATGGAGTGCCCGCTGTTGAATAGATAATCAGTCTGTTTACTCAGTGTAATAGAGAAGTTCTGATTGAGCTGAGGCAGCAGCGGGACTCTTCAAGCCCAGGGAGTGTCTGTTGGGAGGCTCTCCCTTTGAGCTGTAGAATGTTTAATGGCTTTGTGAAGTGTGTGTGGCAGTATATTGGAATGTGTGTTACATAAATGATGGACAAAGGTCGGGGTGCAGGTTTTTTGGTAACTTCTCCAACAGTTAACTGAGACATGGCCTCGCTCATGTGACTACCTCAGATCACGGTGCAAAGATCCCTCCCCTTCTTTTGTGCTCTATAATTAAATCAATTTTTCACGTAAGCAATTCCCAAATGAAAGTCACCCACCCATTTATTTTATGAACTCTTGTCTTTGTTGAATATGCACAAACGCTTACCTTACTTACTTCACTTACTTTTTGACCCTGATTATAACCACTGCTCTCCTGTGTTGTAGGTCCTGTGAGAAGATGAATGTCGTCAAAGACAACAAAGACTTGGCCTGTTTCTACACCACCAAACACTCCTGGAGGGGAAAGTAAGACCCACAATTTGTTTGTTCCTTTTCCCTGAACACCTATAGGATTTCAGGGGTGACAGCACAATCTATTTCATATGTGTTCTTTATGTTGGTTTAAAAGGCAAAATTAGCCCTAACTATTCTCTTCATCACCACTAAGGCTACTACATAAGGTTTGGGAAAATCCTGAAATCCTGACTCAGTGCTTCCATTGTGTTGACTTCCTTATCTTGACTGAGGAAAATAGGTCTGCAGACCACTGTCAGCAGTCACTGATCAGTACTAGTGTGACCTGTGTGTTTTGTAGAACTGAAATGTAACCCAAAGAACCAGTGCAAATAGCACAGAATTGGACTCAGGCAAGATGACGTCCATGTATTGATGCCCATTTATTGATGCCCATTTATTGTCTGCAGACAGAAGCACAAAAAGCTGCTTTGCCCAAGGGTACCAATATTATCCCTTCTCTAACTTCTTTCTCTAATACTGTGAGAGAGAGAGAAAGAGAGAGACCAGCTAACTGGTTAGTTAAAATCAACAATACCAGTTACTGTAAGCCCACTGCATTATAAAATGCCATATTGTATCTGCAGCAGCATTGTCCCCGCTCAGGCTCAAACCACAAATGCATGAGATGGGATAATTTTATTAGCATGATGTAGGCTATAATGCTGTACATTGTATATGTTGGTAGCTAGGTGTCACAAAATGCACAATATACAATTGTACATGTATATGAAACTTTCTTGGTAACATTGTAGGGACAGATGCATTTATTATATGTATTCAGTAATGCAGAATGATGTGAGATTTGATATTTTGGGATCAATGTTTCCTTAACAGACCTCTTTCCTCAGTTTTCTTACCATAGGAAGGAAACATGAGGAAAGAGGGGCACAGTAGGAGGAGCTGTTATTGTACTTAGCCATTTTCTCATACCAGGTATTGTGATTATTGTGATTAAAGGAGATTGTGAGTAACTATATGAATGAATCCCTTTACAATAGAATGAATACATCATTTTGTAGTAGGTAGGCTTGTACTTGCCTTACAAGGTACATGTATTCTCTCAGGGCACAGGCTACCTATTTTTACTTTACACAGCAATATGTTTATGTAAACTGTTTCTAGATTGTCTTAAAGTAACTTAAAATTAGCTGGGACTTAACAAACTAGACCTAGCTGTTTGGTAGCCCTCAGAGCTAAAGAATCTGTTTCTATGCAAGCTGCATTTGGGACAGTGGGATCACATTACCAATACCTGCTTTCTAAATGGCTTTGTCCCATTAAGGCCTGCCATTGACTTAGGTAACTTAAGCAGTGCTGCAGAGCATTAGCTATCATCAGAGTTTCATCCAGCTAATGCCTCCTGAAGTGTCCGCCAGAGACGGGCGTTGATATGTGTGGAGAGGACAGTGGACACTGAGTCAGACAGGACTTTGATAGATAGGTCAACAGAAAAAGAAAGAAAGAGAAGGGGGTTATGTCAGGATGGCCTCTTTTATCTAGCTTCAGACAACCAAAAGGCCTCAGACATGGTGGGAAATATTTTTGTCTACAGGCCACAGTGGTTAGTAAATACTAAAAGTAATTATCCACTCTGACTACCCCAGCCAACAGTTTTTAGAACAGTATAGGACATCCAATCAGTGGTTACTTATCTGCCAAAGTGCCAGACAGAGTAGACATACTTGCTAGCCAAAGCAAAATATACCAGCTTTTGCCTGGTAGCTAGTATTATTTTCCCACCCTGGCCTTAGATAGAGGAAACTGTATTGCACGTTTTATGTAGCCGCTGGATCATCTCAGACTTGCACAGTTACTGTGTCAGGGATGAGAGGGAGCACAGCTCTTCACTGTGAATACAGAACATATTCCCAAAAGCCAACTTTAATTATACTCATCCTTGATTAGCTTGCCCTCGTTGGCCATGTATAAAAAGTACTTCTGTCATGTGAATTGTAGACATGCAGCATGGAAGAGAGTATTTGGCATCACTTGATGTTCCAGCACCTCTAACAGCTACAGCTGGGCGCAGGACACTTGGTGTCAATCTTCAATGAAGACTTAGAAAGTGACTCTCATTTCCGGATGCTGCTCATGCCGAGCGCAAACTGTGCGACTGTGAAAAAGTGAAGATCTCAGTCCTGCTCACATAAAACAACCTTATTTCCTGTAGTTTCTTGTCTTGCTGATGTAGCGGTGCGCACATTAAACGAAACATCCAGTAAACATGTTTTTATTATATGCAATTCTATGTATAGGAAATTGGGTTGCAGCCTCTTGCAATGTGGAAATTGAAGTCTTTTTTTTTTTTTTTATTATTATTAATTGTGCAGCCCTAGTGACACATTCACATTTTCACTTGTATTTAGTCTCGACGGACCTCGACCCTGCTGTCTCGTCAAAACAAAAGTGAAACATGACTTTGTTTTTCACCTGATTGTGCAAAAATGGAGCTTGAGAAAGAAGAGCAGCTTGCAGCACTTAATGTGTGTGTGTGTCGAAAAAGAAAAACATGAAGAAGGGCTAGATGCCGAATTTGGAGGAGAGAACGGTTGGGGAGACGGGGGCAGCATGGGTCGTCTGTTCTGCAGAGAGGTGGACGTAAATTATAAAGCCATGATGATGTGTAGTTTACACTTCTTCTGCCTGGTTTCCTCTAGGACTCTCATTGGTTATTTCTGCTCGACAAAATCAAACATGTTGTAAAATCTCTGGATGTCTGAGACGGGTCAGACTGTTGCTCTGACATGCTCAGACACGCTTGGACTGAAGGATGAACTGATTAGAATTTGGTGGTCAAAGGTCAAGGTCACTGTGACCTCACAAAAGACGTTTTCGGCCATAACTCAAGAATTCATACGCTAGTTATGACAAAATTTCACGCAAATGTCTAATAGGATAAAATGATGAAGTGATGACATTTTATATCCAAAAGTTCAAAGGTCAACTTCACTGTGACATCATAATGTTTTGCTTACCACTGTAGCTGAGAAAACGATCTTGGGTCATTCTACAAAAACGGTGGAAGTGCTGTCACTTACTTTTGCAGACACCAAAATCCTTTTAGTTGACCTAATAATCACATTAATTATATATGTTCAATAAATTTTACTGGACAACTATTTATGCTGTAGCCTAATTGAGATTGTTAGAAAAAGAGAGTTGTGTTGGGGTTGCTGTTTTGACAGCTTTTATTTCGTTTCTTTGGAAAAATTAGATGTGATTTTTAAAAATATAGACTATATTGTTTGAAAAAATTGTAACATTTATTGAGCACAAGCAGTCTGTCTTTCTATAGTTCAACCCTCCATCCGTTTTTTGTTATTTTTTGCATGGTTCTCAGCTGCTTGATCTCAACTTGTAAATATGTCTCAGTGATCAGCGGCCAAATTGAACACACATGTATGTCTTTTAACATGTTCAGGTACATGACTGTACAGTTTTCTAATTTAATTTGCAAATAAAAAAATGACAAAACTGTATTGGCTGGCAAATTAGCTTTGCCAAGATGGCAAGATCCAGGCAGACAAACATACCATATGGCTTGAGCATAGACTGGTCCAGCGCAATCTAGATAACAACAACTAACAGCAATTGACATGATACATCTTACATAGTCTACACGTATTAACATAGTATTTTGCGCAAACATCCGTTAAGAACAACCATTAGATTCCAGTCCAGTTTTTTATTGATTTGGACCCCAAGATACTTGTGTCCACCCTCTTCACTCCCTCTCCCTGGATGACAACCAGGACAGGGGGCCTCCTGTTCCTCTGGTAGTACACCACAAGCTCATTGGTTTTGCTGATATTGAGCTTCAGGTGATTGCTTGTCGTTGCACCATGTGACGAAGCTCTCTATCAGTCCTCTGTACTCCTCTGTAAAAATAGTCTCTAAGTGAAGACAGCATGTTTCTCACTGGAAATATAGTGATAACTTCCATTTCGCCAAAAAATACACTTAATACCTTTTATTAAATTCCTTCAAAGTCTTCACTACATATATTTTATGAGTCTGGACAGACATGGATGTAAACTGCAACTTGACTTGCTGGCAGAGGCATACAACCGCAAGTTTTTTTTAAGTCCTGTGGCCCTAGCTTGTAGGTTTATATTCAATTTTACTACTACTAACGGATGGTTCCATGTCTTCTATACAGATGGATTCTCTCAGAGCAGAGAGGATTTTCTGCCTTCTGCATACAGTACTTCTCTAAGCTCTTTCAGTCCACATAAGATACAAATCACCATCTTTTTTGAATGCCTTGATAGCTCACCATGTAATTGTTTAAACAATAAGGGAGCTTAGCTGCAACAGATGCTCAAGTCATATTTATCTGTATTGTTAGGCTTAGTACTTTAATGAGTTTTATTACCGATACACAGGATCTGATCCAACTACCCCGCTTTGTACTTTGTGTTTGTGATATATTAAGGCACAACTTTATTTTCAAGTCATGATGAAGTCTTTTCATTTATTGTTTCCCTTCAATTTTCTGACTGAGTTTGTGGTAGGTCTGCACTAGGGCTGAACAATTAATCGAAATTTTATCGAAATCGCAATATGGCCTACTGCAATTTTCAAATTGCAGGAGGCGCAATATTTGTTAAAGGCGAAATGTGTGTCAAAATACCATTTTAAATTAAATATTGTTGTGCTGCAGAGATGTCCTGTTTGGTACAGATCCCCGCAAAAATCACACCATAATCATTTTAATCAGTTTTTCAATGAAAATGAGAATAATGATGTAAAAATTCTCATTCCCTCTAATATCGCAAATCATATCGCAATTGCAATATCAGTCAAAATAATCACAATTAGATATTTTTTCAAAATCGTTCAGCCCTAGTCTGCACACATTCAACTCTCCTTTCTCCATTCTCTCCATCATAGTTGAGCTACTCAGTGGACACTGAAACACTGAAGTTAAGAGTCCATTTGCTCAGTAATCTGATTGAATGACTGATTCAGTTGTCTGATAATCCAATTTAGGCTTGGACTACAAAGCATATCCTCTAAGGTACATATAAGAAAACAAAGTTCTTATAAACTCTTGTTTTGTCAAAGGCTGTCCCGAATGTTTGTTCAGACTTTGATTGGATTTGTTTGGATTTTGATAGATGGAACAGTACATTGCTGCATCTGTGCATTCCTATGTAATTTATTGTGTCTTGTATAGTGGATTCTGTAGCCTAGCTTTTTATGTCTTCAGCTCTGTCATCTTTGTGGGAAACTGCATATTGTGTGTGAAGAGGAGAGGCAGTTGTTCAGAGGGTTTGCTCATATTGCCTACAGGAAGTTGCGAAATTTGATATATTGTGAAATCTTAGAAAGTGGAAGGCAAAACTCTAAAGCTGTGTTGTGCAGCATGAATGAATGAAGAAGAGTAATCTGTTAATTTTCACAATCTGTATCTGTGGTGTGACTGACTGTACTGTAAACTGCCATTGTAAAGCTTGTTTTATAATGTGCCTTTTTCCTCATAAACATCCTTTATGGAAGGGTTAATTTCCCTTGGACTCTTTTACATACTCTTAACATAAGTTTTCCTTTCCCCTCCCAACTCAACTTTAACCCCCACTCACCCCACCACACGTATAGCCTAACTGTATCCTACCAGCTGACATTGGTTTCTCCAGCTAGACAGTGTCCCAGCTGCTCCTCTGTACTTATCACTGCATCACTTTGTAATGCAGTCAGCTGCAGATGTTCAGTATGTACACTTAGCACATTGCTTTTTATAGTGTAATTAGTGCGCTTTAGTCAGAAAATCTCTCTTCTAACAGACTCCTTTTAGCTACCTTTCAAACTTCATGATCACTTATGCTGTGATGACTTCTTAAGACACACTTGACCTCTTTAAAATGAAACCAGAGTTTAAAACCAGAGTATCAAGTATGGTAAAATAAAGAGAAATAGGCTGTTACCCAATGACTAAAGCAAACATCTTCAGAGCAAGCAGTTGTGAAATGTGGCCTTCTCTGAATGAGATTCCACGTCTTCATGCACATCACACTATTGTTTTAAGCTATCATGATTATTTCAAACTTCCGAAACGCATATGAAATCTGATAGCAGCTGGGTCTGATGTCAAGCGTTTGGTGTTGTCATGAAGGAATGACCTAATTCTTCTTTATGGATGTATCTGTCCATGACTTCACCGTCTGTGCAGCCCTATGCACTCACTGTCCACGGGTGGGCAGAGATCGCCTGTCTGTCCAGATAGTATTAAAAAAAAAAAAACTATCCGCCCACAGAGAATGAATAATTAACCAGCCGTGTGTTGAGACCCAGCTTAGCCAGCCAATTAGCTCCAAGGTCAAGGCTTCTTGTAAGGAAGCAGCACCCTCAGACCGGGGCAGAGTCATGGCCGTAGCAGGGAATAGTGGAGAGAAAAACTGTGTGTGGGGAGCGGTGGAGAAAATAGAGAATGAGTATACTTGAGCGGGCTGTCTCTTGGGAAGATGCATGAAAATGACGTGATATTTGTGTAATTGCGGAGAGGGATGGAGATGGTGCTCTGGGATGAGTCTGGACCCATAATATTCTACTTGAGCCTTGCCCCAGGCCTCTGTCTGTCTTGTCTGTTTGTGTTCGTCATTTACTCCACACACAAGTAAGAATGCGTTAGGCCAAAGTAATCTCTCAATTTGACTTTCTTATACTTTTCTTTTTCATGGTGGGACTAAATGGTATCTGCGCCTCCACTTTCTATCCAGGCCTAATGAGGATGTGCAAACAGGAGAGGAGGCATGTCAGCATGTTCAGTGTACAGGGCAACAGGGACACACACACACACACACACGCATGTATTGGATAAATTCAATCCTAAACTTGACACACTTTAATACCTGCATAACGTTACCTCTTTCCCAAATCTTAACCAAACCCTATTTCTCACCCTAAGCCTAACCCCAAAATGACCCATTATGAAATCAAAGACTAACCAAAATCTTGTCAGTTGACCAAAAATTCCTTGTCTTATGTCGAAAACGCAAGCTTTTCAAAAGTACAGTGATCAAACCCACACCCACAGGAGAACGTGCAGAGGGGAAGATTGACAAAGCAGCATTTTGCGCTTCCTTCCTAATATTTCAAATAGTCCCATGCTCTTAACAGTTCCACTGAATTTGTGTGGGCTGATTCATAACAGAATTGCTAACACAATAAATCGTAACCCTTCCTTTTACAGTCACCCAAAGTACTAGGCAATTACCAGCTAAATATGTGGTAAGAATAGCATGTTGCCAAGTAATTACAGCGGTACCTAAGTACGTAAATACTTAGAAATCACAGCAGAGTTACTTAGCGCTGGTATTACTCATCAGTTCAAGTGTCTACACTGTAGTTTTCACTGGTTTAGGGTGGTAAACCCCTTCTCTATTACGCATCAGTTCAAGGAGCAATCTTGTAGATATGAAGGTTTATATTATCAGTAGCCCAAGTGTGATGTATACTTTAACACTTTCTTATAAATTAGCTTTTCTTGCATAGTAATTGTCCGCTTTATTCACTTGGAATGTATTTATTAAACTTACCATAAAGACTGGGGAATTTGGGGAATTTGGGATTTGAGATTTGGGAATTCTGTCAAAAAGACACTGGCATAAACTCTATTAAGTTTGGTATTCTGCAATTCACCTCTGCTGAATGGCTACCATGTATGCTTTTGTGTATTACTATGAAATAGCCGACCCTGTAATTATCTCAGAAATTATGGTAAAACCTGACAGTAAAAAGCATTGTTTGTTCTCTAGGTTCTTACCATACCCTTTATAATTTGTTATTTATTTGTTTTTCAGTTAAATTAAGGCTAACATACATGTTCTTCAAAGGTACTTGGTAAAACATTCCAATTGAATCAGTAAGTAAGCTGCAACTGGACTGTAAAGATAGGCAACACTTAATTCTGTGGTATGACCTGGTTCTTACCACATCCTTTCCAATGCAGCCTGGTTTCACCATACTTATTCTGCACACTGTAAAGTAAGTATTGCAGAACGTGTATGGTTCATTTGTCAATATTGCATTTGGGAAGGGTGTGGGAAGAACCTGGTCAGACCATAGAAATAAGTGTTGCTTCCATTTCCAGTCCAGTTTCAGCTGTCTCACCGAAAAATTAGAATGTTTTCCTTAGTACCTTTGAATAACATGTACAGCACAAGTTGTCTAATTGCATGGAAAAGGAAATAAACTGCTGTGAAGGATATGATAAGAACCATGGAGACAACTTTCTTTTACAGAGGTTTCACTCTGACTGTGAAAGTAAGGGGTCCCCATAATTTGTGGAGATAAAGTTCTTAGTTTATGGGTTAGTGTTACTTTTCTTAGTGGTCATTTGTCTCAAGATCAGATTCATTTTCACACTATCCGACATACATTTCATTTTAGATCTGTTATTTAGTTGCTTCATAATTGTAGTATACATTTGTTTTTTTTCCTTTATAAACAGGAGTTACAACTGGGCTTATAGGTAGAGTTTATTTATTTGCACATATGAAAGAAGAAAAAATACAGATTGTGTAAGTTGGTAAATACAATGGGCTTATGAATTCACCTCAAGAAACAAAAACATAAAAGAACTGGAGAGCAGACATGAACTGACATGAACTGAAAGTGGTGAAACAAAACCAAAATGCACAAATGATGAGTAAGGGAAAGGAAACCTAATGCAGAAAATGAAAGCGCAAGTTGATCAGCGTGCTGGTAAGGTTTTAGCTTCCACTTGGTGCGTCCCCCTTTGTTTTGCCGCTGTACTCGGCCAGCCGCGGCCTCGCTTTGTCTGCGGCTGTGTGAGGCAGTTTGATGTGTAGAAAAGGGATCAGAGATGCAGTCTAGCGGAAACTCTTCTGCCACTCTGAGTGGGGTGCACTGGCTTACACTTCTGATTGGCCTCCTCTCTATTGACTCACACGCACGTACACACACACACACACACACACACCACGTACAACACTATTATAGATAGATAGACACTTTATAGATCCGCAAGGGAAATTACAGCCTCACAGCAGCTCGCAGTGTAAAGGAAGCAAAAGCAGATGACAAAGAGCTAACTATAAATACATACATCAAATGCACATGCGCACATAGACACACACATTACACATATGCTACACACGCACATCTTTATGCATACAGTGTTAACCCGCTTCACTTCAGCTCATTGGCTGCCTGCTGTGAACGTAGCTCTGAAAGTGTCAGGTTGTAATCCTCTCTCATTATCTTTCCTCGGGTCTTTGCGCCTTATCTCAACCGTTGTCTCATAAAAGTGTCTGAAAACGTACATGACAAACCTGTATGTGGATGACATCTTCTGGTAATTGAGTCTCAGTGACGTAATGGACGTGTGCATTTCAGCCCTTGACTCATCATTGGTTGAGAGAGGACTTCAATGGGGGGGCTCTTGTCGACCCAACCTGCCCTCTGTCTGATGTAATGGAGCTTCATTGGCGCGATGAGCTATATTCGGCACATCGGGTACCTTGGGATTGTGAATTGATAGGGATGGATTTTGGCTATTCTGAGGGCAAATTGGATCCACTAACCTCCACATGTTTGAAATACAGTGGGGGAAATAAGTATTTGGCAGCTTAAAAATTTGCAAGTTCACCCATTTAAAAAAATGAGAGAGGTTTGTAATTTTCATCATAGGTACACATCAAGTGTGAGAGACAGAATGTGAAAAAAAATACCAGGAAATCACATTGTATGATTTTTAAACAATTTATTTGTGAAAATGGGGGGGAAAGAAGTATTTGGCAGCTAGAAAACAAACAACTCTTTTGTCCTTCACAGACCAGTCACTTGCTCTTTAAGAAGTTATTCTGGCCTCCGCTCGTTAACAGTATGAATGGCACCTGTCTGAACTGATTAGAGGCATAAGAGACACCTGACACACCTTTAAACAGCCAGGCTCCAGTCTTCACCATGACCAAGACCAGAGAGCTTCCCAAAGACACCAGGGACAAAATTGTACAACTTCACAAAGCTGGGATGAGTCAAACTGACATTAGTAAACAACTTTGTGAAAAAAGATCAACAGTTGGATGCATTATTCGAAAATGGAAGAGGTATAACATCACTGAAAATCTCCCTCGGAGTGGAGCTCCATCCAATATCTCACCTCGTGGGGTTCAAATGATCCTGAGAACAGTGAGTAATCAGCCCAGAACTACACGGCAGGAACTGGTAAATGATTTGAAGACAGCTGGGACCACCGTCACAAAGAGGACAATAACTAACACACTACGTCGTCATCAGGTGAAATCCTGCATTGCCCGCAAGGTTCCCCTACTAAACAAAAATCATGTTAAGGCCCGTCTGAAATTTGCTAAAACACATTTGGATGATACAGAGGAGGATTGGGAGAATGTGATGTGGTCAGATGAGACCAAAATTGAACTTTTTGGCTTAAACACCACTCGCCGGGTGTGGAGGAAGAAGAATGCTGAGTTGCATCCCAAGAACACCATACCTACTGTGAAACATGGGGGTGGAAACATCTTGTTTTGGGGATGCTTTTCTGCAAAAGGGACAGGCAGACTGGTCCGTATCAATGGCAAGATGAATGGGGCCATGTATTGTGACATTTTGGACAAAAACCTCCTTCCCTCAGTCAGAGAATTAAAGATGAGACGTGGCTGGGTCTTCCAGCATGATAACGATCCAAAGCACACAGCCAAGAAAACCAAAGAGTGGCTCCGTAAAAGGCATATCAAGGTTCTGGAGTGGCCTAGCCAGTCTCTAGACCTCAACCCAATAGAAAACCTATGGAGAGAGTTGAAACTCCGTGTTGCCAAGCGACAGGCCTCAAACATTAGAGCTCTAGAGAAGATCTGTGTAGAGGAGTGGGCCAAAATACCAACTAAACTGTGTGTAGACCTCGTCAAGAGCTACAGGAACCGTTTGACCTCTGTCATTGCAAGCAAAGGCTACATTACAAAGTATTAAAATTAACTTTTGCTGGCTGCCAAATACTTCTTTCCCCCCCATTTTCACAAATAAATTGTTTAAAAATCATACAATGTGATTTCCTGGTATTTTTTTTCACATTCTGTCTCTCACACTTGATGTGTACCTATGATGAAAATTACAAACCTCTCTCATTTTTTTAAATGGGTGAACTTGCAAATTTTTAAGCTGCCAAATACTTATTTCCCCCACTGTACCTTCACTTACTCCAAGGGCAGTGTGCATTCACCCCGTTTTCACTGCTTCACAATGAATGTCCCAGCTAACGTTACGTGACTCGCTGCCCATGCTGTTGAGCTGGTTAAATGTAGCGGTCTCTGTCTTTGTGTGGTTGGTGATGGGTAGGTGTTCATCTGACTCATCCCATCTCTCTGTTCCAGGTACAAGCGAGTCTTCTCAGTGGGCACACATGGCATTACCACTTATAACCCTACCACGCTAGAAGTAACAAACCAGGTCAGTATGCAGCCTGTTATAAAGCAATCTTAGCTCCTGTGTCCTTCAAGCACCTGTTATACTGTAGCTATCGGTGCTTAACAGATGCTTGTGGGAAGTGCTGATCTTGGCTCCTGCTGTTGCCATGTGGCTATTGAAAATCCATCGGAAGCACGATGCTGTCTTGCTAAAAGCTGAAATATTTTTAACTTCTGGTGTTCTGAGTGCTCAAAAATACGCTAAGCTCTCAGCGCTGTCGGGAACATGCAGCAGCATGTCATTCCATTGACAGTAACAAGAAAAAGAAGCCATAGCCAAAGAGGTTCCCAGTGGACATGAAACCTTGCTCATTATCCCTCTAAATCCAGAACATGGCTAAGCACTGAAAAAAGCAGCATGGTTAGTTTAATGCAATTACAATAGTAGTGTAATGTGGTGTCCTTATGTTTGAACTGTTATGAATCACCAAAACGGTACATTGTATGCAGGACATTATGCCGTCATCATGATAGTGTCTGTGTGTCTGTAATAAATAAATCAAGAACAATGCATGATAGAAACTTCATACTTAAACCACATGTTCCCCTTATAGAGTAGCTGATCTGGTTAGATTTTGGAGCACTTTGCTGCATAAATTTGCATATTGAGGAAAACAGATTTTCTTCAAACTGCTATAACTCCTTAATGCTTTAAGATACAGAGTTGTTGACATAGGCATATTTGCTAATTAATGCATTAATTACCCAAATGAATGACCTCATTAGCATAACAGGTTATGTTTACTATATCATGGTGATTATGGTGGGACATTAGGCAGCTTAAGTGCCTCTTGTTTGATTGTGTGTGAATTTAACAATGTGTGTTTCTGTCTTGCTGCTGCCTGTGTTGCCAGTGGCCTTATGGAGACATCTGTGGCATCGGCCCAGTAGGAAAGGGCCAGGGCACAGAGTTCAACCTCACATTCCGCAAGGGCAGTGGCAAGAAGTCGGAAACGCTCAAGTTCTCCACAGAGCACCGGACAGAGCTGCTCACAGAAGCACTGGTGAGGAGCAACACTCAGACCTGCATCACTTTAGTACCACCGTTTACAACAAGCCTATAGACGTCATGGACACAAATATTAACAGAGAAGTTGAGAAGAAACTGAGAAGAGAGTCTTTGTGGCTTATTCATGCTTTCTAGTCAGCAGATTGTGCTGTGTGCAAAAAAATTGCAGCAAAAACACAATGTACAGTGTACTGTTTAGGACTGCAGTGCTTGCAAATCACAGGCACTTTGACTTAGCTGTTTTTCACACATGTGAATCAACAGAGAATTTGTTAGCGTAAAGAAATTAACTCATTATGTTGAGTTATAAAACTGTAATGAGGCTGGTGTTTCCCCACGGGCTCCCTAATGGAGGTTCCTCTCCATGAGTGCGAACAAGTGAAATGTCTTTGTAATTTTGTAATTAAGACCGTGCATCCGGGATGATATAAAAGCTAACTGTGTAAATTGACACAATTATATAATATCTTTGTTTTATTTTTTTCTTTTCCACAGAGATTCAGAACAGACTTCTCAGAGGGAAAAATAACTGGCAGGGTAAGTGCTGAGATACATCAAGAAGAGAATGGGGGAAAAAAATGTAATAAGTTATCCATTTCAGTGTATGTTAGCCAGCATGGTGCCACAGCATGCATTGTATGTCACATAACACATTATGTCCCCGACCCTCACAGCGCTACAACTGCTACAAGCACCACTGGAGTGACACGAGGAAGTCTGTGAATTTAGAGGTGACTCCGGGCGGCATCGACCAGATCGACCCCCACACCAACCGGGTGGTATGTTCCTATGACTACCGCAACATAGAGGGCTTCGCCGAGGTCTCCGACTACCAGGGGGGCTTCTGCATCCTCTATGGCGGCTTCAGCAGGCTGGTACGCATTCATGACTGTCTGTGGTGTATGTGTGCAATCTGTCTCTCTTCACATTAAAGCGTCCTAATAAGAAAATTGTTCATTAACCTTTTTCTCTCTCAGCATCTGTTTGCCTCAGAGCAACGGGATGATATCATCCGCAGCGCCATAGAGCATGCTGGGAACTTCATCGGCATCATGCTGCGATTGAGGAAGGAGGCCCTGACCTTCGAGGGTTTTGTGACGGACAGGCTTGGGAAGTACAGCTCAGACGAGAGCATCACTTCGCTAGCCGAGTTCGTGGTGCAGAAGATCTCCCCGCGTCACCCGGTTAGAGCACTAAGCTTTTCCTCAGTACCCTATGTTGTGTATGTTTTTTTATTATTATTATTATGACCAATTTCTGTGTGTGTGTGTTCTGTTTGTCCCTTGTAGGAGCCTGTTAAGCGTATCCTGGCCCTGACTGAGACATGTCTAGTGGAGAGAGACCCAGCTTCCTACAACATAGTCACCATCAAACCCTTCGGAGAGGTGGGCTTTCATTGGCTAGTGACACCAAATCAAAGAATTTGTAGACTGAAACTTTTGTAGTCAAGGCAACTTTGTTCTCTCTGGTTATACTCCTGTGAAGACCAGTGCTAATTGCATTGACTTTGTTCATTTCAATATGTATGAATTGCAACGCTGCAAGTTAAGAGCAGTTGAGTCTATGTGATATGAGTAAACAGTCTCCTCCCCCTCTCTCTCTCTCTCTATCTTCCTCTCTCTCACCTCTTCTTGTCCTCCACCCTCTGTCCCTCCAGGTATTTGCTCTCATCTGTGATGTAGACAACCCGCAGGTGTTTACAGTAGAATTCATCAGAGGCCAGATCAGAAAGTTCTCCTCCACAGAAAGGTACACAGACATGACGCATACATCTTTCTTTATGTACATAGTACAGGCCCTGTGGGTTGGTTAAATGTTGGGTAGTATTTTTGCCTCATTTGTATTTCTTTCTAGTATTTACCTTTTTTCACAAGATGAGTAATTTGTGTATGTGCATGCATGCATGCATGTCTGTACTGCGTAGCCTTACCACTTGTTTTCCATATTTTTTTTGTGCTCAGTGTTCAGGCTCCATAACAACACTGATCATCTGTGATGCATTAAGCAGAGTGTGTTTGTTTGTATGTGTGTGTGTGTGTGTAGGGACTCGCTGTTAGCCAGCCTACTGGATGGAGTTAGAGCATCAGGCAACAGGGACGTGTGTGTCAAAATGGCTCCCACACAACGAGGGCAAAGATGGGGCTTACTGAGCATGCCCGTGGACGAGGAAGTGGAGAGTCTGCATCTCAAATTCCTGGCAGCTCCACCTAGTGAGTCAAAGCCCTGGATCTCCTAATGGAGATTCATCAAGTTGTATTGGTTTTAATATCATATGTTCAAGTGGTTTTAGATTTAGATTTTCATTACTTTTGATGGTTTTGATATTGATATCATCTTCTGTAGTATTTTTTAAAGAAAATGCTGAGGTTAAACTGTTTTTTTGTTTACCATTCCATCCCTTCCTCCTTTGTGCAGATGGAAACTTTGCTGACGCGGTGTTCAGATTCAACGCCAACATATCCTACAGCGGAGTGCTACATGCAGTAACACAAGACGTGAGTGTGTGTTCAAACGCTGTGTGATTTGTGTCTGTCCGTCCAGCAGATGTCACACTCCTTTCCTCCTTCTGTCTCTCTCTCTCTCTTCTTCTCAGGGTCTTTTTTCAGAGAACAAAGAGAAGCTGATCAACAACGCCATCCTGGCCCTTCTGTCCCAGGAGGCCGAGCTGCCGGGTCCGAACGCGGAGCTGGAGAGCCATTTCCAGGCCATCCGACGCTTGGTGGCCTCCAAGGCCGGCTTCCAGGCCTTCACCCAGCTGCCCAAGTAAGGGTGCAGTAGATATGCCCCCTCCCCCGTTCACTTCCTGGTTGTATTTCATTTAAAGTATGCTTTTGGTGAGCTGCGGGTAACAGGCATGCTCTGTCATTCCAAGGTCTGGTCAAGGGTCTGGACTCACAGATGGAACGTAAATATGAATCCATACATCTCAGTCTGCCCTCTGTCTGTTTCTGTTTCTTATCCTTCTCCATGAGTCTGACTTATCTGTCTGTCCATCAAGCCGCTCTCCTCCCTTTCATCTGTGTTCTGCTTTCATCTCAGGCTTTCAGACAGACACATCAGAAGGGAGGTTATGTCACCTCACTTCACTAGAGCTGTCTGCCTCGATTTATCTTGCCCGTCCACTCTCACCGTCTCACCCTCTTTTTCCTGTGTCTCCGTCTCTCTCCCTCTTACCCACTTATGCCCCTTCTATTCTTTACATTTCTGTATATCTTGTATATCCAGGAGACGATTGTTCTGGGTCACTGAGATGTATGGGAGGAACTGTATTTATATTCTTTGTTCCTGTGGAGTTATGAATGAGCCAGAATTGGGTTTCCCGAAATATTCATTGCCAAAGCAGTTTGGTGTTTCCCTCCCACGACCACAAGACAGAGATGATGATAAAAACAGGCTTGATGGTTTCTTTTGTTTTAAGGAACAAATTGTTGTATAAAGTGACACTCAGTAGTTCAACAAAAGATGTAAAAGTGGGTTAGCAAGAGGAACAGCAAGCAACTTTGAAGCTATGAATGTTTTTGGGTAACCAACCCCAGACCTCATTAAATGATATTTGTATACTTTACATTCAATGCAAATATGAGGCCAACCTTTTCAGTACATGGTCCATTTAGTAGCGTTGGTAAGTTAGTGAGTGTATGTTTGTGTGTTCCAGGTTCAGAGAGAAGTTGGGAGTAAAGACGGTAAAAGCTTTAAAAAGGAACAACAACGGTGTGACACATGCTGCTATAGACATGCTCTGCGCCCTTATGTGTGTAAGTGTCATCTAAATCTGACATCTGCATTCATTCTGTTGCTAAATATCAACCATTCAGCATGGGGCAGGTGTGTTGCTGCTATTGCTGCTGATACTGAATGGTTCTTCAATTTCAAGTATGTTTGAAGAAAAAACAGACTTTGAGTTCCATTGATTGATAACTTTGTTGTTGTTTGCCTGAGACCTTTTCTTTTGTCTTTTCCCACAGCCAATGCACGATGACTATGACCTGAGGCAGGAGCAGCTGAACAAGGCCTCGCTGCTCTCCTCCAAAAAGTTCCTGGAAAACCTCCTTGAAAAATTCATCAGTAACGTGGTACGCTTCTCTTCACTGTCAGACCGCAGGCTACATTCTCTCGCTATCATTATCCACTGGAAAACTGACAGAGAGCTGGTTGCAATAGTTGCAATCAGAGTTCAGGTTACTTTAAACATTTATAACCTGTAGGGTCAAAAGGTTTCTTCATATAGTTTCACCAACCGCTTGTCTTTTTCCAGTTCCCCATTTCTCATTTGTTTTTCATTCTCCTGTTTCTCCAGGACCATGGAACAGGAGCTCTGGTCATCAGCTCCTTGCTGGACTTCCTGACCTTTGCCCTCTGCGCCCCCTACAGTGAGACCACTGAGGGCCAGCAGTTTGACATGCTGCTGGAGATGGTTGCTTCCAACGGACGCACGCTGTTCAAACTCTTCCAGGTGGGGCAGTGAAGGAGCATAAGGCTGAAGAGTAGAAGTTGGGTAGATGCTTTGTAATTAGACTTGGACGGACAGTTATGAGTTGGGAAATGCTGCTATCATGATTAGAGTTGCAACAAATGATTATTTTGATAATTGATAAATGATTAGATGAAGATTCTCATCTGTGTTGAGAGATTAATCAATTTATCCGCTCAAGAAGAAACCCGAACAATGCCTTTACATTGTCGTCATCGTGCCAGGGGATAAAAACTGTAACTAACATTATCTGTACTTCTACTGCACTTTAGCCAACATTAGCTTGGACTAGCATTGTGCTATGAGTTGTTAAGAGCTCTGCAGTGCGCAACATTGATTTTTGGTTTTCTTAACTTGTCAGAAATAAAAAATATTGCATCTAAAGTTATGTCATGCTACTAGCACCACTGTGCTAGCAGATTTACGCTTACTGTGAAGATGCTCTGCCATCTTCTACACCTGGATGTTTTCTTTTCAGATGTTCAGGCATGCTTGTTGTGCTGTTATCGTGAGCCAAGTCAATCACAGTATGCATGTTGCCGCATTATCATTATCTTTTCCTTGAAATGCTCCCATACTTTGCTGTACTTTAGTCTGTGTTTTGAAGACTTGTTTGACGACTCATCGTCCGCAGAGCTGCTGCATGCATCAGCCATTTTCAAAATGAAAACGAAAAATGGGAGAGGAAGTAGACTTGAGAATCTTTTTATGACAAATAGACAACAAAAATACTACTTGCTATATACTGTATATATTTTTATTGGCGTACTGTTGAATAAACTTTTCAGCCCTCATGATAGTAAGATGACTGATTTATTCAGTAGATGCTTGTGTATTGAATTGTGTTGTGTTGTGTTACCTCCAGCATCCGTCTATGGCGATAGTGAAAGGAGCAGGTCTGGTGATGAAGGCCATCATTGAGGTAAGACTTGCCGTGGGTTAAGTGCTCTACAATATTTGTCTATTGTGAGGATTTTAATGATGACTGGATGGTCTTAGGTGGGTGGAGTTGGACAACAGTGATAACGAACACACACCTTTGTTTATTAGGAGGGAGATAAGGAAATAGCCACTAAGATGCAGGAGCTGGCTTTGAGTGAAGGGGCTCTGCCAAGGCATCTGCACACCTCCATGTTCACCATCAGCGCTGACCAGAGGATGCTTACCAACAGGTCAGAGCTACACACACACACACACACACACACACACAAACACACACATATACACACACACACAAAACAGTCCATTGGATTTGATGATGACTGCTGCTGCTGCTGCTGGTGGATCTCTGGTGGTTTTAAAGACTGATTTACTTTTGCATTTTGGCACTTAGCTGACACTCTTATCCAGAGCAACTTTCAATGCATGCAACAGTACAAAAAGCTTCAATTCCTAGATCAGTAAGATTACAAGGCAAAATGGCTAAACTGTTGATGTGTGATGTTCCTCTGACAGGCAGCTGAGTCGTCACCTGGTGGGACTGTGGACAGCGGAGAACCCCATTGCCCTGAACCTGCTCAAAAGGATACTGGTAGGGCTCCAAATCAACCCAGTTCAGACTTCCAGACAAATATTTGATCACTGTCCAATATTCATAGCAGAAGCAATGATGGTGGTAGAGGCAAAGTACTTCAGGATGTAATGAGGCAGCCTGTTTTAAGTCCTTGCTCCTTACCTATTGCACTTTGCTTGTCTTGTTCCTGTCCTATGCTCTCCTAGCCGACAGGACTGCTGGCCTACCTAGACAGTCCTGACCCTGTCCCAGAGAAGGATGTGGACAGAATGCACATCCGTGACAACCTGAAGATCGCCACGGTACCTGGACAAACACATCACAGCTGTGAATTTGTCAGAACGAGCAAAAAGCTCATTTGTATTTTGGGAATATTTTCAAATTTTTAAATACTTGTTGTCACTGTATCTTTGTTTGCTATAGGACCAGCTGGGCCGCAACAAGGTGCCTGAGTGGCAGCGGATGGCAGGCAAAGCAGCCAAAGAGGTGGAGAAGTTTGCCAAGGAGAAGGCAGATATAGTGCTGATGCACTGGAGAGATAAGATGGGCATTGCCCAGAAGGAGGTGAGGATTTTCTCCTTCCTTTTCCTCCACAAAGGGGCTTAGAGGTCAGGGGTGATTTACTTGTTATCCACCAGCCAGCTACTGCTACTGCTGCTGACTCTGCCTGCTCAGCCGTTTCTGACTCTTGCTCCTCCTGCTGGTGCTGAACAGTATTGCAGTATACAGAAGCACACTTAATAGCACATGCCTTTGAAATGCTGCTGTTATTTAACATGGAGAGTGGTGCCAGCTTGTGACAGCGCTGATGCTACCTTACTTTTGGGAAACAATTTATGTCAAGATAAAATCCCTTTTGATATTTTTTTTTATCCCTTTTGAAGATTCATGCCTCTTGCTCAATGCATTCTTTGCCCTGTGAATTGTTTGTGCACTTGTTCATGTATGTTTCACATATACGATTATGTTTGTCTTCCTGACACATATTTCCCTCACAGGTGTATTTTTTGTGCACCAGAGACAGTTGTGGTGAGGTGTTGAACATGGGCATAGTATAGTTCCACTCTAAGGGTCACCTCTTTCTCTTAGAGGATAACTTTGCTAGGATGCTCTCTTCATGCAATGACATGTTTGACTTTAATGTCAACATTGATAGCATATAGCTGATGGAGCACAGTGAGGATTGAAACTGCGTGGGGCATTCTTGTAGAAAGTGTGTGTGGGTTGTCAGCTGACAGGTCACTCATTAACAAAACACTGTTTCTTTGGCCACGGCTGTCTGCTCTCTGGCTTTCCTTCAAATCTGAAATCAAATCTACTTAAAGCAGGGTATAACCTCAAATCTTATTTCACCTGAGTTTCACCAGGCTTCCCTCTCTCTATTACTCGACTTTAATGTGTTGACTTGGCTCATAATGCTTAAGCTGATCAACAATATATTTTGGACTGATTTTTCACTCTATATCCCTGAATCACAGCAAGCATTTTACTTTTGCTACCACATGCTGTATGAATATTTGTTAGCGATTAATTAGTTAGAAGTTAGTGTTGGGAAAACAATACATCAATCTATGGGATAGTCAGCTGATGATTCTGGAGGATTTAATGATAGTTTTGGATGTCAACAGTTTTGTATCAGTATTTGAGTGACCTGTGACCCTTTTGTTGCGATCCATCTCTGTTTGATCCAAGGAACAATAATCTCTGTGTTGTCTCTGCCCCACCCTCCCTTTGTCTTGTGTGGTTTTCTCTGCTGTCAATCAATGCAGCAGGACAGAAATAACCTGGTAAGTAGGACTGACCAATGGGATCCATGTTCTCTCTCTTGACCAAACGCTCTTGCCATATTAGAACTCATGTGACGCATCGGGTGCGTTCTTTAACTCGACCGGGCGATGACCTAACAGGACCTGTAAGGATGGAGTCAACCAAATGAGATGAAAAAACATTTGCAACATATGCAAAAACAACAAAACATGACTAGGAATATGTTGTAAAGTAGAATAAAAAAGCAAAGACAGCTTCTTGTCCTGCTGAAGATAATAGAGATGCTGGCACACAGTCTAATCTGGCATAAGTCCTACATTATTTGTGGTTGTCATGGCTCATGTTTTGAGCCATGGCAACCTGATGATTAAATGTGCTACATTCAGCATTTTTGCATCAACAAATTATTACCACATTCATTTTGAGACAGTATAATTACTGTAAACAAGGGGAACATTGCAGAGAAGATTGGCAGCCTCTACTGGCCTCTACAACTGCATTTTATATTATTTGGGATGCGGGAATTGCGGTCTTAATTTTGAGAAACACAAAATTCTTCATGTAGCTCCTTAAAGTACACAACTGACAATGAACCAGGTCGCCCAGCAAGGATTACAGATCGCACCCAATGTTGGGATCTCATTTGGGTATTTGTGTTTCATAAGATTATTTTATGTGTTGTGATGATGACGCTCTTGTTTTTTGGTGTTATGTCGCCTGTCCCTTTGTTCTAACATTCTGCATAAGTATTTCATTGTCAAAAACATGCTTTGTTGTGTTATTAAACAATCACAATACACACTGGTGCAGGTAATTACATTTCTGGTGCTCTACTCTATAAAATGTTGGTCATGTCGTCATCATTTCAGCTTTAGTTCTCAACCCTAATTATACCATTGACTGGAAAATGATAATCAGTATAGGCCATGGATAATAATAGCATGACCACAAACAGTTCCTCAAGTGGTTTGTGTCTTTTGGTTGATTTCAGAACCCCAACCAAAAGCCTGTCATCCTGAGGAAGAGAAGGCAGAGAATCAAGATTGAAGCCAACTGGGAGCTTTTCTACTACAGGTACCACATGGCCTGCTTAGAGAGATTACACCTTACTCTAGCTGTGTAAATCCATTATCTGGTAATTGTGTGGTGCTGAATTGTTTCTTTGTTATAGTTGTTGATGGACACACAATGGCTGTTGCAGGGATAAAACCTGTGACCTGTTAGTTATGGGACAGTCTCTTCAACCACTGTTTCACCATGCCGTCCTGTCCTGCCCTGCCTTGCCCTTCATTCTTCTCCAGATTCCAGCTGGATCACGCACGGTCAAACCTCATCTGGAACCTGAAGACGAGGGAGGAGCTGCGGGACGCTCTGGAGGGGGAGATGCGCGCCTTCGGTGTGGACCGGGAGCTCGGCAGTGCCAACGTCATCTCGTGGAACCACCAGGAGTTTGAGGCGAGTGCCATCTGGGTCTCGTGAGCTGTGATTTAATTCCGACAAACAAGATGTGTCATGGATCTTGGAAAAAAAATTGCAACATTCAGAAGGCTTGCAAGGCTACAGGGGAGAGTTAGGACTGACCAGTATATCCTAATACCACTATGAAACTCAGAGAAGAATACAGCATTAAGCCTTTAATTGATACAGACAGCTCAAATCTATGCATGTTTATGTTCTTCTTTGCAGGTGAAATACGAGTGCCTTTCAGATGAGATAAAGATTGGGGATTATTACCTGCGTCTGCTGCTGGAGGAAGACGAAAGTGAGGAATCGAGTGCCATCAAAAGATCGTAAGACTACAATATAACAACCCAACCAATTACGTTACTGTTATTATTGTTCAGTGCAGGTTCCCAAAAGAGTACTTATGCTTCTCCCTTTCTGTCTCTTAGATATGAGTTCTTCAATGAGCTCTATCACCGCTTTCTGCTCACACCCAAAGTTTCGATGAAGTGCCTGTGCCTGCAGGCCCTTGCAATAGTCTATGGGAAGTGCTGCGACGAGATTGGCCCCTTCACAGACACAAAATACATTGTGGGCATGCTGGACCGGGTGAGTACACACATACTGTCAGTGCAAGGTTTTTTTAAGGGTAAGACATTGCCATTATTTGTTTTGTTTTTCTTTGTAATGCCTTTTTGCTAACAGACGTCTGTGTTTACAGTGTACAGACAAACTGGAAAGAGACAGACTCATCCTCTTCCTCAACAAACTCATTCTCAACAAGGTAGGCTAATGTCTTTGTCATTGCAGAGATTTATCCTATTCTTCCTTTCTCTTTGTTTTAATGCTTAATCAATTAATTTGTTATCTGCAGAAAAATGTGAAGGAAGTGATGGACTCTAATGGAGTGCGTATCTTGGTGGACCTGCTGACCCTGGCCCATCTGCACACCAGCAGAGCTACTGTGCCACTACAGGTAAACATATGACTGTAGTTTTTGTGTTGTGCTGTATTAAAAGAATGTTAATAGAGCATGATACTAGAGATTTTTATTCAACTTTGACCTCTCTGCTAAAATCTCAAATCAGTGACTGTATTTAACTAGTCTAGTCTGTCTGGAGTGTCAGTGCTGTTCTTAATTCCCACAGAGCAACGTGTTGGAGGCAGCTCCAGACATGAAGAGGGAGAGTGAGAAGGAGTGGTACTTTGGTAACGCAGACAAGGAAAGGAGAGGACCCTTCAGTTTTGAGGAGGTATGTGCTCTTCTTATTAGATCCAGCACTAAGGTCGCCTTTCACTGTAAAATAAGATTTGTCAGTGTTAAATATGTGTATATATAAAATAGTAAAACTGCAGCAATTGATAATGTAATAACTGCCTGATAATGTAATAACTTGTCAAATTGTAATACAAATTTCCCTCTAAATGAGTTGAAAATGTAATAAAACCTTAATGTAGTTTGCACCTCACTGGCTTTTTTTCTTTCATTTCTTTCTTTTTTTCGAGTCAAGCATCTCTAGCTTCTTTCAGTTTTGTCTTTTGACATGTTTGTTTGGTTTTTTTTCCCAGATGCAGGAGTTTTGGAACACGGGCGTCCTGACAGCGAAGACACGGTGCTGGGCTCAGGGCATGGACGGCTGGCGCCCCCTGCAGGCCATCCCCCAGCTGAAGTGGTGCCTCCTGGCCACGGGGCAGGCAGTGATGAACGAGACCGACCTGGCCACGCTCATCCTCAACATGCTCATCACCATGTGCTCCTACTACCCCAGCAGGTGGGGGGCACAGATCATGTCTTTCTGTGGCTGTGTGTGTGGCAGTTCCCCAAAAAGTACAACCTTTCTTTACAACTTTCTTTGCTCCTAGGTAAAGAATGTTTTATAAAGTGGACAGTTCCAGCCCTCATTTCTGATTGGCTGAGTCAGTTTGGAAGCCATTGTGAAATACCCAATAAACACACACCTTTGCCTGCGGAACACAATCACCATTCATACAATTAATACCAGCACTTATGTCACTTAGTAACCACATTGTTTAGCTATGATACAAGAAAAGTATAGCTAGGCAGGAAAAAATATGTATTATTGATTAAATTATGGTACACTGTTTCTATTACACTGGTCTGCTACCACTGCTTTATTAAAGCTTAGTGCCTGTTAGCTGTTCTAAAATAACCACAGCCTTTCATGGCTTATTGCTTAAATTTCAATAATAAGCCACGAGAGGCTGTACTTTGAAGTGAGTTTAGAACAGCTAAGAGGCGGTGTGAGGCACACAAAATGGAGCATAGGCTTTGATGGCTTATTGCTTTTATTAAATGGCCATAACATACCAGTATAATGCGAAAAGAATAAACATTTTCAATAAATCTTTTATTTTTAATCAACAACAATAGTAATGATTAAATGCTATTCTTCCATCAAACAATATAGTTCTCGTATCTGTATGAGTGGTGATTTTTGGTTGACGCATTAATATTCAGACTAACAGGTCACAGATGTGCTTTGAATGTGACTCAGATCAGAAGAGAGGACCAGAACTATTTGCTTTCTAAACAGTTGGAAATCTCTATTGCCTGTTAACCCCTTACCTCTGCTCCCTAAAAGTAGACCATAAATATAACATACCTCTTTATTTACTGTTACCCAGGGACCAGGACAATGCCATTATTCGTCCTTTGCCTAAGATCAAGAGGTTGATCAGTGACAACACTTGCCTTCCTCACATTGTCCAGGTGATTACACAATTTGTATCTGCTTTGTGTGTTGCTCAAATTATGCCATGTCTATATTCGGTGAATTGCTTAGTTAAAGAAAATGACGCATGTTGGTGGTTTCGCTCCCTTCTCCTTCCCAGCTGCTGTTGACCTTTGACCCCATCCTGGTGGAAAAGGTGGCCAACGTTCTGTACCTGGTGATGCAGGACAACCCCAACCTGCAGCGCCTTTATCTAACTGGGATCTTCTTCTTCATCATGATGTACACAGGCTCCAACGTGCTGCCTGTTGCCAGGTGATAACTCGCAGACGTAGACACACACACACACACATATGCAAATACACATTCTGTACCAACATCCTCATACATGCATTTTTTTGATGTGCTGTTATTGATATTGGCCTCTGAGACATTCCTGCTGTTTCCTCTAGGTTCCTGAAGTACACTCACCTGAAGCAAGCCTTCAAATCAGAGGAGGTAAACTGGGAGTTGATTTATTTCAGATACAGATATTTTTTTCCTTCTAGATTAAAACAGATTTGATCTTCCTCCCTCCATTTCAAAATGGCATGTGCCTGTCGTTCCTCCTCCCCAGGCCAAAGGTCAGGACATCGTGCAGCGTAGTGTTCTGGGACCGGTGCTGCCGGAGGCCATGGTGTGTTATCTGGAGAACTACGAGGCTGAGCGCTTCTCTGAGATTTTCCTGGGAGAGTTTGACACACCTGAGGCCATTTGGAGTAGCGAGATGAGGTAGAAATGTGTTTCTGTCATGTATAAGTAGTACACTGTATAAAACATATTATTGTCTATCTCAATAGTACCTCTTTCATACAGAAAACCCAGCAACAAAGAGATATTTGGAAATGCAGCAATGCGAGTCGGCATGTGGTTTATGGAAGTTCTGTTTGATAGTTTATGATTGTATTGTCTCCTTCAGGCGCATGATGATTGAGAAGATAGCTGCCCATCTAGCTGACTTCAGCCCCAGGCTGCAAAGCAACACGCGGGCGCTCTACCAGTACTGTCCCATCCCCGTGGTCAGCTTCCCACAGCTGGACTACGAGCTCTTCTGCAACATCTACTACCTCAGACATCTGTGTGACACCAACCGTTTCCCCAACTGGCCCGTTCGAGACCCTGTATGTCTGCCTTTTTTGTATTTTTTACCCTGCTTGCATTTCTGAAATGCCTCTCAACCATAGTTCTATGTGTCTATATTTTCAGAGTTTTAGATAGAAAGGTGAATAGAAGAATAGCCCAAGCAATGGAACAGGACAGTTTTGTAAGAAATGGTTCCTCTTAATATTCTGATCCACCATTACCCCTTCAGGTAAAGCTGCTAAAGGACACCCTTGAAGCCTGGAAGAGGGAGGTAGAGAAGAAGCCTCCCTCCATGTCTGTAGACGACGCCTACGAAGTCCTCAACCTGCCCAAAGGACAAGGACAGTATGTGGCCTTTGATTTGTTACCACTGCTCTGGAATTATGAATGAGTCCCTCTCATTATATGTTTGCTGTTCAATTAATCATTATTCATTAATAGCAATGAACATACAGTATGTGACCTAGCATGGATAAGGCAGGCATGATGTGATGTTTTGTTTTTTTTCCCCCATAGATTATTGAACTTTAAAATGTTGTATTACATAATAGGGGTCAATAAATTATTTTGTTTTTAAATTAATTATTGAATCTAAAAAGTGAATTTTGATCAAACTTTTTTCTCACATAAAATGGGTCTCCTGTCAAGTTAAATGTCAGGTTCTTGGTTCTTGGCATTAAGTGTGTCTTTATGTTTGTCGTTTTGTCTTCAGGCATGAGGAGAGTAAGATCAGGAAAGCCTACTTCAGACTGGCACAGAAGTACCATCCTGACAAGAACCCAGAGGGCAGGGTATGTATTATGATCATTACTGACATAATGTGTACCTTGTGGCTTAGAGTGTCCACAGGTTTGATTTTTGTCGTGTTTTTTTTTTTTGTTTAGGACATGTTTGAGAAAGTCAACAAAGCCTATGAGTTCCTCTGCACAAAGTCGGCCCGAATCATAGACGGCCCAGACCCAGAAAACATCATCCTCATCCTCAAAACCCAGAGCATCCTCTTCAACCGGCATAAAGAAGGTATGGCTCTGACTGTTAAAGGAAACATCCAGCCTAAGACACTTTAAATTGTTAAAAAAAAACAACTGTTGCCAATGTTTCTTGCATTTATGGGCCCATTTTGTTGTTGGTAGTGTGTACTACTGTCCAAACGTAGAGGACGTAATGTCATGTTGAGATATTTCCAGCACAACTACAATAGAGTTGAATAGCAGAAAAATGTTCAGCCACCTAAAACATCAACAGTAAACATCAGGTTTTGGTGTCAGTCCCTCAGAATCAAAGAGCAAGGGCTTCTTTCTAGAGCCGCCATTTTGCAAAGTGAATTTGGGTGAAGGTGAGTTGCTCTGTGGTGGAGATGTGCAGCTAATACTCTCAATCCTGTGGCCTCTTCATTGTCTATAAACAGAACTGGAACCTTACAAATACGCCGGTTACCCCATGCTCATCAAGACCATCACCATGGAGACAGGGGATGAGCAGCTCTTCTCCAAGACCTCCCCTCTCCTCCCAGCTGCTGCGGAGCTGGCCTTCCACACAGTCAACTGCTCCGCCCTCAACGCCGAGGAGCTGCGCCGTGAGAACGGCATTGAGGTACAAACACATTAGCAATTCCTGAAATATCAGCCAGGGTTAATTAATCTGGATGCAATGTTCTGGGTTTGGTTCCGGTCCAGGACCTTTGTCGCATGTCATCCCTGTCCCTCTCTCTCCCAGTCTTTCCTGTCTCTCTAAACTTTGAACTGTCTAATAAAGGCAAAAATGCCCCAAAAATAATCTTTAAAAAGTACAAAAATTTAAAACATTCCAGCTGTCCACCTACATATACAGTCAGGGTGGGAAGTTACTTGGAAGTCCCACTCTGTTCTAAAAGCCTGTAGAGTGAAAGAGGCTTATGAAAACATGGAAAACATTGAATGAATGAATGATTCACTGTTGTCTGTATTTAGATGTTGTTGGAGGCCCTTTCTCGGTGTGTTGCTGTATTAACCGCCTCCAGCAAGGCTGAGGACATGGCTGTCCAGGTAGGATGATCACAGTATACTAATTAACACAATATTCAGACCATTTTTTGTCTCTCTGGAGGTGACAACTGTACTGCCTGTGGTGATGTACAATTTTGTTTGCCACAGGTGTGCGGGCACATCTGTAAGTGCTACAGCGTAGCAGCTCAGTTTGAGGAATGCAGGGAAAAGATCATTGAACTGCCCAACATCATCAGGGACCTCTGTCACATCCTCTACTATGGAAAGGTGAGGATATTGCACTTAATAGTTTTTTGCTCATTCTTCACAGTATTCTCTCTGTATCAAGATATAAGGAATGATAGAGGAATGGGGACAATTGTAAATTTCAATGCAGTTTCTTAACTATGTCATCATCTCTGGGAACACTTATTAAAAGTGCTGCCTGGTGAAACACAATGTAAAATGCAGTGTAGAGGCTGCCAATCTTCTTGCCAATTGTCTTTTTTGTTTACGGTAATTATACTAATGTCTCATAATGTGGTAATGATTTATTAATGTTAAAATGCTACACATAGCACCTTTGTAATGTTAGCCTTATCCTTGTTCTGCAACCAGACTCCTGCTTACAGGTTTTCAAGTCTTTACTCAGATGTATTTTGTCTGAACAGTGATTCATGTTCTGTCCCCTCGCCTCCTCTCAGGGTCTCCCGAAGACAGCAGCCCTGGCAGTACAGTGCGTCAGCTCCTTTGCAGTGGACTTCTTCCTACAGACCCATCTGTACCACGCCGGTGTGCTTTGGCACCTGCTGGTCCATCTCTTTAACTATGACTACACTCTGGAGGAGAGCGGTGTGCAGGCTAGCCAGGACACCAACCAGCAGGAGGTTGCAAACAGTCTGGCCAAGCTTAGCCTGGTAGCCCTCAGCCGTCTGGGGGGCTACGCCCAGACACCAAACACCCCGGAGGGGGGAAATCCTGTGCCAGAGACTAACGGAGTGGACGGAGCACCTCCAGAGAACCCCACCATCCGCAAGAGCCTGGCAGCCATGCTGACGCCGTACATCGCTAGGAAGCTGGGAACAGGATCTCCTGCTGAGGTTAGTTGAACAGGTGGATAGGTGGAGTTAAAGTCACATATTTGGGTAGACATCTCACAAAGTTTTGCATGCATAAACACAAACAGCAGCTTGTGTTAAACGTTCCCTGCTGTGTGTTTAGGTTTTGAAGCTACTGAATAGTAACTCAGAAAACCCCTACCTGATCTGGAACAATGGAACACGAGCCGAGCTGCTGGAGTTCCTGGAGGGACAGCAGGAGGGCAACATCAAGAGGGTAAGACTGACTGAATGACTGTCTGAGTATTCATTATCTACAGGGTTCCTACTGGTTCCTCAGGTCTGAAAGTATTGAAAATTAATTTGATAATTTCCAGGTCTTGAAAAGTTTGGGAATTGAACAGTCTGGTAAAGCATGGGAAAATGTTGTCTGATTGTAAAGGAACATCTTCAGCTATATAGTGATATGACCTAGTTGACACATGATCCAGCCACTATATTGAACGCTGACCAAATTCTTCAAAATTAGTCAAGAAATGAAGGTCTGCAAAAGTATGGAATTTTGAAATGACACGTATAGGAACTCTGTATCTAGATGGTTGTGGTAATTTAGTTATTCTGTTTCATATAGTTACTCATGCATCATCACTGTGGTCTCTTTCTAGGGAGAGAATGACAAAAGCTTTGGTGCAGAGTTTGTGTTCGGTGATCACAGCAAAGAGCTGATAGTGGGAGAGATCTTTGTCCGGGTCTACAACGAGCAGCCCTCTTTTCCACTTGAGGTGAGTAAAGAACATTGTAGTATTATGAATCCTTTCAATCTGCTTATTTTTATTGTTTCCCTCTCTTCACCACTAAGATGCATAATTAACCAGTCTTCTGTAGTCTGTCAGAAGGTTTTTTTGTTGGGAATCAAGCCAGGGAAATTACACTTTGGACAAAAAAAAGCACAAAGCTGATCACAACAGATGGCATCTTTAAACTCCGTTCTGTAACAAACATATTCATCATACATTCTATGAATATTGAACTTGGCATGAAGTAATGGCGGATTTCATCTTCAATATTTGTTCCCATTTAACAGCTTTAGTTTCAGTATAAAATAAACCATAGCCTCTTGTAATGCTGTAACAATGTCTTCTACCCTCTCTGTGTTAAGTATCCCAAGGCATTTGCGGCCAGTCTTCTGGACTATGTAGGCTCCCAGGCCCAGTATCTCCACACTCTACTGGCCATGAGCCAGAGTAACAAGGTTGAGTCCCAGCAACATGCAGAGAGGCTCCGCTTCGCTGAGATGGCCCTGGAGGCTCTCCGCAACGTCATCAAGAACAACCCTGGTGAGACACGACAATTGTCCTGGTCCTACTTTATCTCAAGAAGAACACAAATAACCTATTGTTGAATTCAAGTGTACAGTTTATGTGTTACTTGAAATTCTCTATTTTGGAGCACCTGTTCTAAGCACTGTTCTCTGTCTGATTACAGGTTCCGAGTCGGAGTGCATCGGCCATTTCAAGCTGCTCTTCTCCTTGTTGCGGGTTCATGGAGCTGGCAGAGTGCAGCAGCTGGCTTTGGAGGTACAGCCAAACTCTTCTTAATCCTTATTGTCTCTGAAAGAAACACATTGTCTAACTCTAAATATCCCTGTTTTTTTAAAGTCCTTACCTTTTAGTTGTATTGGGTTCCCCTGCAGGTTGTGAATACAGTGACGTCCAACCAAGAATGTGTGAGCAACATTGCTGAGTCCCTGGTGTTGTCCAACCTTCTAGTGCTGCTGCACTCTCTCCCTTCCAGTAAGAAGACATACTCGCTCTAAGACAGAAAACAACTCATTGTCTTACTTTTGAGTCCCAATGTTGTCTCTTTGAAGTAACACATCTTATTCTTTTTGCTACTTTTAGGCAGGCAACTTGTGCTGGAAACCCTGTATGCCTTGACCTCCAACACAAAGATAGTCAAAGAGGCTATGGCCAAAGGTAGGCATAATTCTAAATTTTTTTTGTGTGAAAAGTATTCCCTATTTATCTGAATGCAGAGTTCTAGGCTGCTGATGGTAACCTGTCTGTTCTCTGTTGTTTTCCAGGTGCTCTGATCTACTTGCTGGACCTCTTCTGTAACTCCACACACCCGCAGGTTCGCTCGCAGACTGCAGAGCTCTTCTCCAAGATGACCTCAGACAAGCTGGTTGGGCCAAAGGTGAGTCTGGAAAGAATCAGAGAGTGACTTGTCGTCATGTGTTAGGTCCACAGAACACTGGAAACGTAATTACTGGCCTTGCCCAGTCACGATGTAGTGTTATTACTAGGGATATAAAACGATTATCCAGTTCAAATTGGAGAGACCTAACAAATCTTATGAGCCGTCTTTTGACCAGGAAAACCGTCAAACTCAGTCAAAATTGAGAATTTAGATTTCTTTAAGTGTTTATTTCTTCTGCATCTTTGATTCTCCTTTTCTAAATGTGGCTGTAGCTTATGCTGGTTTACATGATTTGGGAATATTTGTTGGAACGACTTAAAGCAACGACTTGGAAGTGTTCATGCATTCAAGCTCATTTGAAGCTATCAAATGTGATGACTGAAGTTTTTATAGACTGTTGTCGCTCTCTAATCCTTTTCATCACTTGCTCTCTGCCAGGTGCGGCTGACGCTGATTCGTTTCCTTCCCGGTGTGTTTATGGATGCCATGCGAGACAACGCAGAGGCAGCGGTGCACATATTCGAGGGAACACATGAAAACCCTGAGCTCATCTGGAATGACGGCTCCAGGGAGACTGTCTCCACCACTGTCCGAGAGATGATGCTTGAGTATGACTCCCTATTTAACCAGTAGCCAAAGTTGTAAAGTACAGTAGCCAAAAGGATGACAGGTGTGATATAATATCCTAGCATAAGTTGAGTATTGCCACCATAGCCTAAAATGATGCTCTTAATATCATGTACTTTGCTTTCTGTAATCTTTTCCAGGCACTTTAAACAGCAAAAGGATAATCCTGATGTGAACTGGAGAGTAAGTGCAATAATGCGTAGATGCCATACAGTAGCCACATGTTTTATATGCTTGAATGTCACATTAAACTATTTGATTGTGTGTTCAGTTGCCAGAGGACTTCACTGTGGCGTATGGAGCAGGACAGGGCGAGCTGGAAGTGGGCGGAGTCTTCCTGCGTATCTTTATCGCTCAGCCAGGCTGGGTGCTGCGCAAGCCGCGAGAGTTCCTAGTGTCGCTCTTGGAGACGGTGACTGAGCTGCTGGAGAAAAACAACCCCAATGTGAGAAACAGAAACACACAGATCAGTTGGTTGTGCCAAAACAAAGTAATGATGTATATGTGATGCTCCCGCTAACTCGGTTTTCTCGCATCAGCATTATCACTTCTTACCATCACCTCTGGTCTCATGCAGGGTGAGGCCCTGGAGACGGTTACCACGGCAGCAGTGTGTCTGTTCAGCGCGCAGAGCCAGCTGGCCGACCAGGTTCCTCCTCTGGGTCACCTGCCCCGCATCCTGGCAGCACTCAACCACAAGAACAACGCCGTGCCCAAGAGCTCCATCCGCCTCATCCACGTGCTCTCTGACAACGAGGTGAGGTAGCAGAGCAAAGAGGTCACTCAAGCAGAAAGTTTAGTTTGGCAACCAGCTGTTCCACAGTATGTCACAACATTCAAATGACTCCTATGTAGGTGTGGAAAAGTACAGAAATGAATTCAATCATTTGTGGGTCTTGTAGATTGTTAATAGCACAAAAATCCTAAAAACAGTCAGGTGAAAAAGCTTTTAATTTCCGGTACAGATATCAACACACATTCAATGCATTTGTAGACCCGCTGCCGCATCACACATAATGATACTGGTTGTGAAGAATTAGAGTGATATAGACCAGCTTCTATCAACATACATCATATTGAATGCCAACCAAAATCTTGGACAAATTCAGTCAAGAAATTAAGGTTTGGAATTAAAAAATGACTTTGGTTTAAAAAAAAAAAAAAAATGTGCATGAGCTTGTTGTACACAGAACAAGCCCATGAGTTTGTCTCCTCGCTGCATTGTGATACATGTTAAAATAATGTTGTCCTGTTTTGTGTGAGCAGCTGTGTGTACGCTCCATGGCCTCTCTGGAGACTATTGGCCCTCTGATGAGTGGGATGAAAGTTAGGGCGGACATGGCCGGATTGGCCTGTGAAGCTCTCAACCGCATGTTCCAGAAGGAGCAGACAGACCTAGTGGCCCAGGTAAACTGTCTCCATTGTTTTTATTTTCTTACACCATGTTTTCATTGTCACTAAGTGTTATTTCATTGATAATGGATGCATGTTGTTATGAACTCAACAGGCTCTGAGAGTGGAGCTGGTTCCGTACCTCCTGAAGCTACTGGAAGGAATTGGACTGGAAACATTAGACAACCCTTCAGCCACTAAGGCCCAGATAGTAAAGGCTCTCAAGTCCATGACACGCAGTCTGCAGTATGGAGAACAGGTATAGTAGGACACCATGACCAGCAGCATTATTGATCACTACTGTTGGATGGATAGTAGCACTGTTGTTTTAATCTTGTTGATCTTGTTGATTGTTGAACGTTGATCAAAATTCCACTGTCCTGGCTATTTATCTAATTTGAAACCACTTCACCAACCTCTGCTTTGCAGGTGAATGAGATTCTAGCCAGGTCCACAGTGTGGAGTGCCTTCAAAGACCAGAAACATGACCTTTTCATCTCAGAGTCTCAGACCGCAGGCTACCTGACAGGTACAGTATTGCTGTAAACCCACAATTACATACTCCACATCACAAAACCTGACATTTTCTTGACAAGCAAAGCTTTGTTGTGACAGCCAATGTGCTTAAAAGGTAAGTCTTGAGTGCCTTTCTCTGAGCTGACATTGAATCTTAACGCTTGCCTTTTCCTTAAAACCTCCTTGTGGCTGACTCCTCACTCTTGCTTAGTGCCTCTCTTACACCCTGCAACCTCTGCCCTTCCCTTCCTCTTTCTCCTCCTCCACATTTCCTCCTCAGGGGTTTCCACTCCTTCTCTCCTGGCCGCCAGTAGCCCACTGCGAGGTGGACTCTAGACACCCGAGCTGGGCCCTCACAGCCCTCCTCTCTCTTGCTCTGACGCAGGTAGACTTGGACCTCGCTCCTACTGCCATCCCTCGCCTCTTTACCTCCATTTTTGTCCCACACTCCATTTTCCATTCCCACCTCTCCATCTTCGCAAGTCTGATTGTGAGAAAATAACATCTCTGGCATCCGTATAACACACCATCTACATCCTCCTTCACCGACTCTGCACCATATTGCCAATATTGTGATTGTCCTAGACACACTAGGGCTGGGCGATATGGCCTGAGATTAATATCACTATATACTGTCACATTTATCTCGATAACGATAAATGAAGCGATAAGTTGTTTATTTTTCTAACCCCGGTACAAAAATACTGCATTCACCATTAGCGTCATAAATAGAAAAGGTGTGCTTTTATTTTGAAGGTAAACTCACCTTACTTCCAGTCTTATTCTGCCTGTCTCTGGCTTACTTGACGCAGGTGATTATACACTAGCTATGCTACTTTGAAGCATGACTCTCAGTCTAACTGAAGCAACACAAATTAAGCTGTTTATGTAAAGTTGGCTACTTGGCAAATGTATTTACCGAACATACGAACATGTAGAAATTTTGGTTGGTGAGAGAGTGTCGGTTTTGGTAAATTTGCCGTATATTGCCCAGCCCTAACACTAGTTTATATGTTTTAATTTAGGACCTCCTAGTAGCTAACCACCAGTACTCCAAATTACTCCCGCCCAGTCACACCTCTCTGTGTGTCTTATCCACTCTTATCTTCCTGCCCGCCTCTAGGTCCAGGAGTAGCAGGCTACCTTACAGCAGGAACTGGCACCACGGTAATGTCCAGCGTCCCTCCCCCTGTGGACAACGACATTGGAGACCTGGGCTGATGGACGCACGGACAGTCAACGGCTCCGGCGCCCAGACTGCCCTGCAGCTTCACAGCCGCAGCTCCCAGAGACTGTTCAGCTCCCAGACGAGGGGATGGAGAGAGAGAGACGGAGGAGAGCGGGCCGTCACTGACTTGTCACCAAAATGTCCGCAACACCTCCTTTAGTAACACTCTCCACCCCCCCCCCCAGCACCCTCCCACCCTCCAAACGGCACTCAAGTCTTCATAAACACTTTCTAATTGTTTTAAACGATGACCACATTTGTTTTTGTTTTTGTGCTTCTTTCTTGTTTCTTCCAATGACACAAAATAGTTTACTTTTTGTATGAATATATTTTTTACTCTTGATTTTTTTTTTTTGTGGGATAAAGACATTGGAAGACTGAGGGTTATTATATATAAATGAAACCCGTCTCTCCTCCGTTGTCACCTTCTTCCTCTCCATCACATCCTGATTGGCTACACTTACCCTTAAATCCAGTCTAATTGGGGGAACTCGGCCTGGTTTGAGATCGCAGGACGAAGACGCCTGTTCCCTAGCAGAACATTCATGACACTTCAGTGCACAGGACCTATCCGCCTCTTACATTAATAACATTTCACTTACTAGCTCATAATGTTGGATTATTGTATGGAAAAGGAAAAAAAAATGTTAAAACTGGAGAAAATTGTTGTGTATTATTTCTCTGCCCCATTTCTCCACAAGGAAACCTCGCTTGAACCCCAAGACTGATGCTGAGCTGATCTGTTCTAGTTTGGTCTGGCCCCATGAAGCTGCCCAGTCTCTGCTCCCCACTATAATGATCTTGATTCATACTTCATTCTGATCTCTATTTGAAGGCTACCCTTTCTGCCTCAACTTCTTTTCTATGTAATTTTCCTTCCCCCAGAATGCAAAAAGCACTAGAATATTTATAGGTGAATAATAACCTTTTGCCACCGGAAAAGAGCTTCTGCTAAGACATGAGGAATGATACTGACTGATTATGAATCTATGTGAAAGACTAGTGCAATTGTGAAATGTTCAATGTAATATTACGTATATAAACTTTCTATATTGAATGTACATTAAAAAAATAAATAAATCAGTCGCACTTGTACATAAAATTTTAAGAATAAAAGGGAACCCACAGTGTTGTTCTTTTGTATTTGCATTTGTGTTTGTCAAAGTAACAGATTTCAGCAGAGTGAGCGGTGTTTATTGTCAGTCTTCCAAGAACAAACACTCACATTTGAAGGCGAAAACGGAGAAAATGAATGGGGAAATTTGCAGGGAGTAAAGTGACCACTAAAGGCATTGTGCAGCATTGTAAATTCATCATGTCACCATCTGGTGTTTTTCTTCAAATCACAGCAAGAAAAGTCTTCTTGAATTTGATGTAAATTACAGATTACATTGAATTAAACATGACAGTGAGTAAATTGCCATATAACACAGGCAATTACCATATAACACAGTAACACAGTTAACTGCAGGCTATTAAAGACCCAATTTAGTTTTTGGAGGATTTTATTGTAATAAACTTGTAGATAAGTTTATAACCTGTAAGATAAACTATTGTAAGATGTATTTTAGAAGCTTATCTACTCAAAAACAACTGTTCTGTTTAACTTTTCACAGCTAATTATGCATGACAAAATATCTTGTGTTTGTCAGTGGGAAAACAAGAACATTTTCCCAGATGAATGCCTCCTGCAGGAGTGCTTGTTTAGAGACAGAGATTTAGGTTCCTTCCCTGGAGGAAGATGGGAATAAAAGTTTATTGGATGAAGCGAAACCTGAAAAATGTTATCCTAAATCAGCTCTTACAAAATGATGTGGTCTCAGTGAGATGCTCTTTTGCTGCTGAGAGACTTCCAGTAAAATTTGCCAACTCATAAATAATTCATAAACAGGCCCAATGCCTTGCACCCTCTTGTTAAAACAACTCTTCTCACAGTTGCTTTTTTGTAATAATATATATACAATCCTGTGTCAGTGGGTGGATAAAAGCATTTTGGCAGTAAATCAGTTGCTTAATAACTAACCATGCATATTTTATATAAATACAATGCTCTTCACTCCTGTCACAAGTAAGGAGTATAGTATGGTAACCACAATGCCTTGTGGTATTATCTCTTTATCACAACACATCTGCCTTAGTTCTGACAGTACTTCACAGATAATTACTTTCTCAATTATCAGTGTAACTATTTAGAATTTTAAAAGTAATACTTAATCTATTGCTACACCTGTTGATAAATATTGAATGAAACATTTTCTAGGCCTATACTTCCCAAAAAGAGTTTTGTTTCAAATTTGGACATTAATATTATGTAAATTCCATCATTTGCAAACCCCTTCTGAAAATACACAATAGTTTTTCCTTCTGTGGATTTATGGAAGAAACATTTGAACATGTAGCCTACTGATTTCATATTTCCAGCAATGAAAGATAAATAATGTGATTATTATTTTAGCCATATTTTATATGTATGAGATGAGATGATTCACAGATTTGAGAAATTAGGGTTTGAGAAATTAGTTGGAAACGGTATGAAAACATAAAAACGAGCATAAAGAACTCCTAAAAACCTCAAAACTGCCCAGATTATTTATATTCATGTAACATTTACCATTACACAGGATCCGATTTGATGTAGTCTGCATCAGATGCATACACCTAAATGTTAATGATACATAAGCTTAAATACCGTAGGCCTACGTTGTTTTGACATTGTTGTTTGTTATTCGGCTCTTTATGTTGCCAGACTAGTGCAATTTTTAAAAATAACAGTGTACTTGTGCTGCTTCTTTAGTTTTGCATTCTGTTAGTTCTGCTGGAAACTTGCGTCCGGACGGACGGAATAATAGGTAACACCGGAAGTTACGCCGTTGGCGCGAATAACAACAATATAACTGCTGTTGCAATTTTGCCAAGCTATTGTAATTAACGTATTATTATATATTGTTTTAATTGTTTACCGAAAGGGTATAACATTCCGGTTATGATAGTATTAGTGTTTACGGTCTTCGAAAATGTTTTTGTCTGTGCTTGTTGTTTGAAAGCTAACCGGTGCCGAAGCACTCTCTTCTGACAAGCTAACAGATGAACTCAACGTTAGCGTATTTGTTCGTTTCCAAGGCATATTGCCCGTGACTATGTGTAGTGACTGGAGCTCTTATTGACAGTCGTAAAAATACATATTGCTTCTGTATTTACTGACGCTTTGAGACCACAAAGGAGGAGGTAAGTAGCCTAACACATCTAACGTCAACACTTGGACACTAACTGTACCAGCACATAGCCAGTAGTTTGGCATTTGCTTGCTAAAAATCAATGACAAAATGTCTAGACGACTAGATACAATCAAAGACGTACAATATGCTGTGTTAGCGGTAATTCATGTCCACTTGGAGCTTATTGCCAAGGCTAACTAGCGTCCTGTTTCCCACTCACCCTAATACAGGTTCATCATGTCTAAAGGAGACAAGGAAGCCTTCATTGTGAAGTTTGTAGAAACTAAAGGACAAAAGACAGAGTCTGCTCTCAAGGCTTATGAGGTGAGCTCCACTAGCTGACTTCAAACCCAAGTATGTTAATGTTTACATTGTCTTTTCTCTTTGTTGATGATGTTTATATTTGTTTCATGTTCATACAGGCCATTTTGGAGCTGCAGTCTGAGAAGTACTTGAGGACCATTGATGAGGATGCTGTTTTACAGCTGGACCATAAAGACAAGTCCCTGTTTGTCTTCAGCAGCTTCACCACTCCAGCCTTCCTCCACTGCAAGAAGGTCAGTACTCCCATACATCGGATCCAGAATGTTGCAGAAAGTGGCGAATTGCTATCATGGAGGTTAATCATTACTTTCTGTCTCTCTCTCATTTTTCACACTGCATAGCTTGGCTGTAGAGTGGTGAGTCCGCTGGTGGTGTTGTACTGCCTGCAGCAGCAGCGCTGTGTCCCCAAAGCAGAGCAGCCTGTCTATAACATGGCCATGGCTGATGTCACCATCTCCTGCACCAGCCTGGACAAAGCAACACGGGTTAGTCCACTGCCTCTGATTCTACTTCTGATTAAAATGGATTCATGCCATTTTAATCAAGCAAAGTATAGTTGTGTGTGTGGTAGGGCTGGGCGATATATCAATATTATATCGATATCGTGATATGAGACTAGATATCGTCTGAGATTTTGGATATCGTAATATCGTGATATGGCATAAGTGTTGTCTTTTCCTGGTTTTAAAGGCTGCATTACAATAAAGTGATGTAATTTTCTGAACTTACCAGACTGTTCTAAAACAGGGAAGGAAACCCTGTCTTTGCATTTTATTTTGATCACAGTCTTGTTTTAATGAAAGTGCTTGTGACATCTCACATGTGGCTTTGACTTACAACTGAACATTTAGCCTACTTCGTAGAAAATACCGAGATATATATCGCCATTCAGCCTAAAAATACCGAGATATGATTTTTGGTCCATATCGCCCAGCCCTAGTGTGTGGTAGCTTGTGAGGATCATTTTCTGGACCTCTCTAGGAAAAATATTAAGGTTGGAGTTGAATTAGTTATATTAATGTTAGGCATAAGGGATTGGGAATAAAATAAATCAGCAGAATGTCTTCACAAGCATAAATCATGTGTATGTTTCTGCAGGCAGAGGTGATGGACTTGGTACAACTAATGGGCGGAAAGGTCTATCTTGACCTGAATGTGTCTGTCACACACTTGATAGCAGGGGAGGTGGGCAGCAAGAAATACCTGGTAGCTGCAAGCCTTGGAAAACCCATCCTGCTGCCTACATGGGTCAAAGCCTGCTGGGAGAAATCTCAGGACAGGTATTTACACTCAACACATTTCTGTTTTGATATCTGCATTTTACTGTTTGTAAACCTGGCTGCATCACAGCAGGTTTGTTTGTTTGGGTCTGCCATTTGATGTACATTTCATTATCATTATAATCTAGTTTAATTCTAGAAATAGACATACAGATTTTTGTGATTTTTTTTCTTAGACAAATTTACTCTATTCTTAAACACTATGAATTCATTTTTGAAAAAAGAATCATTACCTGAGGTTCATCATTTAATATCACTAAAATATAGAGAATCCAGTATGTAAAAGTATTAACATTTTTTCAATGCAAAACTTGAGTTACCCACTATTCTTTAAATTGTTACCTTTAAATTGTACCATGATTTTGTTTGAGAAAATGAGTGACAGCACAAAATTAACAGTGTAGTTGGTACTTTTTTCAAATGGCAGGTATCTCATTTTGGAATGGAGCTCTTCAAATGTAGATACTAACCCGTCTCCCATCTGGGAAACTGTCTCTTTCTCTCAGTCTTTTCAGGTACACAGACTTGCCCATGGAGGATCACATGTGCCCTGTGCTGCGTGGCTGTACTGTTTGTGTAACAGGCCTCTCCAGCACCGAGCGCAAAGAAGTGCAGCGGCTCTGCCAGCAGCACGGAGCCAACTACACTGGTCAGCTCAAAATGAATGAGTGTACACACCTCATCGTCAGTGAGCCAACAGGTAAGTCACCAACAGTTCCAGACCATTGGCCTTCATTCTTAAGAAATCATTTCTGTAAGGCTCATGTATAATCGTATGTTGGAATTTTAGTTTTATATTTTTCTACAATTCTGCATTATGGAAATATTTAATTTTCATTTAGAGCACTCGCTGAAGTTGAAAATAGTCTAGATGTTGACATAAAATGCAAAACGTCCAAAAAGCAATTCTGTTTCCCAAAGTACTGATCCCAAAGTAGATCAGTAATCCTAACTAATCATCGTGATCACAATATCTAGCAAAATAATCAGAATAATCATAGCCAGAGTTGTTTTTTAATGATTAAGCCTTTATTAGACAGTTCAAGTTGAGAGAGACAGGAAAGATTGGGAGAGAAAGAGGGATGTCATGTGTTTACAGAGTACACGTCTTCACGCCCACTGAGCCACCAGGACACCCCCATATTATGAGTATTTGTGTTTGTTTGCAGGTCAGAAGTACGAGTGTGCGCGGAAGTGGAATGTGTATTGCGTGTCTCTGCACTGGCTGTTTGACAGCATAGAGAAGGGCTTCTGTCAGGACGAGAGCCGGTACACTGTGAAGCGTGACGCACCAAAGGCCAGCCGACCGCACACCTCCACCCCTACTGGCACCAGCAAGAAGGAGGGTGAGCTACAGATCTATTGTACATTTTTTTTATTGTTTATATTAATGTTGCCCTTTCGTCTTAGTAGTGTGATTGGGGTTGAGCACAAGAGTTTTCTCTTGAGTGTTTCAGAGTTGGAGATTTAGCCCTATATATTGTAATAATGAAGAATATTTTTTGTGTTTTTGGACTCCAGAGGGTCCATCTCTGTTGGGCTTGAGCCACATCTCTGTCAATGCCAGTATGACGATAAATGACACAGCGCTCACCAACGGCACCCTCAGCCGTTTGGAAGCTCCAGACCCCATAGATAGCCTGGACCTCACCGTCTGCCCTGCCGATGATATACTGGATGGCTGTAAGGTAAATAGATGGCCTCCATTTTCTTTGGAAAGTCAGTAGCAGTATTTAGCAGGGTTTACTTAATATTCCTTATCATATAGAATGGAGAGTTTGCTTTTTTTTTTAAGACTGATGTTTTGTTTCCTATTTTGTGATCTGATCACTTCCTGATTTGAAACTGTGAAACAAAGACAAATTTGAGGCTTTATTTCACACTTGTTGTTTTCTGTGCAGCTGTATTTGTGCGGCCTGCCAGGGAAGAAACTGGAGAAGCTGCGGCGCCTGGTGAACGCTGCAGGCGGCCTGCGCTTCAACCAGCCCAGTGAAGACCTCACACATGTGGTCATGGGCGAGCCAGACCAGGACCTCAAGAACTTCCTGTCCAAAGCCAACCACAGGTCTGAACTACTGAGATGTTAGATCCAACACCATTTGTATATGCTACCTCCTCACTTATACCTTCATGATCTGGTCTGTTTTAAGCTTATTAGTTTAGGCTACATCCAATTAAGTTTGGTTAAAGTTCAAGACTTTGTTATCCCTAATGGGAAATTTGATTTGCAGCAAGGCATGCAACACAATACAGTACAAAATAAAGATAATATACAGAAACAACACAACTCATTAAAATGAACAGCGGAAAGAGAAGAAAATGTAATACACAAGGAAATGAGGACATGAGGAGGAGAGTGTGTCTGTGCAGTTTAACAAGTTTGCAGCACATGAGATAATTGAGATCTTTCTGATGTGACATGTAGGTGCTAAAAGCCTTATGTCTCTGCATGTAATTTCCCAGGCCCCATGTAGTGACGGTGCAGTGGCTGCTGGACAGCTTCTCCAGAGGCAGCCTGCTCGCAGAGGCGGGCTACCTCCACCCTGACTGTCTGCCCCCGGCCGCGGCTGCTGTAGCCATGCCTGCTCCTCACACCCCGACTTCCCGGCCCAGCCTCACCTCAGCCGCTCCCCCTGTCGCCAGCCCCAGCACTCCCAGGCACAAGAGAGCAGAGGAGGATCTGCTGTCTCAGTACTTGGATGATGACCGTACAGTAGGTAAGAATCTCCAGTGTTGTTGAGGGAATTACTGAAGAAATCAAGTATTGTCATGCATATTTTTAAGCATACATATCCCTGTGATCACACTTAATGTGTCAAATGTGTTGCTTTCCAATGGAAGTTCATTAATTTCAAATGAGAGAATCTGTTGCCACTGCTTCATTCCTATACTGGAGCATTCTGTTGCCATGGAAGTGTTACACGTATTGGATTTATTCTACATATGCATTGGTTATACATGTATAAACTTGTATAACCAACCCATTTTACCCTCTTTTTGCTAGCTCTCTGTGATGTATTCATGATGAAGAAGTTTCATCAATTAGTCAGAGTTTGATTCAATAACCATGCCTGCTCTTTGCATAGAACTCATAGTTTGCACAACATAAATGCATTACAGATTAAGTGTGATTGCGTTTTAAGTAATTATACACCATTTAGAAATCATACAAGATTTTTGAAGCCTGTGTAGAAGATTTGAAGATGTCCTGTAGTTCACCATTATTTGACAAGACCCTTTTTTAGATTATAGTTTTATATATTGCAACAGATGAAATCTCATTCCCCTTTTATCCTCTTTTGTCCTCTAGTTGAAATGCTCCAACCAGCAGAGGGCAGCAGCAGGAGGTCCAGCAGTACAGTTGCAGAGCTGCAGCCTGAGCCCTGGGCCCCAGACCAGACCAATGGACCAGAGCCAGACTCCACCTTGCAGGAGGCCAGCGAGGCAGGCCTGTTTGCTGGGAAACGTTTCCTCTTGGTGGGCTTAGGTACCGAGGCTGAGGCCCAGCTCTCTATGCTGGTGATGGAGAATGCAGGCAAGGTGTTGGTGGGCCGCACACGAGCTGTGGCAGACTATGCCGTGGTCCCGCTCTTAGGCTGTGAGGTGGAGGCCACAGTGGATGAGGTGGTCACTGATACCTGGCTGGTAAGATAACAGACATGTATGTTTTATTCTTTTGATCTGTATAGGGAGGACAGGATTGTACAAGGGGGCATATACAGCATTTTTAGTTTTTGTTAATTATCTTTTATTAAAGCATTTTGTTGTGTTGTCTCAAGTGTGTTGTTGCTGTGACAATTTAATTCCCATCGGTTTTGTGGTGTGTTTCATACCCACTGGACATGTTTTTCTCATGTATATGTTCTCTTTCAGGCCATGTGTGTGGAAAAGGAGTGTGTTCTGCAACTTTCCTCCAACCCTTTGTTCACCCCTGTTCCTGTGATGGAGGGCCGCTCTCCTCTCAAAGACTGTGTTCTCTCCGTCAGTCAGTTCACTGGAGCGGAGAGGGAGTCCCTAGTGGAGCTGGCCAAGCACCTCGGAGCAAAGTACACCTACCTTGCAGTCTGATCACACACACATTTACATTTTTCTCACCTTGGGGGGGCAGTTTTACAGCTGTGTATGGGGGTGGGGTGTCACCACAGATACTGTAAATTAATGTGAAGGAAACACTTGGCTGGGGAAGTCATTCTAACACAAATTAACTCGCTCTACCGCACACTTCTACCCTCTGTTGCCTGACCATTGTGAGTGACCTCTTTCTATCTACATCTTTCCTCCCCTCCCTCCTGCAGTGTCCAGGATTACTTTGTGCGCATGGCCAACCAGAAGAAAGGCATGCTGGCCAGTACTCACCTGGTGCTGCAGAGCCCAGAAGGCACCAAGTACCAGGCAGCAAAGAAATGGGGGCTGCCAGCTGTCACCATGCGCTGGATACTAGAGTCTGCTAGGACAGGCCAGAGGGCAGAGGAGGAGCGTTTTCTAGTTGACCTTCCACCATCACCAGGTGAGAGAGACGTCCTGGTTGAAGCCTCTGGTAGATGCGTATTTGTAAAAGCATGTGACTGGTTTGATTTACATGGTATAGATGTAGAACATAATGGATGACATTAGTAAATAGACAATGAGTTTGTATTTTTAAGTTTTTATAATTTGTATTTTTAAGTTTTTATAATTTGTATTTTTGTACTATTTTGTCTTTTTGGTTTGTATCATTTGTAGGTGCAAATAAAGTAAACTTTATTCATATAATAAAATATGAATACATTTAATTGAAAATGGAAATATGGTTAATTTCCTAGGCAATTCAGAGAGCCATTACGAGTCAGCTGATTGAATTACAAATATATAATTTGGCAAAAGCTTTGTTAAAAGTTATAAGACCAAACGTTTTGCCAGAAAATAAACTGCATAGGGTTCTATACAGTATATGGCTAATGGCCAGCTAGGTGTGACTCTGCAGTGCATTGCAGTTGCAGAACAAATGCAAATCTCTTGCTTGCTTGGTGTGTGTAGTTATAGGCCCAATTTTGTCAGGTATGTCATGGCTTCCTGCACTGTGAGAATGACTTTATTTCCCTGTTCCACAGAGAGGGACGATGAGAGTTTTGTCGGTGGTTCCCAGAAACCAACCATGCCTCCTCCAGCGCGTTCCTCCCCAGAGATCCCCTTGCTTGGTCCCCAGAGTGGCAAGGCAGTCACCCCTCTCGATGTAGGTCGCTTCCAGAGCAAAGTGTTCCGCTCTGTGTTGGACCAGATGAAGCCCAAAGACGATCCCAGTACCCCCCGACAAGGCCAGGAGGGCAGCAGGAGGAACGCCCCTCAGAAGGAGCCCCTGCTGCAGCTGGACACTCCCTCTCGCTTCCTCAGCAGAGACCAGCTTTTCAGACCCTCCTTCAACGTCAAGGTTGGACTCACTGAGCTCTGGGTTTGAACAAACAAATAGCAGGGGTTGATCCACAAACTAGTGCTGGTTTTTCACCTCTTTCAACTCTAGATTTAGATTCTGTTATGTGTTCTACACTAGTAGCAATAAATTGTGACATTTCAGAGGTGTCTGATGAGAGTTACTGTTTGACATGAATTTACTGTAAATAGATTGTCTGTCCTTTTGTTTAGGATGCACTAGGAGCGTTGGAGACTCCAGGGGGAAGGTCCAAGCCAGGAGAGAAGGTGGAGACCCCGCTGACTGATGTCATCAACAGGAACCTGAAAGTGGCTCTGGCCAACAGCACCCGCAGCCACACCTCAGACATGCAGGCACTCAGCGCTAGCCCCCAGTTCAGCAGGACGACTGAGCAGGAGGTGAACACACACACACAAACATACAAAGGGGCAGCAGGGTGGCCTAGTGGTTAGAGAAGCTGTCCCATATCCAAAAGGTTAGTTTCAATCCGTGCAGCAGCCAAGTGTGTCTGATGGAAGTGTCTTTGAGCAAGACACTGAACTTGCTCACGCACTGATAGTTGTTCACGATAAGAGCATCAGCTAGATGCCTTAAATATTCATATAAAATTGCAAAACTGCCCCCAAACAGCAAGTTCACAGAGCAAAGACTCACTCGGAACATATGCACCATAAAGCATGTCACATCTCATACTCTCCAGGCTGCTTGCATACCCTACATTGGTGGTTTATTCTCAGAATCTGAATCTCTTTATTTGCCATGTGCAATGTACAGGAGCCTGTCTTGGTGACATTATAGGGTGGAGGAACCCGTATAATTATATAAATATATACTGGCACACAGGGTACAAGACAAGAGGACTCCATATTTAGTGCAAGGAAAAAGTGGACATATGATAGGGTCGACTATATATATCACTTGACATGTATACAAACAAAATGATTCCCAATTTTGTGTGTATAGGTCCCAGAAAAGGAACCCAGTCCTCTGAGTGGTGTTGTGATCTGTGTGGGAAAGAAGCTGAGCAAGATGCAGAGTGAACTGAACGCCATTGCCGCCTCACTCGGAGCAGACTTCAGGTATTCAACACATTTTTGCAGTCAAAGTCAAATAAAGTTGGCTGTAAATGACTATGGATGCAAGTTAATAAAAGATGATATGAAGCTTAGCTGTCATTAGTTTAATAAGTATATCTCTCTCAACTTTGTTCAGGTGGACTTGTGACGACACAGTGACCCACTACATCTACCAGGGCCGTGTGGGAGACAACACACGCGAGTACAGAGGAGTGAAGGAGAGAGGGCTGCATGTGGTGTCCCAATACTGGCTACAAGCTGTAGGTTTCCCAGTATCAAATATAAACTGAACCCAAGCTCTAGCTATACTGTTACTCTGTAGAGCTCTGCACAGGGAGACGTGGAACATTTTAGGGTTGGATACTGCTCACAGTAGTAGTAGTATGATGAGTAGTTTGATGGAAGATCAGATTTGATATTGTGCATTTTTCTGTTCCCACTACTGACACTGCCTCAGAAACACTTACACAATTAAAGTGCTGGGCTTGATGCACGTTATCCTGCCTGTATGATATGTATCTAAGGGAATCTAAATCTGAGTGATTATTTCATTTTCAGTGATGCACATAGAGATGTTGTAGTAAATGCAATGAATGAAAACCCATTGCTCTCTAGCAATGCTGCTTTTGTTCAACTTTAAATCAGAGCGCATTATCAACAAAGAAGCCTGTCTCTTGAAATTGGGTAGAATATTTTGTTGATATTGCTTACACTGCTTGTAAAGCAGTTTTGTTTTCAAGAAGATTTTGATCTACAACCTACGCTTTTGATTTAATCTGGGACTGGGACCTCACTTTCATGGTAGTAGGTACTGTGTTGTGCATCTTATTAGCATTCAGTATTCACATAGCACGCATCACCTGGGGGACAAAATGAGCGTCCTATAAACAATGGCAGAATAGTTAATCACACACAGCTTTGATGTGCTAATTTTAGACACAGATGGGAGTTTCAATTATGAGTTCCCCCTTTATAGTTGTTTAATTCCCTTAATTCTTGTGACAGCTCTAATGCACATTGATGTATGGGTATGTAGTGTGCGCACTAACAACCTATCGGTGCCGTCTTGTGCAGTGTGCTGAGGAGCAGAGGCATGTCTCCGAGTCTCTGTATCCTTTCACCTACAACCCAAAGATGAGCCTAACCCTCAGCCAGGTGCCAGACAGCTCCCAGAAGTCACCACCTTTCTCACGCACCCAACTCAAAGAGGCTCAGGACAACAAGGTGGGTCTGAACAAGTAATTCACCTCTGTGTATACTGTGTGCACAAGGGACAAGATCAGGTCCTTTGAGGCAGCAGATTGGCAAGACACTGAAACCTTGAAACCTCTGACCTTTCTAATAATGTACCACATTAATTATTACATTACTTGGCAGAAAACGAAGAGGTCATAGGCTACATCCACTGAAAACGACATGTTGACCGGTTCAGCATGTGCTGAGAGCTTAATCTGTTTTTAGTTGTCCAACTTTTACCGAAACGACATCAACAGTGTTTCAGTAGTGGATTAGCAACAGCAGGAGCCACAACCAATGCTTTCAACGTGCATCCGTTTACTACTGTTAGCTAATAAATAAGTGCCTGGTGGACATAGGGACATCCCTTTTAATTTTCTGTCTTTCCTTCAGTCTGAGCACAATGCCATGGAAGAAGCCACAACCTCCCATCATGTAAGTGATGGAGAGGTAGATCATGAAGAACTACAGGACACTACAGAAAGGAGAGGTGGGTCTCATTTACCTCAGTTACCTTATTTAATAGGAATGATAGCTTGTGATACAAATACAGTGATTAATTTTTTATCTTTTGTTTTAGATTTGTCAGAAACTTTGGAAATGAGAGAGAACCTGCAAAGACAACTACAGGAGATCATGTCTGCCACCAAGCTGACCACAGGGAGGCGTGCCTCAGCCAGACTCACCAGACTGGGCTCAGGAGCGGCCGACTCGGGCCCCAACACACCTGATTTGTCACGGGTTGGACGCAGTGGGAGCAGACGCACTCTAGAAGCTCTGAGGTAGGGACGGCATGCAATGAGAAGACAGTTAGTTCATGGTCAAACTATAACAACCCCAAACACAGAGTATCTCAAAGGAAACTGGCAGCTCTCCCACTGTTATGTTATGACTGTCAAAGTAAGTAATAGGAAACCTGCACAGTAGGAGTTTTTTTATGCCAGATGTAAGGCTATTTTATTCCAAAGTTCACACAATGCAAGCGCAATATAGCAAATGTTTGAGTCAGGCAACCATCATCAGTGCATGTTAGGACTGTACACCTTCACACAATTTAACTCTGGGGTGGCGGTAGTTTAGAGGTTAGAGAAGCCGACATGCGACCGAAATGTCGCTGCTTCAAATCCAGGGAAGAGCTGGGAAAATCTTTACATTATGTCACTTAGCAGACACTGTTGTCCAGAGCGACTTACAATAAGTACATAAGTACATTTTGTCAACAAAATATTGGTTGGGAAAGTGAATAGGAAGCTGTGTGTATGTGTGGCAGGGCATTGCTGAAAAAACAAAGGGTGCTCAACTTTCCATGGTTAAAATAAAGGTTAAAATTTGAAATATTTAAATAAGACTGGCACTAATTAGAGAGAATTTGTTTTATAGGCTTCCTATACTCCCAGTTCAAATTGAATCTACCAGGCCATTCTCTCCTAACTCCAGGGTGTCCAGAGAAGCAGCCATGGACCTCAACACAGAGCCATCCCAGAGCGAACAGATCGTTTGGGATGACCCTACAGCCAGGGAAGAGCGGGCCAAGCTGGCTGACAATTTACAGTGGCCTGGCAGTCCATCACAACACTCAGAGCCCTTCCTAATACCTCCTCCTCCCACCACACTGTCAGAAAGCGGCGCTCAGCTCAGGGACTCCATGACCGACTCTGAGCTGGTGGAGATGGGTAAGAGATCAAGAATCCGCAGTGAACTGTCAGTCTTGTCAGAGTTACTTTAGAGGGTTAGGAAAGTCAAGACAAAAGTCTGATCTTTTTGTTAAAAACCTAATACATTTGACTTTGATGTCAACATTTCCCTCTAAACCTTCCATCTACTTCCAACCCCCAGCTGCTTGTGATGTCATCGACCAGCATATGGGCCAGAGGGTCATGACCCCTCCAGCAGAGGAGCCAGAGAATGACATCCTCACTCCTAAAGCCCCCAGCATAGCTTTCCCCCTCGCCAACCCTCCGGTACCTCCAGAGCCACAGGTGAACATGCACATTCACTTGAATAACAAGGAGTTGCTGCACTCTCATAGCCTTGATGTAAATAATCTTTGTCAGGGGCACTGCTGAAGACGCCATTTTGTCACAACATTGTTTTTTAAATTTCCATTGAATGTCTGATTATTTGAGGACATAAGTGTGCATTCATCTTCGTTTATCAATTTCTGTTCTTTTCTGGCTAGTACCTCAACAGTCCAAGAGTGTGTTCTCTCTACTTCTCTTAACATGCTATATTTGCAATACACACCCTATAACCTCTCTTTCACTGCTTCAGTTCTTGTTTCAAAGAAGCTAGTGATGCTTAAAGGTTGTTTCTTTCCCTCAGGAGGAGAGTGAGGAAGAAAAGGAGCCACCGAGATTCCAGCTGTCCTCCCTCAGCCCTCAGGAACGCATTGATTACAGTCACCTCATAGAGGAGCTTGGTGAGTCTCCCCCCTAATTAGTGCTGCAACAGTACAGGGTTTCATCACAATGCAGTAAAAAGGCAATATATCTAAAACTAGAAGTAAGAGGGTCTAATCCCTAATGATTGAAGAAGAGTCTGCCCCTGGGGTCTGGGAAGGTTTCCTCTTGCAAAATGTTTCCTCTGCTGTTGCATGTTCAGTGTCAGCAATGATTCAGGTATTGCACTACACACTGCGAGCTGAATACCTGTGATATAATTTACCTACAAAAGATATACTTAACTGTGGCAGGAATATGTTACTCCAAGAATAGCACAAAAATGGCACAAATGTCAAGAATAGCACAAAATTGTCCTGGCCTTGTTTCCATCATGGTCCTTGTTGTTCCTTCAGCCTAATAAGTAAGGCGATGAGAGGCGTCAAGCACAACAGCATTTAAGTGAAATCATTATTTAAACTCATACAGTATATTCTACCAAATACATAATTTACAAACAATACAAACATCTAGGAGGTAGATGGGTTACATAAGCCGGCCCCTTACAAGCAGATGCTTTCCAGCAATTTCTCTTTAATTATACCCTGAAAGATAAAAGGATTATGTCTTACCCAGAGCAACTTATTGCTTTAAGACACTTTGAGAGGACATATGGCTGCTAGGGTAAATCTAAACTATAACTCTTCAGTTAGGGAGCAGTCTTAAATCATTTTCTCATCAGGTCTTTACTCTGTAGTCTATGCAATCTTCTCTTTCCAGAACAGTTAATGGTATATTTTCGGTATAGTTTTCAATCTCTGAAAGAGTTTCTGTCTCTGTTCCTCTTTGGGGCTTCAGGGGGCGTTGTCCTGGACAAGCAGTCTTTTGACCCCAGCTGCTCCCACATCATCGTGGGGAACCCGCTGCGTAATGAGAAGTACCTGGCAGCAATGGCCGCCGGCAAGTGGATCCTGCACCGCTCCTACTTGGAGGCTTGTCGCTCTGTGGGTCACTTCATCCAGGTCAGGATCCTAGTGCCTCTAGCAGACAACTCATAAAACATAAGCACGGGATATATCAACGGGCCCTTAAAAGTCTGAAAAAGTCTGCAAATATCTCATTTAAGGCCTTAAAAGTATTAAAATATCTTAAATAGTTATTAGCATCCAAATGATGGCTGCCTACCTACCAAAGTGGCTAGGAGGGTAGACAAACTTACCAACCAAAGCAAAGTTCCCAGTTTATGGCTGTTGTCAGGTGAAAACCTCATATCTCCAAAATGTCAATTTTCCAGGAACTAAGAAAAACAGCCTTGTTTTTAGCTTGTCAACCGTGCATTTTTCAGTTTATCCAATGGGCTTGGAAAGGTTTTCATAAGCCCAGGGGTGGACTGAAACCTACAAAGGACTATGTAATCCTTCAGTTTAAGTTAAAACATAAAAAATCACCAAAATTAGAGCTATGAGGTTTTCACCCGACAATAACGATATGGTTAGTGGCTTGTGATACAAGTACTGATACAAGTGTGTGTTTGTGTGTGTTGCAGGAGGATGAGTATGAGTGGGGCAGCAGCTCCATCCTGGATGCCTTGCCTTCCATCACCTCGCAGCAGAAGAGGCTGGCGTTGGCTGCCATGCGCTGGAGAAAGGACCTGCAAGGCCGTTCAGAACAGGAGGTACATAACAGGCTCACACACACACACACACACACACACAGTACTCAACTGTTCTCAATCTCAATTACTGTCGTATTGATATTGTACAGCATTCTCTGCTTCCTTTTTATATTGATTTGTTGCGAGTATCTAACATTTCTTCTGTCTAAGCAAACCTTTGTTTCATCGTCCTCAGGGAGCCTTCAGCGGATGGACAGTCATGCTGAACATCGACCAGAACAGAGAAGCAGGATTCAGGCGGTTACTGCAGTCTGGGGGAGCGAAGGTTGCTACCTTTTTATTTGTTGTTCCCTATCCAACACCATCTATCCATTTCTAAATGCAAGGAATGTTGTAGAAATCACTGTGCCAGTGCTTGTCCTAATTGTCAGTTATGCCTTGTTAGTGTATGCTGTTGTTCTCACTGGGGCTGCACAATTAGTTTAGAAAACAATTGAAATAGCAATATTGACTACAGCAGTTTTCAAATCAGTTACTGTTATCAGAGGGAAAATGGTTTAGACAGCATTTTAAGCAATGTTCTCTGCTTGTTGTACAGACTCCCTGTGCAACAAAGCAAGCTGCATCTTGGAGAATATCTTTCATAAAGTACAAACTGAGTAAATCTCAAGTATTCACATCATTTTTCACTGCCAAATAGTATTTTCTCCAGAGGTGAAAAACAAAATGATGTAGAAAAGGTCTTCCAAAAGTGTTCGCAATATGAGTGCAACAGTAGAATAAGGTTAAATTCCCTGATCACAAACATTACAAGCAACCAATAGTAAAGAGTGCAAAGGTTGGTGTCTTATTGCCCTGACAATACTTCTGTGACCATAGAACAGTCATGTAAGGGGTAAGGAAAAGAAAACGAGCTAAGCGGAAAGACAATAGGGATTTTTAGGGAAAGGGTGCCATGATGTACTACAATATTCAGCAAACATTTGACCATATGTTTATTTTTCTGTCAACATAGTGGAGCCCTAGTTCTCATCTCATCTCTAACTTACGTGTCTCCAGGTGCTGCCCAGTCCCTCTCCATCCCTGTACAAGGAGGCCACTCACCTGTTTGCAGACTTCAGTCGGCTGAAGCCTGAAGACTTCCGGGTCGACGTATCACAGGCCGCCTCCCAGGGAGTCACATGCTTGAAGCCAGAGTACATTGCCGACTACCTCATGCAGGTTAGTGGGGGTCTTCATGGGGCTTATATCATTTCTTAGTAATGTTTCTGTAACTGTAACAGGACATTGCTACAATTCTACTACGGCTGCAACTAACAATTCTTTCCATTATTGATTAATTAAATATTTAGTCTATGAAATGTCAAAAATAATAACAAATGCCAATCACAAGTTACGAGAGCAAAAAGTGATGTCTTAGTCTGACCAGCAGCCAACAAAAAAAGGTATTAATTTTATAATGATATGAAACAGAGAAAAGCAAGCAAATCTTAGCATTTGTGAAGCTGTAACCAGAAAATGTTTGGTGTTTTTACTTGATAAATGACTAAAAGGACTAAATTCTACTATAACTGCATGTTGAAAGTGAACTGAAATGGCAAAAAAAAAAAAGTCTGCCTTCAGTCTGCCTATGATGGAGTGAGATAATTTCAGTTATTTTCAATGCAGTTTCAAGAATTTCAAGTGCCAATATCTTGAAGGAAGTTAGGTCACTCCAGTAGCATGAAGAGCGCCACTTGATTCAAGGAAGTTCTTGAAACACGTTTATTTGAAGGAAGTTGAATTATGTCACCCCATTGGCAGATTTCCTTTGTTTTGTTTTGTTTTTTGTACTGAGAATGCTCTGTTTGTCTTTCCTGCAGGAGCCAACACCACCTATAGAACTGTACTACCTGACTGAGGCTGCCTCTGAGGAGAACCAAGGCACTCCCTCACGCAAACGCAAAGCAGCAGCCGACACCTCCAAGCTGAAGAAGAGCCGTCTGAAATGAAACACGCTCGTAACTCTACTCTACTAAAACATTGCCATCGTACTTCCCATGTCATAATAATTCTGTGAAAATGCTTGTAAATAGATATATATTTTATTTCGTGTATGAAAATAAAATGAATGTAATGCATTCCTTGTGGCATTCTGGTATTTTTATACAAGAGCCTTGCAGTAGCTGCTGCCTGCACTGTGAAACTGTAGCTGTGACTGGGCACTAAATGAACGTCTGCAGAGAGGAGAGTCAAAATGTTGAGTCACTTTTTGTAAATGGCTGCATTGATACACTCTGGGCTGTAGAGGGCAGCACATGTGTGTTGTATGACCCAGGCATGTGCTTGATGTGACTCCTCCCAGCATCATACAATGACAAACTGATACTGACCTTTAGAGACTACATATCGCAAAACATGGAGTATAGCAGGTTTAATTAAACAACACTCCTTAAGACTCTGGGTTTACTGCAAATCTGTTTACAGCATATTCATGTCACAGCTAACCCTAATCCTGCTGTTTTCTATCTGCCTTTCTCAAAGAAACATGATTATATTATCAGTCTGATATATGCCATCTCATATCTTCTTTCATTAGAGTGGGAACTCAGCCATACTGCTGTTTTCCTGCATTTATCTCACGTTATGCCTCCCTGCAGCCCCTCCCTCTCCGAGTGAACATGATGATGATTAATCACTATCATTATGGCATCGTTGTGTTGCATATTATGTGAGTTTTATAAATCCATCCTGCCTGCCTCTGCATTCATTATGACAATTTCTACGCTGCTGGAGACTTATTTACCAGCAGCTCTATGTCCCTACTGGATCTTTCTTTAACATGTTCATCTAGTAACCAGTAGTCATCCAGTGGCTGAAATCTATTTGATAAAATCCAGTGAAACATTTAAAACCAGAGTCAGCCGGGTGTGTTCCTTCCTGCTGGGTGATTATGAGCCACTAGTATCAGCTGTTTGTCTCCCTGTACTGTAAACACCAGATTTTGTTTACCCCGGTGTTGGTTTAGGCCTCTGGTACAGCGCGGTGCTGCATGCCAGGGTGCCAGCTGAGGTTACAGGTCGCTGTACCCACCCATATGGAGGGGTAAGTGGTTTAGCCTCATAAGAGCTGAACCAGCCGGCAGCCTCCCTGCAGACTCAGGGTTGAACTGCTGTTTGAATAGAGAGGGATTAGGGGAGAAGGATCTATCCTTGCAGAGGAATGGAGGAAAGGGTGATTTAGACCATTGGTTTAGATACTAAGTCATAACAACAAACATCTTCTCAAATAGTGGTCCATATGTGCATCTATTTGGGGGTCCTTGATATGAAAAAGTTGTGGAACCAAAACATGACTTGGGCAGGATTAGATATGTCTTACAATGGGAATCTCAACTCTCACAAATCTCACTATCTTCAGCCACTATTTCTGGAGAGAAGTAGGCCTAATTTAAAAAAATCCATCTTCCTCCAACGCATAAACCAAGACATATGCTGGAGCTTTAATCTAGCCTACTATTTCCACAGCAGTATGTGGTGCTGAGACGAATAGCAACAGAGGGGTTTGTGGAAATTAAGTTGTCCATCACAAGTCCCATTGCACAGTTGGCTTATAGATGTCAATATAGGCTGGACTAGGTTTGTGCACTTAGTCAGCAAGTGTGAATTAGTTGTTTTCAATCAACAGGTGTCTCATAGAGGTGGGATAATCCCTTAGTTTGTTGGCTGGCCATTGCCCAAGAATTGAGTCTTAACTTGTCGCCTACACGGTAATTTCGCCAACCTCCTCTCCAGCTGTAAGCTTTTCCTAACAGGACAATGAATGTTATTCCTCCACAGCTCAGAGAGACCACGAATCTCCGACCAGGATAGAAACTCTGCAGCAGCGTCCTCATTAAAATTCCCTGACCGTACACTCACCACGAAACCCTCCTGTCGTGGGTGGCACCGGCGTCCTGCGCGCCTCTTAATTGCGCACCACGCATTAACTAGGGGTGATCACGGATAACATTTGCACCACCGTGGCCGTGCATCGCGTTGCCATAAAGCGGACAGTTGGTGGCTATTTACAGCACCAAGACAGAGAGGAAAGGTGGGCACAGAGTCCCAGAGGTCCAGCGAGGGGTGGCGCCCGGCGCAGCTCATCCAGCGCTTGGACGCACTGTGCCGCTTCCTAGGGGGACCCGCACAGACTCAGTCCAGTCCGGCAGTCCGGTACTGGGGCTTCAGCGGCTCGTGCTCAGAGCTCATGTGACATTTCTTGGTGGGGACTGGCAACATGTGCGCCTGGCTGGTGTGAAGTGTGACACAGCGGCTTTGGGGATTCATTTCTCTCGGATACGCAAAGTACCCGACGTTACGGCGCACCTTGTGTAATAGGTAAGTAGATCAGTTTATTTCACTACTTTACATTAGACATCTCGGTCTCTCCATCCAGCTGTTATTAACACTGAAAATAGCGCATCGGGCGTCCCGCTGTGTTTTATTATAGGACGTGCGGCTCTTTGAATAACCTCTGCGTATTGATTATTTCTGTGCGCCTGATTTGTTGTAAGCCTGGCTGAAGCTTTTCAGGCTATTATCAGCGGCAGTGACTGTGACAGACATAAAGGTTCACGCATGATATCAGTGTCAGCAATGAAGCCAAACTAATAGGTCACTGGAACAATTTCATCATGCCTCATTCATAAGCCAACAACTCGCAGCATAATTAAAATACATGATGGATATCGATAAACCATAAACTAGCCAATCAATAGAATCACACCATCAACATAGGGTGAGCTGCTGTGTGTCACTTATCTGGAGGATTCCTGGAGAAAACAAACCTGAAATCACAATTTAATTCTAATTAATTTTGGATTAACTTCTATGACAGGTTAAGGTGGGAAAATTCCTCTAACCCTAAACGCATGAAACTGTGAATATTATGACAATCATGTTTTGTTAGGAATTTTAGGGATCACATGTTTCATATCCAGGGGATCCAACATGATCTCCAACCCCCCCCCAAAGTTTGACAATATCCTGCAATAAGAGGATCATGGATTATTAACAGAATGTGCTCTCAAGTGTTTCATTATACTGTGTGTTTGGGCCACACTTGATTCATGGAGTGAGATTAATGGAAGAGATTCATTACAGTGACTGGCTGTAGTCCAAGTAAATTAGCAGCAGTGTAAGGCTATAGTTTGCTTTTAAAATGGGAAGTTGGGCTTTTTTTTAAGCTATAGGGAAAGCCATCAAACTTGCCACATGAAGATCTTTGCTCTAAGTACCGTTCAAGTGTTCTGTTTTTTTTCAGGCAACATGGCAGGAACAAAGCAGATAATAGGGGAAAGTCTCTTAAAAAGTAAGACCACCAAGAACCAGACTGGCATCACCAAATACCCCTTTTTCAGCTTTGTTTTGAAGAACAGTGGGATAGTAAAGTGCATAGTAAAGTGCATACTAATTGAACCTGCTGGCCACTCTCTCCATTGTGATAGGAATGTTTGGTTGCCTGTTCTCCACAGAAACCCCCACTCCTTTGTTCTGGGGGACAATCCTCCAGTGCCATGTGTGCGGTGGTGGGGGAGGGAGAGGGAGGGGGGGGGGGGTCAGCGGGGGTATTGACATCTGTATCTGACAGCTTCCTTCAGGGCGAGCTGACATGCTGTGATACCATGAATGGGTATTAGAGAACATATGAGCAAGGCACTTAAAAACTAATGATCTATTCAGGATGTCTGTGCTTGGAACACAATGCTCGGGGAACCAGTCATGTTCTGAGGAAAAGCATTGAGTCATGCAACGCTGCAGAATCTGTCAACATCTAAGACTTGGTTGAATGTAAGAAGCTGGTACATAAAGATAACGTCTGTGTTGTAGCTCGTTATTCAGATGACAGCCTATTGCCAACATTTTAGATTTTTGAAAATGCTTGGTAAAACAAAATTACCTCAGTTTGCATCATTGGTTTCAAATCCTTTCATTGCTCAGAATCACATAGCATTGGATTGACACAGTTTTGACTGAGTTACTTTGAACTCAACCTTATTGAGACCTGAGTGGAGGAGTGACAGAAAGGACAGGGACTGCTCCATCTGCCCATCCGTTCTGATGTGGTTGTGTAGAGTGATGGAGGGCAGACTGTCTGTCATTCGCTACAACAGTTTCCTACTCGGGAGAGCTACCTATTGTCAAAAGCGGGGAGAATTTTCAGAGGGCAGCCGCTCGACAATCCAGACAGCTGCTCTCTTATCACCAGTGTCAGGAAAAGTCTGCATAACACCCGGAAAATATCAACTTTCCCATCCAACGCAGCAGACCTCCCTTAAACAAACTTATCTGGGATGTTCCAGGAAAAGGGAAAATCTGGTTTCTGAGTCTTGAGGCCGAGCAGCGAAAAAGTCCAAACTGATGTGGCTGCTGCATCATGGGAAAGTGCTGGAATGTTTCTATGACAGTCCTAGCCTCATAAGAGTCCCTCATGACTGGTAGAGAATGGTACACCATGAGGAGGAATGCGACCCCCCCCCACCACCCGGGTAAATATGGCCCCCTCACTCTATACAGTATGTGCTCAGGCTGGACTTGGCACCTTCCTCAAGCCTGACAAAACAGCAAGTGGCCAAAACAGGATTTCACCTAAGCAAAGGGAGGAAAGCCAGCCTCTGCTGTTTCTTTTCCTGTGTTTTCCAAATGCCAGACAGTATTAGCAAAGGCCCTCAGCTGCTTTTGAAATGAGTTTCATTTAAGCTGAGAGGGGGTTCATACGCAGGAACCGCGGGGGTAGGTGCCGCGCTGAAAAGCAGCGAAAGCCGCTCTATTCAACCAGGAAGAAAAATACATTTCCCCCTCAGCCACTTATGATCCTATCAGCTAAAGAGCACTCCCATAGGAAGTGAGGGAGCCTGGGCTAGTCAAGCAGAACCGCTCTGCTTAGAAGAAAAAAAAAGAAAAAGACCTGTCTCTCTTTCAATGGTGTTGACATTTGGAAAGCCATTATATTGTATACAGGAGTATCAGCACAGGCTCTGTCTGCCCATTGGGGGGTATCAGAGTGAATAGTAATATAGCATTCGGTGCCTCAGGTGCACAAAAGACTGAGCCGATGAGAGCGGCAACCTCAGCCGCCCGGGCCCAACAGCGGCCGCAGGAGGAGCAGCCAGGGACAAGGGGCGTTGGTAATGGATAACTAACCATTATAATGATTAAAGAGGTCGACGGGCACGGGGTGATAAGAGCGCGGTGACCGGCCGAGCATGAGGACAACGTGTTTACAGGGGGAATTCCTCACATTCCTCAGCTGCAGCCATGCCACTCCGATCTCCACCTCTGCCCACTGATGGTCACCCTCTGTGCCAGTGGAGACCCCGGGGGCAAAAGGGCCCAATCAGCTCCCTTTACAGTAAATGGCCACTGTAACTGGTGTTATGTAAGGTGATTTTTGGAGAGTTGCTTTAGAGATTTTGTTTTGTCTCAGCTGGATTATTGAGCAGCGAGCATTTGATGGAGCTAATAAATGCAGGGCGAAGAACACACATGCATGCCGGGAATGACAAAATCCCCCCAAAAGAGCTTATTTTCAAAATGTCATTCCAACTTTGAAAGTAAAATGGAGCTTTTCATTGAATTTGGAAGAAACAAAGGGCAGCTCTGTGGTCAGATATTTAACCTGCTTATGTCAAACTACAGGATGATCCCCAGGCCCTCAGTGGTGGCCCAGTAATTCCCAGTGGATTTCCACCCACACAAGCCTATAAACCTATGAGGTGAGCCAGAGCAGCTAGAGGATGTAAGAGCCTGTTGTAATCAAGTCATAAGTATCCCTAACTATGTGGATGTATTTAAACTGGTTCATCATTTCAAATGGACTTGCCAAGGGGAATCCATCTTGATTTTTCTGAGTAATAATTTAAAACAATTTCACTCTGTTTTCTTAGTTAATAAGAGAGAACTATGATTTTCATGCTAAATGCTCTGAAGTACAAAGGCTGCAGAAATCTCTGGTACGCTTTGTACAAGGAAGTCATATGGCCGGGCTTAACCCAAGTCTTTATCCCAAGTCTTTAGACCCTCAGTCTATAAAACTATTTTCTGTTTTTTTTCACAAGTCGTTTCAGCTTGACAGTTACTAGTTATACCGCAGTAATTCTCTTCCTCCGCAGTGTTTGAAGAGTGTTTGTGTTGTTAACATCTGAGCGCCCCCTTTAATCCACAAGTGAGCCGTGGAGCTGTCTTGTCACACGAAAGGTTTAAAATCGGCCCTGGCAAGAGGGATCAAATTCGTCTTATTTTTTAGAGAGCTATTTCAGAGAGCTGTGTAATCTCCATGTGTGAAAAGTGAAACACGGATGGGAGATGAAGAGTCGTCTGTACGCAAACGGTGGCACACGGAGGGGTTTGTGCTGTATAGGATCAATCAGCACTTTTTTTATGCCGTGCAGATGACTGAGTCTAATAGGATTATGAGGAGGCCTGTTGGGTGGAGAAGAGGTGCTGGGGGCACACGTTCCCCCCGCAGCCCGGGCCCGTCCAGCCTGCGGGGTCATGTGATGGAGGGGAACAATACTGGCAGGTGTCAGCCCGCTGATTACTGAGGTCTGAGGCTGGGTTCGCGCAGGAGGATTACTCAGAGCCTCTAATGGATGGCAGGTTGTGACCCCGACTAACAAGGAAGCAAATCACCACCCTCTCACCCCGCAAAGTGCTACTCTCTCCAAAGAGATTCTCTGTGGAGGTGAATTGGTGCTCTCTGGTTTCCTTGGCAACTTCTTTCGCCGATATTTATTATATCAGCCCTGGACTTCTTTGCAAGACTGTGCCGGCAGAAGCATAAAGAATCTTGCATTTTTCTTTTGTGATTCCTCGTCAGTCTTACTTTTTGCTTGCAGAATTTCTTCCACTCTTGCTTTGAGTGAGAGATGTTTCCAATACATCAGTCAAACACTACCAGTCAAAAGTTTGGACACACCTGATTGAATGTTTTTCATTATCTTAAAGCCATTCTCATCTAAAGGCTTATGCTTAAATGCTTGAAATTTGTTTCTTAGATAAATATAAATAGTGAAGTTGATGCCTATGTACGAATTTCTTTCCAAAGCCTTCGCCTTTCCATCAAGGCAAAGGGCGGCTACTTTAAAGACTCTAAAATATAAGATAGTTTTGATTTGTTTAACAGTTTTTTGGTCACTGCACAATTACATTTGTGTTATTTCATAGTTTTGATGTCTATCATTCTAAAATGCAGAAAATAGTAAAAACAAAGAAAAATGTCATGTGTCCCAACGTTTGACTGGTAGTGTATAGTATCGATAGTCTGTTCCTTTTGTTTTATTCCCCATTTCAACCTGTCATCAGTTAAACTTGAACCTTCACCCCCTGTCTACTGGCCAGACTGCAGATTAAAGCTGGTACCATATGCTGGAGACGGAGGAGTCCGCCCTGCAGGAGCGCTTATTATTGGACTCCTGTGTCACTGTCACCAGCTAATCGTTCTGGGGGATTGAAGTGATGGGACCACTCCCCTGTCTTGGCTTGAATGCTTGCTCATCTCTGCTTTACCCTGGCTTCCTCCCTGCCCCCTAAATCCAAGCGTTTTCATCTTCAAACACACACACACACACGCACACACTGACACACACCCTCTACATTCGTAATTACCTCGCCAAACCCTAGCATTGGATTTTGTGACTTATACTATCCTTGCGCTCACTAGAAGTGAAACCCTGCTGCAAGTTCTTGGGGTCCAAGTCGTGGCAGCTTGACTGCTGTAGCACAGTTCATAGAGTTAGCCAGCTGCCCTGTCTATTCATTAGAAGTGAACTCTGAGCTGTTGGTTTATAAAGCCATTGTTTTCCACTGAGGGCAACTCTCTCCCTGCCCTCTCCATGTCGCATATGGCTCATTTCATGGCTGCTGGATCATCTGATTGATAGGCTGAAGAGCGGCGGGGCTGATGTTCCTCATGCACAGTATTTGGCCAGGAGGACCGAGTCCTCAGCGAGGTCACTTGAGGTAAATGGAAATATATAAGTGGATGAAAGCGCTGAGAGGAGGATTCATCAGTTCAGCGCCCTGCGACAGACTGCGCTCTGTGCCAAAAAGCTCTTCATAAGGGAAGCACATAACGCAAGGGGAAAAAATGTAGGCTTGGAAAGGTGATTTACCCAGTAACTCATGTGGGGCAGCTATGCAGCTAGTTGTGCAAATAAGAATGAAGATATGTTTCTGATGTCTTCCCTCCCTAAGGTGTCATGGGAACTGACATTTCATTGTAATCACTGCATTAACCACCTCTGGGAGAACTTTGACTCTTCAAATATGAGACTATTGGCGCTTGTCACCCCCAATTAGAGAGCACTTTACATGGTTTTGCTCTCATTCTCTCTCTGTCTCTGTCTCTCTCCCTATCTTTCTCTCTCTCCAATCTAAGAGATTCCTGGCCCCAGGGGGTTGGAGCGCTGTCTAGTAATCTGAGACAGCATTAATATTGAATGAGATGGAGCGAGGCGTCAGCCCCACAAATTAATTTCCATACACAGAGCTGCTGATGATAATGAATAAAACAGAGTAGAAAAAGTGTGTGTGTGTTTTGTGTATGCCTACTGTATGTGGTGGTGGTAATGGCGGTGGCGGGGGTCTGTGGCAGCCACATCACCATGGAGACAGTGCCATTATTGAAGGGGTGTAGGGAGGACGCCGATGCGATGCTGGAGTGAATGCAGCGTTGGCAGCAGAAAGCACCGACATGACAACAACACAAGCTGACTGGAGAGCGACCGGACAGCCGTCTGGCTTCGCATCAACAGAGAGTCTTGGAAACGCTCCCTCTATAAGCCGTCCTTCACCCTCTCCCGCTGCTGCCTTTGCCGTTTTCACAGAAAAGGCTTATACGTGAGTTATAGCCCACATGGTTCTGGCCCAGCTCCATTCACCCATATGATCTATGTTCACACCCAGATTATCTAATGTGTCCTGGAAATGATAGTGCTGTGAATGACAGGCAGCGTGAGCCAAAATGAGACCTGCTGCTGGGATGAGTAGCCCCCCCTCCCCGAAGAGGAGAGTTTCCTTCTGGGGAGAAGAGATGACTTGGCATTTTGGGTTTGTCAGAAGCTGCAAATAAATTGGACACAGTGGTCGTCGTGCAGACTGTTTGTGCCAGTAAAAACACTGCAGTTCGCTGCGGTATACTATATGTCAAACATGCTGTAGAGACTGCAATGATTTATGCTCCCTCTCCCTCTCAACTCTGTGCAATAATGGGAGTTTATGCATCTGGTGCTATTGGAATCATTCCATATCTTTTCCCCTGTTTTCAGTGCTTATACACACACACACATTCTTGTGGACATGCAACACACACACACACACACACACACCGCCCTGTTGTCTGTGGTGCTGCAGTCATCTCGAGAAACTGTCACCACAGCAACTCTTAAAATAATGTCAGTGAGGTTCGGCTCCCTCTTCTGCCTTCCCTTGGGCACTCGCTCCATTCTTCACTCTTCCGCTAATAATAGATCTTGCTGCTCATCCCTCCTTATTGTCCCGTGCACAACACCACACAGAAGAGAAAAGCAGTAGGAAGATAGAGAGAGGAGAGAGAGAGAGACACCTGCAAGTTCCCTCCCAGACTGTTTCTCCGGCAGCCAGATCTCTCCCCGGGGCCAAGCGCTTGACATTTAACTACGGTAGCCATAAACAGGCCAGTGGAATGCCATTGACATTCATTTTGTCTGGCACAGTTTCTCGCTGGGTGCGTTTTGTCTTTTCTGCCACTTCTGCTCCACCGCGATTTCAACCCAACAGCGCTGGACTCTTCCTGCAGCCCACAGTGCAGCGAGGAGGCTTGTAACTCAGCAGCCAAAAAACAAAGTGTGAAGAAAGTGAATTTACACCTTACAGGAAAACATGTCGCCCCCCCACGAATGATGTAGGCACTCCGTGGGCCAATCAGTAACAAGATGCATCATTCTTCCGTGAGTTTCATCAAAATCAGACCAGATGGTGGTTTTCGCAGTTATGGCCTTTCAAAAGTTAAACATTTTGACCTTTAATTTTTGGTGGGAGCTCTTCCTTGTCCTCAGTTGAGTGTCTAAGGTTGGGTGTTTTCATTTATTGTTTTCATAATGTGGGCATTGTGAAGCCCTTTGAGACTGTAGCAGTGATTAAGGGATATACAACCTGACTTCACGTCACTTGACTTAATTGCAGCGCCCCCATTAGGCCAATTAGTGTAATGTTTTTATACGCTGCAACACAGTGCCAAAATGCGTCATCCCTAGGGTTCAACCAAAATGCGTCATCCCTAGGGTTCATCAAAATCACACCAGTGCTGTCTGAGATAACACATTTGAGTTTAAAATTTTGACCTTTAATTATAGCGCTCCCATTAGGCCAATCAGTGTATGCCGGTATGCAGGATGGCTGCATTTGTGTAGCAAGTTTGAAGCCAATCAGACTTACACTGGAAGAGTTAGGGCCTTTCAAAGTTTGGCATTATGACCTTTTATTACAGCACCTCCATGAGGCCAATCAGTGTAATTTTTTTAAACACCAGAACACAGTGTGAAGATGCGTTATTCTTTCAAGTTAAAATCAGACCAGTGGAGCGTGAGATATCACCTGAGATATCATGTCCTCCACCATTGCGTGGGGGGACAGTAATTAGTGGAAGATTGATGACAACCCCATGAACACAGTAATCATGTTGTTCAAATTGTCCATGCACTAACGTGTTAGTAAGTAAGAACAAAAGAGCATGTATCAGCCTTAGTGCAGTGTGTGTTATCACTTCATCAAACACCAAAGACTGTGAAGCTTACCACACAAATCACCTACAAGCTCAGCTCTTCTGCTGAGCTCCATCTCCAGCCTACCGTTGAACCACCACTTCATCCATAATATTAAACATTGCTGACTCTGTGTGTGTGTGTGTGTGTGTGTGTGTGTGTGTGTGTGTGTGTGTGTGTGTGTGTCGCAGATCTCATCCACACCAGCAGGCACGCTGAGTCTGGCCTGTTCCTCAGCTGTTTACCTATTCATTAATTCAGCCATGAGTGATGGCACAGGCAAACCACAGCTCTCCATCCTCTGGTAATTAAACGTCTGTTGGTGGACATTTTTCTCCTGGAAAGCATTTTAAAAACTGACGTGCACGCACATACACACGCACACTCTCCGAGACGCTGCCGGTGGGCGTCCCAGGCGGCCGGGCTAGCGTTAGTAATTAGCGTGCTGAGTGGCTGCGCTGATTGCTTCATTATTTCTCCGATAGGCATCTGTGAGAGACATTTGATGGATGTTGCGCATTTGACAGTAATCCATACTAAAGCTCCTTATGATAGTGTTGTGTTCGTCAAACCATGGGCTTGGCTCACACCTATAGGAACAATGTTATTCACTAAGTGCAGGTTTCAAAGTTAAGTTCCTCAGAACAGCTTATATCCTGATCTATCCTGATCCTGTTGCATCAGGTTTGCTCAATGCAACACCTTTGCTCAATGCATGTGTGCTGCTGTTGCATAATTACTCCACATTCATATGTTAACATCAACATTAAAGCATGAATCCCATTAGTTTTGTGTGATCCATAGTCTGGAATATTAGAGGTGTGAAAACGAGGCTCAGATCCTCCTCAGATTCACTGGAAGACTTCAAAACGATTCAGAATAATTGGCTTGTTTTGCTCACAGCGGTTAAGCCTGATGGTGTGAGGCGGCAATTATCAACTGTATGGCCCAGTTTCACAGACATGGATTATTGTCGTGTGCTACAACAAGATTTTAGTGGATGTTTCTCATTCAAAGCTGTAGTCAACAACAAGGTTTAATCCGTCTTTAAAACTGTCATTGTTTCCAAGGTGGTAGGTGTTTCTGAAGGACTTGTCATCATCTCAAGGAGAAAGTAAACATCACAGACAGCTCAGGGCATTGTGCTTTAAATAAATCCTTCAGCATCCATCATGCTTAGCTGACAATGAGTAGACAATACTAAGTTTGAGAAAACCTTCAACTTCTAAAATTTAATTAAATTGGATTTTTTTTCATCAAGTTCAACTGTTATTTAAAGTGTTTTTATTTGTGCCTCTTCATAGTTGTTTCCTCACAAATAGTGCTTGTCTGCTTAGGATGTTTTCCCATTCCCTGAGCATTTCTTAAGTGTGATACAGGTATTGCGTGATTGTTTACGTTCTGCCACTTCTTAACACACCCTACTTTGTGATTTGCTGCTCTTCTGAAGGCTGTATCCTCACCCCAGGGTGCTGTCTGGCCTGCGATATTTCTCCTAATAATGTCTCACAACTGGGCCGGTCTAACACCTCCTCCACTGTAACATGAACTCCCACTGGACCGGCCTCAGTAGGATCTCCCTTTTAAAATGTCAACCCTGTCAGGCCCCCATGCCATCATATCTCCTGTCATCGGCAGGTAAACATCGGTCCCAGATCCGCGGGGAATGGCAGCTCAACTCCATTACGGCCGTAGCTGCCACTACTTCTTTTTCATCAAGTTTTACACTCGGGGTTCTCCACCAAAAACCACTACTTTAATCATTGCTCTCCAGTAGTGACTGCGAGGGAAAGGTCACCCTGTCCAGGCAGGGAGTGGGGGATAAGGCCAGATAGAAGACTGCTGGCTCCATCACTCTGAAACTGAATTACCCCCAGAGTGTGCCAATCACAAGCACACACGCACAGTTGGGTATGTGTGTGTGTGTGTGTGTGTGTGTGTATGTGTGTGCTTGCATCCACATGCAATTTAGTCTCAGTGTGATTGGTTTATTAGGCCTTCAGTCTATATGGAGAATTGAGCAACCGGACTGCTCGTCCATGAGTAAATTCTCCGGTTTTCAGGCCAATTGTCCCTGTCATGTTGTTGTAGAGTGCATCTGCCTTCGTCTGTCAGTCTGGATCACGAAGTAGGCCTAACTATCCAAGCAGTGTGTGTGTGTGTGTGTGTGTGTGTGTGTGTGTCCGCATACAGTGAGCCAGACACGCTCTCAGGACTAGCAGCTCTTGGAGTTAATCCGTCTCACTAATAGTGGGGGATGGAGCCGAAGGGGAGGAGCAGGGGGGAAGAGAACAATACAACGTCTCTCGCTCCGTCCCTCTACCTCCCTCCCTCTCTCTCTCTCTCTCTCTCTCTCTCTCTCTCTCTCTCTCTCTCTCTCTGGCTCGGGACACGTGGTCATCCCCGGCGGGAAATCTCTTGGACCTTGGACACTCTCTACGGATGCTGGTTCTCTCGTTCACTCATCCCAGCTGGGTCTCAGCGGTCCCTGCTTCACCACTCAAGGAAGCGAGGTACAATGCTCCCCCCCTCCCACCAAAACATCCTTCCTCACTGCCCTCCATTCCTGCCATTGTCACCAGACGAGGGGCTGCGTCAAGAGGTAAAATTAGGAATGTGCGTGTAGAGTAAGGAACTTCCTGGACTTTTTTCGTTCCTGCCTTACTTGGTTACTGAAGTGTGTGTGCATGTGTGTGCACATATATGTGTGTGGGGTTGTTTGTGGCCAAAGAAAAGAGGCAGGAAGAGTAGAGACAGAGTGAAAAGTAGGTACTTCCTCGCAATGCAAATTCTTACGTTATGTAGACATCACAGGCTTGCTGTGCCTGCCTCATGGACATTCCTGTACGTTCCAAAGGGCCTCGTTTCCTGTCCTGGACCGGACATAGCACTTGTGTGGCTCATAGATACACTCAGTGGGAGAGAACAGAGAAGATCGACCAGATCATAGCTCTACAGGAAAATGTGATTACCATAGCCTCCTGTTTTCATGTTTGTACTCCCATATATCTTGGAATCCAGATGATATATTCCAAGTATTGTTTCGAAACGGGGGGATTTCCTCAGTTAGTTATTTCCTTATACGGTTACGTTTGTTTCCTTAGGCTCCTTAGTAAATCCCAACCACATCTGCAGGGGCTGCTGTGAAAGAAACTCAGCGTATGCTTTGGTGTTAGTCCATAAAATGTGCGGAGGAAGTTCGCACGTCATTAGCAGTGGTGATCACTTGAGCCCCATCAGACATCAGACAGCTCCTGTAGGACACCACAGCTCCCCTGAGTTTGTTTTTGCCCTAATCCCTTCAGCGTGTTGAAATGAGTAGAGTGGCCCGCCCTGTTACATCTGTTATGTTGATTTGAAGGGATTAAGCTTGTTTGTGGTATAATGCCCTCTATGCTGGTGGCAACCCCTCCGCTTCTTATTTTGAATTAAGGAAAAACCTAGAAGAGGCGGTCTGGGCTCGTACCCAGCGGGTGCAGCCGTTGGTTTGTCGTATTACGCCACTACATTATTAAACGCTTACACAGAAACCCTCAAGGCAACTAAAATTGCTTTCATGTTAATGCATGATACTTTGTCAGACGACATTAATCATTTAGTCAAGCAGCTAGAGACCTTGTCCCTCTTCCATAGGTGAATTCTCTCTGACCGTATCCATCTTCTACTTAGGGCTCCTCTGGATATAAGGGCAGTTCAGTTAACCTTGTCAGTCCTGTATCGACGTATGAGTCACCATTTCCTCTGTCCAGTAAGTCTTGAGAATTTACTGGACAGACATGGAAGTACTCAGTTCATCTTATTTTGGTCGTGTACTGCTAAACAAACAAACAAATATAGAACAAAAACTTGAATGTAAAATGAAATATACAAGACTGTAAATTTATGGTGTGACAAGGAATAGGTAGAAGTACACACTTATCCATTCCTTCCCCCCTTTTTTCTGACTTATATAGCCTAATTGCCAGGATAACCTCTTGTTTGTTTGTTTGTTTGTTTGTTTGTTTGTTTTGGTACTGACCTCAGAAACAGCTTCACATAGGGGATCTCTCGAGGGATGCAGCAGACAAACACCTTGACAAATTTTCCCTCTCAGTTAAATGTTGCAGCCGTTGTGCTGCAGTGCATTAATGCTGCTTCTCCTCTCGCTGGACTCCAAAAGTTTTGACTCGGTGTATCAGAGCCTGCGGCTGTGATGCTGCTCCCTGTGACAGAGTGTAGTTGGCTTTCTCTAACAATTTACCTGCTTGGCATAACAGGGGAAGGTGCGCAAAGGGAGGCCTTGATGTGTTAACTGTGATGCCCGCTGGGATGCTGCAGGATAGATGGTGGCTGACAGCACCCTTGGCGTTGCAGCGCTACTGCTGTGTCATGCTATTTCGCTGTGGTGTTGGCTTGGTTGTTTGTCTCAATTTAACATCTCTGCAGAAGTGTCTGGTTTTATTGTATATCTGGGGCTAAAAATACCTTGTACCTTACCAATCGAGGCAGAGAGTAGGCTGGACAGTGAGGTCTGGTTGGATGGGATAAGGTCCCTCATGCGGGACCATCATTACAAACCCGTTTCATGGCCAAGCTTTGTTCAAACCCACAGAACTTTATTTTAAATTCTAGCTAAGATCCTAAGGTTTCCAAAGATACCAAATATGTCATGCTTAATTAACAGGGAAATGTGTATAAAATGGCTCACAAACATCTAGATTTTTTCCATTTGTTGTAATGGTGCAGCCATAAAAAATGCCATCTTGGGTTTGAATATTTCACTCAATATAAGCAGCTATAGCTTCAATGAAGCGTTGGAACAAGCAGACACAGAATATGTGACATTGTTGTACAGCATGGAAAAATGTTTTTTCTAACTTTGAAGCTACTTAAGAGGAAAACTCAGGGCGCAAGGGGTTAAAGAATATAGGAGAGGAATCTAACTATATCTATATCACAGATGCTTCAAAAATCAGTATTTAAAGTTGCACCAGGCAACTTCGCACTTATCTCCCGCTAGGATTTCATTACGCAGAAATCGTGTAATGTTGCGTCAGTAAACTGCGCACTTCTCAGACCTAGATTTCTTCTTCTTAGTGGCTAGTATGGACGGAGCGCTCACTGCTGTTTAGGAGGCAGTTTTGTATTTTGCTCATGAACGGTTTGTCCCTTCCTGTAGCGCTGAAAAGATTTCCCACCAGTGACCATACCTGACACCTGAGTCTCAATTAGTGGGGATGGAACACTCTTCTCTGTGGCAGCCCCTAATTTGCCATTTTAAATACTGGATGTATTTTCACATGAAAATCTTTCTAGTGCAGCTTTAATTCATTAATATTAATATTCCATTCGTAGTTTAGTTCAAAAACAACAAAAATTAGTCATTCCACTTAAAAAAATAAAGAAATAAAGAAATCTAGCTTGACTCATCCTCAGCATTTTGAGCGGCACTGCTCCTCCAGTTGAGTCATTCTAGTTCTGCCGGCGGCTACTGCCTGAGTCGGTCAGCTTGCCACGAGGGCCTGCGTGGCCACCGGCGGGTCGGCCGTCACCTGCACAGACAGACAGCGAGGAGTGACAGGTGTTAGACCTGCTGCAGGCTGACCGACACCCACGTCACCGGCTTTACAAGAAACCCTCCCCCACTCAGACACACATAAACCCGTGCACACTGAGAGATACATGCACATACACATACAGGCACATGCTCACACACACATATAGACACAAAGACACACACACAAGCACTAGCGCTTGTAATGAAGGCTGATATTTCCTGTTTATGTGTTGGTTGGAAGTCTTAAATTATTTCTCATAAATTTGTTTAATTTCCCATATGCCAGCTTCCAGACTCGGCCCGTACAAATCGCACTCTTCAGTTCAAGAGACTCGGAGCATGAAGACCAAGCCTTGCTAAAGATGAGAGAAGGGAAAGAGGAAGATAGCAAAAGAGCAGCAATTGGGATCAAAGCATGACATGGTTAAAGAAGTGGAGAGCAAAGAGACATGGGAGATGAAGGGGGGGGTAAACATGGGCGCCCGCGGCCCGGTGCCTTTCTACAACATCAAGCCCTGTTTCAGAGCCACTGTTGGAGATCACAGCACAGAGCCGTAGCAGCCTCTCCTTCTGACATGTCCCACTACAGGGAATCAGACAGTCACGCACTTGCACTTATGCATAGTTAGTCTATCATCAGCAGCCTGCCAAGGATCGGTGCCTGGAGAACACACAGCGATGAACATTAAGACCCGACAGACAGTGAACAAACAGACACTCAACAAACCGGTTGTCACAGCCTCCGGTGCGCTGAGCTGCTCAATCCCGGCTAAGCACACTGTGTGCTGATCAAACCTTATGAGTGCAGAAGCCACAGCTGTAGTCAAGAGCACTTTAGTCGAGTCAAAGTCAACTCTAAGACAAGGTCTAGTCGAGACCAAGTCTCGAATATTCAAGACTAAGATCAAAATAGGCAAGAAACAGCATCTTTCTAAATGTAAACATGACGCTTTAGGATTTTCTTAAGAATCAACAGAGATGTAGATCTATCTGCACCAGCTCTATACTAAATCATTGAGGGTTTTGGCTAATCAATAGAAGTTTGAGGATCATTACATACTATACACAGGAAGGGCTGGGTGATATTGATAAAATCAAATATCACAATATTTTAGACTGAATACCTGGATATCGATAATGTGACGATATTTTGGGGATGAGTATTTGTGCTTTCATAAGATATTTACACACAAAAATGTGTCTGAAATGTGTTAATGTGAAAATTAGTAATGATCATTAGTAATCAGTAATGTGTAATCAGTAATAAGTAATGTGGATATGATGAGCAGGTAAAGCCAATCATTGTTCATTTTAACAGCCTTTAAGACCAGGAAGAAGTAACATTTAAGTTATTTCTCAATATTACGATAGTCTACTAACTAATCACAATATCGATATTATACTATATCACCCAGCCCTATGCACAGGTGTAATCCCTTAAATTGTTTCTAGTGCTAGGAAGAAAATAAACAAAGGTGGAGAAAAAAAAACGTATCTTTGAAAATGTTAAGACAGGCAGGAACAAGTCGAGTCAACACCCAATAGTCTGAGCCAAAATAGGTGCTAGACTGAGATAAGACACGAGAAACATGGTCTCAAGACCTACATCAGACTGAAACCAGACTCATGTACTACAGCCATGGCCATAGTTCATCAAAGGTCTCCCAGCCTATTAGTCTCTGGTGTGAATGTAGATGTCGGACAGCCATTCCATTACCTCCAGGATTGTGTGAGTGGCTACATGCTTGCTCGTTATCCGCTACTAGGGTCGCATTGAGCGGCCGCAGTCCGATAATCAATGTGCCCGAGCCGGAGAGGCAGACTTGACATGTCTATCTGTCTGCCGGCCTGACAGCTCCAGCCGTACTGTAAGAAGTAACGATCTGGAGATCTGGCTGTAAGACAGAGGCCCGAGATGAAGCTTTGATCAGATGTTTTCCCCGGGTGTCTGACGTCTGAAAGAGAAAAAAGGGCAAAGAAAAGTTTGCTCTCATTTTACCCCCAAATGTTTTTTAGTTGGATAGAGCAAGTTAGCTCAGGACACGATCCAATTGTTCACTTATTCACGAGGCTCTTGATCAAAAACCTCCTATAAGTCGATAATTTTTTACATTATGCATCCCCTCTTTTGACACTGCCTGTCTTCCACCTCTCTCTGGTGACATGAGGATGAATGATAGGAAAGGAGATAGAGACGAAGATGATGATCAATAAGCAGCGCTTTGTTAATAAAGAGCCTCAATTCACTTCATTAGTGCAGATCCACACTGGGAGAGAGAGAAACATGTAGACAGACTGAATAACTTGTAACGATGAGAACAGCACATTCTGCAACAGGGGGAATCTCATGCCAACCAGACATCACTACAAAACACTTGTACCGTTGGATTAAAGCAGATGTCTATTTTTTTATGTTTTCTATTGAAATTGTTGACTTCTTAATGTGCTTTCGCATCCATGGGAGCTCGATAAATGAAAGACTTGTGTGATAAAAGATTAATATAAGAGACAGTGAGGCAGCAGTAAACCCAAGGTTATTACCGATGGGGAAATTCTGTAGCATTGCTCTACTGTGACCTTTGCAGAGCTAGGATGTATTTAAACACACAATCCCAGTGAGTGTGTTTGTAGAAGATTAGACCTATCATGTGTAAATGCTCCACTTGTCATAGTCTTCAGGATGGCTGGATCGCCTTGTCTTGCGTTCAGACTGATTGTGACAAGCGTCATCGTACGTTCAGGAAAGTGTGGTGAATTCAAGTGTCATCCGAAGCCCCCTTCACCTGTTTTGCGGCGGTATTATTTTTTTATTGTGTTACCGGTTGTGACAAGCGTAGCGGGACGTGATACGCTGTAGTTTCACATTACTCTTCATCATAAGCGAGCCACTCGCAGCAGCAGTCAATCACTGAAGGGTCACACAAGGACAGACAAGAGAGAGAGAGAGAGAGAGAGAAAGAGAGGGAGAGAGGCAGAGACAGAGGATATTTACGACTGAGACAGTGGTGAAGATGAGCAGCATCCCAATTTGTGTTCCTTTACTGCCTGGCTCAATAACTCTGCCAGGAGAGGAGGCATGCGCCTGCGCCGGGCGTTTGCAGGTATCACTGGTCTCGATGGGAGGCAGCTTTGTTTTGACAGGATCTTATTTCGGATTGATTGCCATCCCACGGCCTCAGCGGTTGATGCATCAGATCGATAAAACACTAGTTCAGAATGTGAGTGTTTACTCTTTGTGTGCCCCTTGTCCGCATCCATGTGTGTGTGTGTGTGTGTGCGCACACTGTCAACAACTAAAATGCCAAATACTTTTATCACCTTCTGGGGAGGTCTTAAAGGAGAAATCCACCCTCGGATACGCTGGTAGATATCATCAATCCGTGATGTTCACTGTATTCCAGGAGTTATTTTGTGATGAAGTGTTGTAATTTACTTTTGTGTTGCATTCACTTTTCCTCAATCTGCCTCGTCTGCTTCTAATTCAACAGAGGCAGAGGAGCGATTCCCCTCGCCCCCCCCACTTAAAACGCAACATGTCTTCTGTGGCTGCTGCATTGCATTATGGTCCATTGAAGCTGCTTTCAGTGGGGAAATTGGTCTCTCTGCCTCTTCTGCGATGGTTTTCTCCCTGTATGATTGTTGAACTTGACAATCATATATGGAAACTAGTGCGTCTAGAAAGAAGCCCTTGCTCTTTGAGTCTGACATTTAGCGTTGATGTTTTAGATAGCTGAAAAACGCCCTGCTGTCAAGCTCCATTGTAGCTGCGTTGCAAATATACAACCAGCAAAAAAGACCCATAAAAGCAAGGTGCTGGGTTTTTTTTACCAGTGTTAAAGTGTTTTAGGGTGGGTTTTATCAGTCTGTAAGCTATCAGTCGCCCAGTCAGAACTGTCTTCAACTCCACCATCAAATGCATCCAGCCTCTTATTTCCACTGACAGCATTTGTCTGTCACTCATCCTAAGTGCTTGCTATTCTCTATCAGTCTGTGGTCTCCTCCTCCCACTCTCAGCCAAGCAAATGGACCAGTGATGTAACAAGTCTCTCACAGGTTCTCCCCCGGGACTCTGTTACCTGCCTCACCCCGTGTCCCCAACCTGGCCTAAGGTGTGGGTTATACTCAATACCCCCCCCCGCTGATTTGACCCCCTGCTGAATCTGTGAGTCAGTTTGTTCTTCCCTTACCTTTTCTGACTGCCCAGTGTGAAACAGTGGAGCAAGGTGAGCGTGACACCTTCCTCACAGAGAAGAAGTGCATAGAAAGCTCATCCAGCTTTTCTCTAGTAAATTGACTCTATGGGAGCACTACAATAGGCAGAAATCCTTGGAGGCTGCTATCTATCTTTCTGACTGTGGCTCCCATGCGTTCACACACACACATAGACACACTGATAGGGCCTTGGCCACAATCCCTCTGATGAATGGCCTTCCTCAGTGGGCCAGCCTGTGTGTGTGTGTGTGTGTGTGTGTGTGTGTGTGTGTGTTGAGTAATGAAGAGGCCGGTGATGCTCTTCCTCTTCCACTCCCCCTCAGTTGCCCCCCTCATCACAGGTGCTCCGGTTTTACAGAGTGGGAGCTCTCCACTGAATGAGTAAGAGATTCATTCATCCTGTGAGAGCTAGCTGCGTTTATCGTCAGTGTGTACTATGAGTGTGAATGTGTCCGGATCAAGATCCTAGTGACGCACACCTCACTCACACACTCATACACTCACACACACACACACACACAGACAAATAAGTGCCCACTCCTTCGCTATGCTCCATGCCTCTCCTACATAAATGACTATTGACAGGTGTATCCTCTTTAATGCTACACTGTCCTGCTATTTCAGTACTGACATATTTAGTATGTTCACCTGGAGCTTCTAACTGAGTCGGTGGAAACATGGATGTGAACTGACAGCCGCTGCACGCCAAGCAGATAAAGTATAGCCGTATGAGCATGATGCTGGCATGTGAGACATACGAGCGAGAAGCTGCCGGCATTTAGTCGGATTAACGATTTCATAGCTGGGGATAAATTTGTAGATTCTCTGTGCATAGCAGTGCTTTTCCTCAGCGTGTTGGCTATAGTGCAGGAGTAATTATCCATACAATAATGTAAGTATTCTCCTGCACACTAAAAAGGCTTCATTCCCATTCCACTACTTTTATAACTAATGTTTTAGAGCAACAATATATTGAAGCAAACAACACGTTTCACCTCCAGACTTTGCTGTTTCATACGTCTGTTCATACACAGCATATGAACAGTGTGCATACCGGTGTTTATGTCCCCGCGGTTATGTAACCAAGTGAGGTATGCCAGTGATTGGTCGGGACAGGATGATGTGTCCCCACTCCCCACCACGGTCGCAGTGAACGGCATGCTGAGAGCCTAATGTTCTTTTAATGGCTGATGTGTTGCTGTACCACAGGGAGGGCCTGGGGGTGGGGGGGGGCGCTGATTGATGACCCGCGCAGCCTCCGCCAGCCTTCATGACACAGCACCAGCAACTCATCCTGCCAGGTTAGCCAGCCGGGGCCACGGCTGACAGCGCTCGCTCGTACAGCGCAGCACAGTGACTCAGCAATATGGCCGACCTCAGCTGAACAGTTGGCTCCATGGAGAGATGGAGGATTAGAAAGCTACTTGGAAACCTGGTCCTGCTTTCTACCTCGCCCTGCTGGCATTCGATTTAGGCCTGTTGTTGTATCGAATCAATACTTGTAATCATGCAATTGTTTTGTGTAGCCTGGCTGGACAATTAAGTTATCAAAGCACCACAGGTCAGCAGCAGTCTCCTGTGTGCTTGAGTCACCGGCCTAACAGTTCTGTGACCCTCATACTGACGAAATATGGTTTCATAACAGAATTGTTCTTAGTAATCAGCTTGCCTATTGCGCAATAAGCCATGGTCTTATGCGATTGGTGCCAAGCACTTGGTGTTTTGCAAGGTCACCAAGACGGTGTTAACACCCCCAGAGGTAAGGGCTTGATCTCTCCTGAGTCACGGACACACTCTCAGCCGTGCTGCGGCCTCAAAAACAAGAGTGCAGGAAACAAATGGGGAGGGTGAGAGGAGAGCGAGAGCCTCTGCCTTATCAGGGTCTGTTAGCTGATTCCCATCAAAGGGGGTGAAACATCAAAGGGAAAATGGACGCCCTCTCCGTTGTGGGCATTTCCCCTGGGTCGCCTCAAAAAGTGCGAGGCTGGGAGGAGGTGGGCTTCACACAACTTGAAATGGAACTAAACACCCTGAGATCACATCAGCCATGGACCCACCGCTTTGATGTGATGCACTGCCCACTGATGTAACCGGCTTTTCTTATGCCACGGTTTCCAGCATGGCCATATGGATCCATTGTGCTCATTATCTGTTGTAAATGATAAACAAAAGAATAGGTTTCGGAATAGGGTTTTTACCAACAAATGTTTTTTTATTTGTGACTTGCAGCATGAAGAATGAAATTCATGTCATGTCAAAAAATGTAGGATCTCAATAATTGAGAGGCAGTGTCACAGCCTCATCTCTCATCTTTATTCCTCACTTGATTTTACTGCATGTATCTGTCCAATTACCTCAGAGCCACAGCTTTCACACTTCACTTCTGAACCTCCCTCCTCAGACAGAAGCTGACAGGAAGCTCCCTCCAGTTTGTAACATCGAGATAAACCAGAGTGTGAGAACATAGTATCAAACTGGAGTGAGAGAAGTATCAGTTTGAACAAAGCTTGCGATTAGAGGTCCGGTTATCAGTTGGCTGTGACAGCACGACGCTGTAGTTCACACCATCCTCTGACTCCCACACCTCCCTCCCTCCTCCTCCTCCTCCTCCTCCTCCTCTCTGGTTGTGGAAAAGCTCTCAGTCTGCAGCTCTCTGTGGGCAAGCAGCCAGCCTGTGGCCGTGGCCCCTATACAAAGCAGTAGAATAGCGGGAAGTCCAAAATTAAAAGCATTGTTATCCCTGCGGCAGTGCAGCCACAGAGAGACGGAGTGACAGGCTTATTTCATTGTGCCGTCTCGGGTGACCTTGGCTTTGGCCTCCAGTCTGCGCCCCCTCCAGGCACACTGTTCACAATTGCAGCCTGAGACATTCGGGGAGCAGAGCCTGTCAGCAGGACCGCAAACACAAAGACTGTACTTGGCCCCCAGAGACAAGCAGATTGTTACTAGATTTGTCACTCTCTCTATGGTGAGTGAGCATTTTTGTTATTCCATCTCTGCTTTTTTTTTTTACCGTTTTTTTTCCCCATTCTGTTTGAGCCCCAAAATGTCCTTGTGAATGAATTTGAATATAATGTACTATTAGGGTTGCCATGGTGATGGCCGCCGTGTGTGCATGTCAGTTGCCATGCAGCATTTATTTTTTGCTCTCCAGTAAAAGGCTGGGATGCTACGTGCAAAGTGCAAAGCTGACACTGTAAAAAATCAATAGAAGAAAAGCGTGTTCACCTGTTTCTTCCACGCTTTGAAGGGATATACTGCGAGTCTTGCTATTATTGGTCAAGGCGCTCTATAATTCACACCATTTCTGTCAGCAACTGCTGCCGTACCTCTGATCCTGTTTTTGAGGCTGTGACACCTCCTGTCACCCTGTGTTATCTGTTACCTGCATGTGTTTGTGCAGAGCTGAACTGTGATTCAGCTGCTGTCCCGGGTCCATCGCCGCATTCAGCTTCCCCTCGCCTCTCACCAAAAACCTTGCACCGCTCAAACATAACAGGTGTAAATGAAACACCATGTCACTCCGTCTCCTGCTGCTCTATCCCTCTTCCACCCTCACCCCCACGCCCACCCTCACCCCCTTTGCCCTATGAATTAAAGAGCGTGTCTATGAGCCTGGGCTGGTACTGTGGCAGTGCTGATGAGGTGTAATCACTGTGGAGAGGCTCAGCTGCTCTCTTCGCACCATGCCATTGAGCTCATTAGGCCAGGAACATGACGCTAGAGCACATTAAAGCACAGGGAGGGAGTGGGGCTGTAATGGCAGAGTTGTTATCACTGCGGTAACGTTACATTGCGGTGTCGTCACGGTGTTACCAGCAGTGGGCGAGGGGAAAGGTTTGGGGCAGTTGCAGACAGTGTCACAGCTTAAGGCAAAAACTTGTTTTCCACTGCGCTTACTGTATGCCTGCAGCCTCATCTCTTTGGCAATGTACTGAGCCTAAGCCCACACCATTACAGTCAAAACTGTGAGTTAAGAGGGGAGAAGGAGCAAGCCATTTTGTTTTTTCATTTTCACAGTACTTCGGAGAATGACAAAAACAAAATTGTGCACATATGTCATCTAGAGCTGTGTCATAATAGCCAATTTTGTTGCTCACATTTATTGTTTTCATTTAATTTATTCTGTTTTATAATCTGACATCAGAGGGAGGAGGAGGAATGGAGAACCATACTACTGGCAGTAGTTTTTCCCAGCTGTGTTAACTAGCCAAGATGTGATAAGATGCTGTGTCCAGTGTTTGGTGCTTTTGATTTTCACTTGTCTAAGACAAACACAACAAACATTCGTCTTTCTGCCAAAGAAAATGCAGTATAGTAACCCTACACCCTTCTGCGGTCACCTTCTATCAGAGGTGGAGAGAGTACGAAAATTGGAAATGGAAACAGTACTCAAGTGGATGTGGAAGTATTGTTACTTTACTGCAATATTGCTTAAGACGTAAAGACGTAAAATTACTGGTGTAAAAATCTAGTTAAGTAAAGTAAAAGTTTAAAATGTGTGTTTAAAAAAATATTAACATTAACAACACAAAAACAGACATTGTTTACATATTATGATCTTTCTCATGTAATGGAAAAAGGAGGGGACAGACTTCAATATGTGATATTTCATTGCAGACTATGTTAAGCACTTTAAAAATAATAAATAATTAAAATTAATAATAAATAAGATTCTGAAATTGTTTTTTTTTTTAATTCCCATCCCCATTTTTCAGTAGCATTATTTCATTGATGATCTAGCTAGACAACAACCAGGCAAACACAAACTAGTAATACCGTAACTGGATGGATATTTAACCAAGCCACTATCATGGAAAGATATGAACATTTAATGTTACAGTTTGGTAACTCAACATTTCCTCCATGTGCTTGCATGTTCAGCTGCAATTTACAGTTAGGCTGGTTTTTGATGCAATACTTATGAAGAGGCTCTGTAATAGATGTGATTTTAAAAGGTAGTAAAGTATAATACTTCAGTCACATAAGTAATACTTCAGTTAAATTAATACTTCAGTCAAATTAATTCAAATTAATGACTTATGAAAATACCCCAAAAAGTACAAGTACACAAAAAAGCCACTCAACTACAGTAACTTGTTACCTCCATCCTTGCTTACTAAACGCAGTTTTCAAAACATGAAACATTGTGTTAGTGCCTAGTGTTGATTTACAGAGCTGAGAAGAGCCTGTTCAGGCTGGTAACAATATCGTCAGGTCGGCTGAGATGCAGTGTGTTACCTCCTCTCCGTCCTCAGAGAGTGAAGGGCTCCATTTAGGAGGAGCACCGCCTTATGAAAGGATCAGCACCCTGCGCTTTTGTTGTCTCCCCCTCTCATCTCACACTTCTCCCAGAGAGACGCAGGTTGCCTGGAACCAGACCCCTCGTCCTAGGGGGGCGCGAATCCAATTTCACATCTCACACTCACAACAGATTATTCATGCAGTGGGTAGGGTGAGGGGTGCTCAGGTGTGTGTGTGTGTGTGTGTGCGTGTGTCTGTATGTTACGGTTTATGTGAATTGCGTGTGCGTGTGGTGTGGGTATGTGTGTATTACCCAAAGGCATGGCAACAAAAGAAGGCATACACACGCTCATGTTCACAAACATGCACACACACACTCCAGTGGTGAAAGAAAATGTGTGTGTGGCCTTCATTTAGCAGTGAGTGAGTCGCTCTCCTAAAGAGTTCCCTTGGGAATTTGTCTCACTGACACACTAGCAGCAGCTGTCTTAGTACAAGGCTTACTGGTCAATGTTTAATGCTCCATAATTGGTTTTACTGACCAGCCCAACCTGCAGGTTGCCAATTCTGATTTAAAGCCTAGCAGCTGAGGCCAGGTTACCACAGGCCATTACCTGATATTTTACGGTGTCATATTATTTAGGTCTTAATTTTATCCAGTGTGAGAGGTGTTACTGTTGGCTGCCAGTTATTGCAGGGGTTAAATTGTCAGCGTTAAAGGATAACGCTGGTGTTTTTTTATGCATTTCTTACCGTCAACAAATCCTATGAAACTAACAAAATCAGCAATTAATTTGTTTTGCTAACAAGTCTCGTCCATGTCGGTGCCTAATGAAGTCATGTCCCAGCAGCCATAGAACTCCATTGTATTAAAAAAACTGTTAAAAACACGTCAAAGAGCCATGCCGTTGCTCTGGCAGCATATTTCACTTGCCGACTTTTTCCACAAACTCAAACTTAATAAGCCGACCGTAAACACGTTTTCCATCTCAGGAAAGTAGTTACGTAGCACCGAAAATATCCCTGGCGTAATGAAGAATTTGTTCCCATTTGATTTGGTAATAACTACAATAGCCTGACTTTGCATGGTAACAGTTAGCGATTTTAAAAATTGAAACTATGTCTTTGTGAGCAGTATTTAAAGGTTTTTAGCTTACAATCGGAGCCAATGACTTCCGGTTTGAAGGCTAAAAACGGTTCGTGGGAAGTCAGAAAGTAATGGGAGTAGAGCAAACGCATTGTTGATTTTGTTATTTTCATAGGATTGACGATAAGAAATGTATTTACAATCCCCTCATGCTCTTCTTATTTTGTCTCTACACTACTTCAGCATGCTCAGACGCAATCACAGTATATCACAGTGATACTTGACCATGACTGGAATTTGATTGTGATACCTGAGTGCCAAGTTTCATCTTACCTCTCTCTCTCTCTCTCTCTCTCTCTCCCCCCCTCTCTCTCTCTCTCCCTCTCTACCAGAGAACCATGAGCACTGTGGAGGAGGAGCCGGACCACATGATACCATGAAGACAAGCCTGCAGGTCCTGCGCTGCCAGCTGCTGAGTGAGTGGACCAGAGCCGTCTGGAATATAGACCAGCACACACACACACAAATCATCATAGTTCAGTCTCTTTAGACCACAGAGCCCCATTTTATTTATTTTATTTCCAGTCTGAGAAGGTGTTTGCTGCCTGTCTGTACTGTAGAGGGAGATAGCAATGAGAGAGTGAAATCTCTTATCAGGCTAGTCATTCTTCATAATAATGAGAATGTGATAGTTTATTGATCCTGTAGGGAAATTCCTTTTTCATTTGCCCCCCTCCAGGTTAGAATGTTAGAATCATTACAGGATTAGAATCATTCTATCATATCATACACCTATTTGACTATTTATAAAAAAAATATATTTTATTGTATTTTTATGTCAAAATCTCATTACTTTTACCTCCTTAAAAAAAAACAGAAAATCCCTTAGTGGTGACTTCATTGTGTACCAGGAGGCTAAATATAAATGCAACAAATAAAGTCAGTCAACTGCATTTCTCTTCCTAACTGATATCCCATTGGTTTACACTTTTGAATGGTCCGTCCCCATGTTATATCCCACCACAGTATCCTTAGGACATACATTAAGGTAGCAAGATGCTCTCAAAATTTGGTTTCATTATGACTTTAAGGAGGCTCTATCTAACCACTAGTCCTGCCACATTCTCTCACTGGTCTAACTTCTAGATAATAAAGTGACAGAACTATTCCTCATTTTGCTGGGGACCCCCTGAACCCCAGTTTGGGAGCCACTGTCACAGACTGTAGACATCAGATAGAGGCTACACATACAGTACTGTATCCCCTCAGTTCTTGTTATATTTCCATACTCCTTTATGATGGAGTCTGGGCTGCTTTACATTCTGAAGCTGGAAGCGAGGCTGGGGGAGCGGAGGTACAAACCACTGGCAGCCTACCAGAGCAGAATGTCACATGAATATGGAAGATGGGGGCCAGGCTGCGCCCCGCCAGGCTCCTGGACGGTTAGCTAAACAGGCTGCTGATATCTGGTATGCACCCCAGACTCCGCTTCAGGGCAGCGGAGCTAAAGGCTGTCTCTGACAAATCTGCCTCAATCCCTCAGAAGTGATGAACTTGGACTGGACTGCTTATGGACAAAGTGCTTTAAGCTGTAGCAGAGGTGGAGCGAGGTCATATTGCAGTGGTTTAATCTAAAGTGGGAAAGGCTGAGTAGAAAGCGTAGACTAGCCTAGTATAGAGCAGTTTATGTTAAGACCAAGGCCAGATTTTAGCCTCATTTTGAGTTCTCTCCTGTTAAATCCAATCTTTGATAGCAGAGGGCTCACTGTCACGCTCCTATTTTCAGTTGGAGTTTCCTCAGGCATATTACAGTTCCATCAGGTTGCCTTTTGCCAGTGTGCGGAGCTGAGAGGCCCACCTGAGGTCTGTGTCTCTATGCGGGACAGAGACATTTCTCATTTCTCTCTCCGGACCAGCCATCTGCAGGAGACAGATGTGCCTTAACATACTCAGGCTGCAGGCAAGAGGAGAGATGTTGCAGATAGAAGAGAACTAAGATGGATGATGCCGCATCATGACAGCCGTCAGAGGGGGAAGTTTCTCTACTTCCTTCTCTCGTTTCCTCTGGTCACCCTCAGTACTGTTCTTCCTCTGTCATCTGCAGTCTCTGTCTTCCAAATCCCTGTGTGTGTTTGTGTGTTTGTGTGTGTGTGTATTGTACACCTGAAACCAAACGGAGGCCTCACCATGGGTTTGTAGCAAATTGAGTTTTGCCTGGCAGCTCAGTCTTCAAAGCGATGCCGTACAAGTAAGGCAATTGCTTCCAAATACCTCCTCTCCAGAAGTGCAAATTGCATTTTGAAGTCAGCTTCTAAAAACACCTTATCTGAGAGACCGTTTAGCGAGCAGCGGAAATGAGGATATGGCTTGAGAAATCTCCCTAATCTGAGTTCAGCTTGCCTCATATGATTATAGTGTGGCGGCAACAGATTGTGCCGTTTCTAAAGCCGCTAACACCGGTGAAAATGGTGAAATTTTCTGTGGGTGGTTAACATTGGCAGAGTCTGTGGCTTTATGTGGAGTTTTTTAACGGCGGGCCTGCAGCTCAGTGTTCTCCCCTGATTCCAGACAACTTCCTGTTTAGTGTTTCTCCTTCCTGTCGGATCTGGCTCCTGTGCGGCTCGCAGGCTGTCAAACCCCCAGTCACGGCTACTAAATCATTATCCCAGTAAACACAAGCGCTCTTAGTTGTTCTTGTTTTCTCATTCTCTCTCTCTCTGTCTCTCTCTCTCTGCCTGACTCTCAGATAAACATGTCCGTGTTCAAAGCCGCTGTAACCTGACAAACACTTTGCGGAGCATTCAAACAGGAAGCCATTATCCTGCTGTTGCGATAGCCTGTGCTCTTATCTCTGGGCTCACATCTGTAGCGGCCTCTCCCCCCCCTCCGCCTCTCCACCACTCCACCCCTCTGGTCCTCCTCCAGGCCGGTCCCAGCGGTCCACAGGATGTGCCCTATCTGTCCCCCCACCCCCACCCCCCACCCCATGGGACAGACACTCTGCCCAGATTGGCAGACGAACACGCCCAGGAGCAAACCAGAGGAATTTGTCTGTTTGCGCTACTGCAAAGATGGCGCTCTATTTATACACCTAGGACGCACATTTGTCTTCCCATGAGACTGAATATCAAAATGGTCTATCTTTGCGTTTGGGAATTTAGTTGTGCAAGCACTTTTGAATGAAGAATGTTGGGGTCTTCATTGGAGAAGGGTTACATGAAAGATGAGTGTGCTCCAACAAAGGCACTGATCAGGAAGGAAGAGCTGTTGTTTTCTTTTTGGGTGGGACGGACAGTGAGATGTATTAACAACTGACTCATCCATTTTTTTTTATAACTGGACACTGAGTTTAGCATATAGCATATTAGCATTTGTGTCACCTTTGTGTCACAACTGTTAATGTCACATACTGAGATGTTGTTATTGAGATATGTTGTAAAGTAACACAAATGTGTATCAGTCCAAACTAGACACACAGATGTATTGAGACACATCCTTTTTAATCATGAAAAGTTTCAAAAACAATCACATGACACTTAACACATGCTGTATTTTAGCAGTAGTAATAGTAGTGGTAGGAGTAGTAGTCATAGCAGCAGTAGCAGTGGTGGTAGTAGTTGTAGTTGTAGCAGTAGTAGTAACAGTGGTAGTGACAGTGGTAGTAGTAGTAGTGGAATTAATAGTAGTTGTAGTGGTGGTGGTAGTTGTAATGTTAGAGGTAGTAGTAGTGATAGTAGTAGTAGTGATAGCAGTAGTAGTAGTAGTAGTACCCAGCAAAGCCACTGCGGGGCCACTGTGGGGTTTTTGTGGGCAGTGTGGGCTGGGGCAAACACCACTCTAATCCCACAAGGGCCCACTGTGGCTTTGCCCATGCGGGGCCAACAGTCTTTTCCCACCTATGGGCCCCGTATGGGTTTTTTGTGGGAAAAAGCACCTAGTGGGCAGCCCACACCAAGCCGTGCAGCCGGCTTGGTGTGGGCTGCCCACTAGGACCCCAAACGTTGGGGCCCACAAGGGGCCCAATTTTCAGCCCACAGTGGCCCCACATTGGACTCAAAAGGGTTGTTTGCGGGTAGCAGTAGTAGTAATGGGTCCATTTGAGTCACCATGTGAAGAGCCTGGTCTTGCCATGTGTGATAATCCAATCTTGCTAGCAGTTAGTCAGACAGCAGCCAGTCGGCCTGCTGATAAAGGGTTTTGTGCGCCTGAAGCTGATGGATCTGATCTGTTGCAATCGGCCATTCTGATGGCACGTCAAAGCTTAAAATGAAAGGCTTGGACTACCTTCAACAAAGCTCTCCGTTTAAGCCTTATGATTTCTTTGATTTGGGTCTGTCAGGCTTTTATCCTCAAAAGTGAGATGTGGATTCATTTTGTATTACGGAGCAGAAGCCTGGTGTGTGTGCTGGTATAGTGTGATATGGGCTCATTGGTATGCTGATGGGCTCTGTAGATAAAGCCTTCTCCATTTGCCCTGGTGGATCTGGGGGGAATCCCATGGAGCAATGTCCGCTATAGAGTGGTCGGTGATTAGCATAAACAAGCCTAAATGTGCTCTGTGGAGGACTGGCTTAGTGGTGGTGAGGACGTACTTAATCGCCGGCTGTGGTTCAGTGCCCTAGCTTCCAAACTGTAGCAGCTATGCATGTTCAGCCTATCTGTTAATGATGTGGACATAATTCCCTTTACTTCTTTTCCATTTTCCATTTTAGGCATTTATTCGACATTTATTCTTACAATGAGTGAGCAGGCAGGGCTTCAGTGTCTTCTAGCATCTAAGCTCTTTTGTTTAAAGCGTATTCCTGACACCCATTGTTTACACTGAGGGGTTGATAAGTGGTTTAAGATTTGAAGAGTTACATTATAAATCCAATTTGGAAATACATAATTCTGAAGTTGATCATTCAGTCAATCTAATACCTCTAAAATACAGATGATACAGTCTGTAAACAAGTTATTTTGTCATCTAAAGGACTCAAGTTACCTACTATCCCTAAAAACTATTTACATATATATTTACAACATATTTACATCTTAGATTTGAATGCTTAGTAGGTGTCAGGTGTGATGTCTTTTTTTGCAAATGGTGGATTTCTTATTCTGGAATGCAACTTTTTTCATTTATGCCCGTGACCTTGGCCAGATTCTCATAGGATGTGTGCATTTGGTTCCCTATATACTGTACATGCTCCCTTTATTCCCCGTCATGCAGCCTGAGCAGGGAGCGGACGGAGCAGTAACAGTTCAGAGGTACAGCCTGAAGAACAGACACCAGGACTCAAGCGTTATTGATGGATGATTTCGCAGCCGCTATTTTTGGCTTTTTCAGAGCGTCCAATTCGAATGGTGTGACTGCCAACTGCCCATTGATGATGCAGCACAACCAGCCGGGCAGCGACACCCGCTTCATAGGCAGATTCTCGCCTCACATTCAAGCCCTAGTAGTTCTCCATTGTGCTCAGCGGGAGGTGACCCCTGGAGAAAAGATGAATCTCCTCTATCCCCTACCCTCCACAGTGAGGAGCCCCCCCCCCCCCCCCCCCCCCCTCAGGATTGATCATGCAGCCAGGCTGGTGGATAACCACTGATAGCCTGCCCACCGCACACTAAGTGGATTCTCCAGTATGATTGATTAGGCCGGTGGATTCATGATGTAGTGTGCCTCAACAATATTATTCCTCTTGAATGGAGTCTGTAGCTTATGAGTGGAGCCATGGCAATAACGGTGTTTCGTGCAGGATTTCATCAGCGGGATTAAATGTTATGTTGTTTACCATCTCGCCAGTGTAACTTTAGATTCAATGACAGGCTGTAGCGGCCGTTCTGGCCCTGGTCCCACTGACATTGAGTCTAATGGTGAGGTGATTGGTGGGACAAAGCCGGCATTGGATCAGTGTGCAGGATGCTGCTTTGCAACATGATTTATTGATGTCCCCGATGCCATCAATGGAGGACTTACACGAATGTCACTGGCTTCTTATGCATTCAAAAGAGTCCTAATTCAGCAGGTTTACTGCATAAATTGCCCATCCCTCAATACATCCTGGGCTTAGTTAATGGAAAACAGGTAGGCTCCATCAGTCACATAAATCAGGGTGTAATTTCACAGTAATTTTACCTGGACCTCGTTTTTCTCCATGCTATCAGCATGTGCTATTATGAGATGATCAGCTGGGTGACATAGATAGTGAGGGATGGCAACAGGTTGGTGTCAGTGATAACAGTGTTAGCTGCCTGTCCCCCTCCTATCCCACAAAGCATATAATAGAAAGACAAGGAGGAAGACCTTCAATTCAAAGTCACATGTCATCGGCCACCTTTGAAATCTAGTCACATCTTTTAAGCCCTTTCTTGTCCTTTGTGAGTAAAGATTGAGAAACATCCATGGCCATTTGTTGTTTGCGTCCTCAGCCATCTTCACCCTAACAGGCCTCTCAAGTCATCCATATTGAAAATGGACTGACTCTATTTGTGCCTTCGTGTCTGGGAGAAGATGTCATGTGCTAATTTATCTGTGCACACAGGCCGAAAGCAGCCGACATGCACAATGATGAAAAAAGGTTGCCCACATGGAGAGGGTTGTTTAGCAAGAATAATGTTGCAAAAACATATCCAGTGACTCATATATTCATCTCTCACACCTCATTTGCCCTCGAACGTCCTCGGCCCAAGCCTTTGCTCTCCTCCGTGGCCCGTCATTGACGAAGCGCCCACACTCCTTCCACACACCTACACTTCTTGCTTCCTCTACACATTTTCCTCACCCCGTCTGACCTCTCTGTTCTTTCCCTCTTCCGTCCCATTTTCTCATGTTCTCCCTGTGCTTCAACTCACTTAATAATGGATGTTCATAAAGCTCAGTTCACTTCTCCAGCCTTTTCAATCATTTCTCTTGTTAATTCACTCCCTGTGCCTGCTCCTCCACTGGATGTCTATGTGGAGGCAGGACCAGGCGCTCTGTCTGTGTTTGCCCTGCTTACACTCTCACTCCATCAGCAAGACGCACAACCACTGTGACAAATTACAGCCCTTTGCGTCCTCGTGCAACCCGGTGTGCATGGAAATACACACACACACACATATATATACACACACACACGCAGAGGGCAGACGGATGCGCTGCCCAAGTGCTTTTCTCTTTCAACTCTTTCCAATATGGCCTTACACTTATAACCTTTAATAATGAGAAACTCAGCCAAAGTTAAAGAAGGAGCCTCGCATACAAAACAAAGGCACATCAGCAGAATTCTTTGAAAAGCTCCTGTGTTGTTCTCTAAATTGATTAACCTAACAACCCGACACAATGTCTGGCACAGAATCTAAAGGCCAAGGTTATACCTACTGGGTATTCAGTGCTAATGAATATGCTGGCGACCAGATGTCTTGGCACAAACAAACTTAAAAAGCATTTTGCCCCTTTTAACATTTTAGATGAGATATTTAATAAAACATGATTTGACTAAACTGCAAAGCCACAGATGAATATTAATATGCGTGCTTGTTACAGATCAGGGGGAAGCCACGCACTTTATGCTACGTTTCAGATCAACCAGCCCAGACAAATCAGATGAATTTGTGCATGTGTGTGTGCGTGTGTGTGTGTGTGTGTGTGCCAGAGCATTTAGTTCACCCATCTCTAATGTTAACTTTGTTTGTGAAGGGAGTCGAGGCGTCATGTTTTATTCAGTAGCAGCAGAGTGTCGGGTTGCCAGGTTGTGACAGCGGGAGCTGGGTACTGATTGAAGGTATGATTGAAGCCAAACCGCAGCGTGGTAAACATCGGCACTCTCTATTGGCCCCCGTGCACAATAGTTCAAAGTGACTGTAAGTGTTTGTAGACAGGTCAGCAAACAGTAACCTCCACACTTTACAATGGACAACATACTGTAGTTAGTTACCAGCTCTGCCCTGCTTGCAGCTGTAGGACTCCACATTACACAGAGACATGTATGATGTATTTTTCCTGCCTGAAGTCAGCGTTTAATGCAACAATAACGGAGCCAGTGTCCATGTTGCCCACGCCAAATGCTTCAGCTGGTGTAGGTTGGTTAGGAGTGTGTTCGGTTTCCCTGCCTCAGGATCATCTCAGGAAAGAGGAGCAGTCATAAATCAAGGCTAGCCATGTGTGTTATCTCCTCAGCTATGGGCCTGGAGTGGGCTCCATGGATTAGGGACGTGACAGGCTTGGTTAATGGAAGACAGGGGCTGGATCCTCTGTAGTGGTAGTCTGTGATTGAGTATGGGGGAATATGATTAATGACTCAGAGGCTGAGTTTAAATAGTCGGTGCTTTAGGGTTCTAGCATGACGTGTTTGGTTTCCCACAATGGACGAGGAGGAAAGAGTTTACACACGTCATATGTGATGGAAAATGAGTTTTTCTACTGCAGAAAGAAATTTGAGATATTGGGTGTTGACTGTGGTCTGGTCTCAGTTAGTGTTTAAAAAAAATCCCTGTTTTCACCTTTCTCACTAATCCTGAGTTGTGTTTTCATTTTTTTTTTACGTTCTGTCCCTTTCTACCCTTTCTCTCTCTCTGTATGTATAACAGATTTCTCATCTCACCTCATCTCCCATCTCCTCCTTTCCTGTCCCCCTGGAAATGGAAACTTGGTTTCCATAGTTACAGAGGGAGCACCATGGTTAAATGACGGCCACAACATCTAGGTCACATGGGTGGCTTTTAGAATCTGCGTTTTGCCTGGTACTGTATTGTTCTGGGGTTATTATGAATACCATCCATGACCAAAACAATACAGTCTTAATTGCTATACTTAATTCTCTCCCTCCTACTCTCTCTAAGCGCTCCATTACACAGACGTTAAGCGTAGCCACCTCTTCACTTCCATACATATACTCTGCATATACTGTATCTTTAATTTTATTTTGTCTGTTTCACATCAGTCCTCTTTTCTATTCTGCCAGACCCTTGGAGGCATGTCTTTGAAAAAACAGTCTACATAATAATGCCCATTCTCCCTCTCATGCAGTACAGAAAGGAGCTTTGGTGCGGTGCTTTAGCGTTGCAATAGTTAATGTGCTGTTCGTCACTGGTCTGCATAGAACCACCCACTGGGAGCTTCACTAATGTGTTCACGTTAGCCGTGTTTAACAGTGTCAATAAGGGAAGGTGGGGAGGGAGCAAAGGGGAAATTAATAAGCTCTTGCACGTTCCTCCCTCTTTGACTTTCTTGCTGTCTGGGATAGCATAATAGGACCGATATTCCCCACAGGCAGCTGCTAATGGCTTGTCACTACATAGCCTCCTTATGGGATTGAGCTAGACAAAGTGAATCTGTCAGGCTCCCTCAAATGGTTTCAGCATGTTAAGTATTTTGAGGCTCTTACTGTCATGAATATATCCTTTGTGTTTGCTGTAAAAAAAAAAATATCTAAAAAAATATCTGATTAAGTCCTTTCGTCCAGTATTGAGACACATGAGAAAAAATCTGGGTGAGATCATTTCACTTGTTTCCAATGCAATCCAATTTGTGAAGTGACATGATCTCGATAACAGTGTATTGATCTATGTTATTTTGAAGAAAATGATCAAAACAAGTGAAACTGCATTGGAAAAAAGTGAGGTTATCTCAGCCCATTTTTCACTTGTTTAAAGGAAGTTAGACTAAATGACTCGTTAAGATTTCCCACAGCGTTTTCAGAGACGTCTCCCTGAATTAGCAGAGAATCAAATAATCACTGGTTATTTTATGCCCTCGGTGGAGAGTGAGCAGACTTTAATACTTCTGCATAGTAACGTTAGTTCTGCAGCCTTGTTTAACAAATCCTCCCAATCCCAGCTGCCACCTCACATACACTGGTACACACTGGAACTCATTGAGTGCATAATGCGGTTAATAAAGCAATCTAGTTAAACTAGGCGAGTGACAAACACAGCGGTGCAGTTGATTAAAGGCTGATGGTTGTAATGAATGCAAGACAAGTCTAGAGGCTCCTCCTGAACACCTGAGCAGTCAATTCTAGCTGCTGGGCTGCACACTTTGTGTCTATGCTAAGCAGGGAGCCTTGGGAGAAAGGATTTATAGGCAGACAGACATGCTGACTCAGACAGACAGACACATAGACACACAAACACACACACAGACACACACACACTTAGAGGGACTGATCTGATAATTCATAATACTGTGATACACTGTATGATAATGTTAACAGCTATTGAGTCTGTTTTTTTCTGATCATCTCTCTCTCATTCTCTCTAGGTGTTCTAGCATTCCTAGCACTGCCAGTAGGACTGGTGTCATCAGCACAGGAGCTGTACCTCAGCCAGACGTCCCAGGACTCTGTCTCCATGGCAGCCACCCAGAGCAGCCCCCTCTCTGCCCCCATCCTTTCCCACCTGGACTGGCATCAGGAAGGCTCCAGCAGCGGGGAATGGTCCTCCAAAGGAGCCGCTCAACCCTCAAACATCATCGTCCCCACTGTGGCACTCCCCTATCTGGGCTGGCTTCGCACCACCCAAACCCCCCTCACCCCCAGCCTGGCTCATGACGATCCTCCCCTTCACGGCCCAAACACTGTCAGTCCAAACACTGTGAGCACTGCGAGTACCAAGCCAGGTCATGTGACTGAAAGCCGTGTGAATCGGCCCCAGGAGCCAGGTTCTGATGTCGTCAACCAAGGCCACATGCACAAATTGGTCAGGGTGCCTCAAGCCCATAACCCAGATACTATCAGCACTAACCAGGCCAGCAACAGTCAGAAATCTCCCAGCCAAGCTGCCCCACATATAGAGGTTCAATCTGCTGCCAGGGGGGCTCCAAACTCCCCGGCTTCTGTGTCCGGCTCCGCCTCAAAAAGAGGAGACACACTGGGACCCGAGCTTTCAGCCGCACACCATGTAGAGCCTCAGAAGTTGAGTATGGAGGAACCCACCGACCCCAGTCAGCAGTATGTTACTGAGCTGCAGCCTTCCTCTCTTACCTCCTCCTCTTCCTCAGTGGACACTGACGCTGCACTAGGCCTGACACTCAGGGAGCAAGCCCCACCCCACACCATCACTGTGAGGGAAGTGCACCCAAACATCAACGAGCCCCCCACCATGGAGCTAGTGGCCGAGCCGGAGGGAGGGTCTGTCCCGCCAGTGGAAAGCCCACCGGAGAGTCTTACTTCCCCTGCGCCCACCCCTCCCTCCACACCAACCCTGGGCCTAGGTCCCGGCCCCAAGACACAGCCCAGTCCCACCGCCATCCCAAACAACCACACCGCAACCAACGACACTGCTGTTGAGGAAGGTCATGCGCGGGGTGTCCCTCTCCCGCCGCTTCCGCCTCAGGGTAACGCCACAGACAATGCCTCTCTAGGACACTGGTTGGGGAACGTTACCGCAGACGGAGGGCTGCTCTCTAACGGCAGCTCCGTCGAGAAGACTCCTCCTTCTCAGGGGAACGGCTCGTCCCCCACGGACCCTTCTCCCACAGGCAACGGGAGCTTCCAGAACAGGCTGGTGCCCGCCACCACCCGCGACCCCTGGGCGCCCGGTAACAGCTCGGGCCCCACTCTCGACTCCCCGCTGTCCCGCGCCACCATCTGCCTGAGCAAGATGGACATTGTGTGGATTGTGCTGGCCATCAGTGTGCCTGTGTCCTCATGTTGTAAGTAATTAGTCGGAGCAGCTTGAAAAAGATTACACTGTAGAAGCTGTCAAATTGCTTAAGGTTTTGGCTCACCGTGGTTTAAAGTCCATTAACTGCCATACATTATATTCACATTAAAGGAAAATTGGGTACTCATACACTGTTATATATTATCAATCGGTGATGTTCAATGCGTTCCAGGAGTTCTTTTCTGATGAAGTGTAGTGATTTAATTCTTTGGTGTACTCACTTTCCCTCAACCTGCCTGGTCTACTTCTACTTCAGTTAGTGATTTCCTACATTTCCCAGAATGCCTTACGACAACCCCCAGAAAACCCCCAGATCTTGCTGCATTCAGTACATGTAGGTGGAGAAAGCTAATAGCGATAGCATAGTTACAGCAAGCGAGAGTTTTCCCAGTCGAAATAAAGTGAGAGTCATGCCGTTTACACAAAATGCAACGTGTCTTATGGCTGCATTGCATTCTGGTCTATTGAGTCTACTGTCAGTGGAGAAATTGAAATTGATGTCTCTGCCTCTTCTACGATGGATTTCTCCCTGTATGATTGTTTAACGTCTGTGCAAAATGGCAGCTCTAGAAAGAAGCCCTCGCTCTTTGATTCTGAGGGACTGACACTAAAATCTGACATTTACCACTGATGTTTTAGATAGTTGAAAAAATTCTGCTATTAAACGCCATTATAGCTGCGCTGGAAATATCATGATGTGATGCCATGTTGTCTAGATTTGCGAGAATAAGAAAACAACAAAATGGGCCTTGAAATGCAAGATACATGGCCAATAGCTTAGTTTTTTTTTAACAGTGTTCAAGTGTTTTCGGGTGGATTTTTCCTTTAAAGCACAATTTGTTCTAACACGATGGCATAGCGCCCTGAAACATGTCAAGCTCTACCTGAGCAGTCGGTGTGGGTGGGTGCTTTCAGAGGCTATTTGAAGAAGCAGCTATTCTAACCACTATACTAACCTCATTTTCCCCCTGCCTCTCCCGTCTCTAGCTGTGCTGTTGACTGTGTGCTGTATGAGGAGGAAGAAGAAGTCGTCAAGTCAGGAGAACAACCTCAGCTACTGGAACAACGCCATCACCATGGACTACTTCAGCAGACACGCTGTGGAGCTGCCCAGAGAGATTCACACTCTGGAGAGTGAGGTACAAACTGCTGGGACACTGATTCTATTACTGTACAGCACTGCACACTGGAGGGGGGGAGCATTTATCTGACGTTTTAAGAAGTCTGCTTTCAGTGTTACTCAGCAGGATGGTGTAGTGAGTCAGGAAAACGGCCTTCAACCAGAGGACTCAGGTTCAAGCGCCCGTGTCAGCGAGCATCCACCCTGCTGAAGTGTCCTTGAGCAAGGCGCTGAATCCCTAGCAGCTCCAGGGGTGCTGATCTGAGCAGGGGAAAAAATGTAAAATTAGTCAAATTTGCACACCTAGTTAATGCATTTTTTATTATTATCTTGAATCAAAATTCAGGAAATTCTTGTATACTGTTTACTTTCTAAACACTTATTTCTCAGGGCTTATGAAATCCTGGCAAGGGCATCAATTTGCTAGATCCTGAGCTATGGCAAAGTAATCTAATATCATTTTATATCTTATGCCATCAAGACTTCCAAACCTGCCTCAACTAAATTTCTTGGCACAAGTGGAGCAGTGACTGAAAACACATTATTATTTGGTCAGTATGATAAATTACTAGACATAGGTCAACAAACTGTCTTGCTTAGAGGAGGAATTGGTCCTGCCTGAATACTCCCCATATGTGTTTTTCTTTTTTTTCTTCTTTTTTTTAGCTATAGCTGCTGTTGTAATGATAAAAATCACAAAATTAAATTTGGACTCACTTAGGCTAAAGTAAGCCGTAAGGCATGTGCAGTGGTGGAAGAAGTACTCTGATCCTTTACTTAAGTAAAAGTACCAAACAGCAATGTAAAAATACTCCATTACAAGTAAAAGTCCTGCATGAGTATTAGCAGCAAAATGTAGTTAAAGTATTAAAGTAAAAGTAGTGGTTTGGTCCCTCCGACTGATATTTTAATAATATATGACATCATTAGATTATTAATACTGAAGCATCAGTGTGTAAGCAGCATGTTACTGTTGTAGCTGCTGGAGGTGGAGCTAGTTTGAACTACTTTATATCCAGTTAGCTAGTTTAGTCCAGTGGTTCCCAACCAAGGGGTCGGACCCCTCCAAAGGGTCACCTTGGTGGAGCTGTTAACAACTCATAGACATCTGAAATGTGACCCCGACTACACACGTCAAAAGCCAAAAAGGTGTCAAATCTCTGTCAAATAAATGTAGTGGAGTAGAAAGTACAATATTTCCCTCTGAAATGTAGTGGAGTGGAAGTCTAAAGTGGCATCAAATGGAAATACTCAAGTAAAGTACAAGTATCTCAAAATTGTACTTAAGTACAGTACTTGAGTAAATGTACTTATTACTTACTGTTATTTTCCACCACTGGGCATGTGCCACACCTTGCCATAGTGGATGCCCATGAATCCTAGCTCAAGAACAGTGGCAGTGCAAAGGTGCGCAATTCCTTCACATTTATAGAAAACAGTGCATCAGCTTGTACATGGTACAGATGGTGCCTTACAGCGCCATCTGCTGTAAAATGTACAGTACAACAGTGGCATTTGTTGAACTTGGCATCGCGACAGGATTAAAGCTACATTCTCACTCTCCTTCCTCCCATATCATTTTGATTCATCGTTGCTTTGTTCTTTTTGTTTGTGGTATTTTTTTTTTCATCTTTTCCTTGGTGACCATTTCACTGACCATGCCACTGTGTCTCCTTTCTTTTATTCCCTCCATCGCTCAATTTCCGTTCCTTTGCCATGTGTGGGTGCGGCAGGAGAGGGATGCTGAGGTTGGATCATGTTTAGGATGCTCCTGGTGACACCCAGGTGTTGTTTCCCCGCTTTACCTGTCTCTGTAGAGCAGCTGCCCCATAGTTCCCTGGTGCTAGGTAAATGACAGTGCTCTAGGAGAAACGCAAATGACGCCATGATCATAAACCGATACGACAATATTACAGCTTGATTGGCTTGGATTTTGCTGATATTAATGAGCCCTGTTCCTTCTCGTGACTCCCTGCAGAACAAATCATTTTGGTTTTTTTGCACATTCACACCTCCCTCCAGCACTGTCTTACTGCTGACTCACCACCAACAACCATTTTTACATTACTTTCTCCGTCTCTCTCTCTCTCACTCTCTCTCTCAATTCCCTCTGTTGTGCTGTTTCTTCTGAGTCATCCCTCCCTATTGTCTCTCCTCTCGTGAAGCTTTTACATCTTCCCACTCCGTCTCCCTTTGTATCTCTGTTCATCTAGCTTCGTCAGACATCTTTGTTCACCGTCTCTCTAAAAGCCCAAGATTTACCAAAGCCATATTTTTTCTTTTGCTTCCACACTAAACCTGACCCCGCTCGCTGCCTGTAGAGTGACTTAGCTCTTAGATACAGCAGGCTGCTGTGTGTGCCTAATGGTGAGGCTTGAAGCGTGAATTATGAATCATGAATCATGGCCATTGTTAGAACTGTTTGGCACCTATATTAATTTTGTGTGTGTGTGCTTGCAGGAGCATGAGACCTGCCTACCCCCTAATGGAGACTACAGTGGCAGCAGTGTGGTCCTGGTTAATCCTTTCTGCCAGGAGACGCTCTTCATCAACAGAGACAAAGCCTCTGACATCTAGAGAGAGACACACTGGTGGACTGGACTGTCAAAATAAAAGTCTCCCCCGATTGCTTTCTCCTCTTTTCCCTGCTGTTGTTGTCTATTTTATATATGTGGTAAATATTCAGAGACTTGACTTTATACTGTATATTAAAAACACAAAGAGCAGACTGAAAGAAGAGCGATGTAAACAGACACTATTTACTATGAGGATGCGCCCGCATATTTTTCTGATGTACATTTTCTACAAAGGCTTAATTGTGATAAAGGTTTTTATGTCTTTATAAAATACAGAGTATATGTGGTTTCATTTCATTACAGTGGCTTGGTGGTGAGTGCACTGTGGATGTTGCCACTTGAATTCTGCTTTAGAGAGAAATGTGCTATAAAAACATTAAAGCGGTTCTCGTTCTTTTTTTCTTTTTTTTTCTTTCAAATCAATCCCAAAATACTTAGCCTGTTGAACTTGAATTCTGCACCTATGTACTTGGGGGGAGGGGGGTACAGAGGTTTCTGACAAAATATGTTAGACCAGATCTTAGTAGAAAGGAAAAGGTTATGGTGATGGTAATGGTTAATTTGAACAGACTTCATGGTTGTTTTGGGGCATGCATCCAGCAGGGGAACAGTTTGGAGGCGTGGTGCATCTGTCGATCAAATGGAACCGACCTAAAATGGCTTTCCCCCTCATGTGTCACCAGCTTCTCTTAAGAGGGACCACATAGATGTCTTAATTCCTTATGTCAAGTTGTTGTTGGCTCTTTATATATCGGTATGTGTGTATGAATGGCCTGTTTGTGCATGCATGCATATGTGTGTGTATGTGTGTGTGTGCAAGTGTGAGTGTGCAAATGGCAAAAGTGAGTTGAGATATGTTGTATGTTGAGATGTGCTGCCCCTCAACCAGATAGATATTACTGTTGCGTTTAATCAAATAAGACTTTGTATCACTTTCAGCTGAATTGCATCTATTTCATTTTATGTATGTCTCCGTGTGTGTGTGTGTGTGTGTGTGTGTGTGTGTGTGTGTGCTTGTCTGTCTGCCATCTGTCTCTTGGTCTCTGTTTGTATAATGGAGTGACTACTGGTTGTGGCCCAATTTGAGAAAGAGTGTCTCGGCCCTGTAGAAAACAATTAGACCGACCCTCCGTCTCCCTCCATAAGTAAAATTTTTGTCCGTCAGTGCAAACTGTGTTCATTGAAGTACAGATGTCAAATGATCTAGAATTAACTGCTGGACCAGGTATATGTAAAAGGCCATAAGAAATCTTGACCAATGAAAATACTGAGATAAATAATGTACGCTGAATATTTACTGTGAGCACATACAGAGGCAGTTCAATGAAAAAAACGCATTTGAATATTTTGTTGAATTATTGAATCTGTGGTCCTTCTTCTATCATGGTTTTACTTTGCATTGTTGCAGTTTTATTCAGTAATCAATGCTGCCTGCCTCTATCGTTGCTAAAAAAAAAATTCTGCGTTGTGAGGTGTTGTTCTTAAATCACTGGTTTGGAAGTCAATGTTGAATAATGGTTTTGTTCAACATATTGATATCTACTGCATCGGATGTTCACAGCTGGGCTTGTAGTTTTGCACGCTCAAAGTGGATGTTTCACAAGATGTTCAATGGCACGGTGGAGCAGTGTTCAACATTATGTATTTTTTGTACTGTAGTATACACTGTACTTTTTACTGCTGAGCAATAAAACAAAAAAAAACTTTGGCCATGTTCTTTTTTTCTGACTTATCTTATCATTCGGCCACACAGATCTCAAAATATCTGGAGGTCTGGGAATTAAAGATACATGTCTTTATTTTGTTTTTTAATAAATGAAAGACCAAAACAATGATGTCAAGCAATAGACCTATGTGTGAATTAGATTAGGGGGCTACAGGTTAACTATATAACAAAGCTGTCAGGAATCCAGCCGAGGTCCATTGATTTTCTCATTATGCATATTCAGTTCATTTTGTGTTTGCTTTTGCCTGTCTTGTTTTCTGCTCTGTGTGTCTGTGTCCAGTTCCCATACATCCAGCCCCTCCTGCTTCAGCTCCAATGATTGGTTTACCTGTTTTCCGCTCTTACCTGCTCCACCTTGTCTCCGCCTCCTCTGCATCATCTTCCAGCCAATCTTCTGCCAGCCCATCAAAGCACACCATGTCTCCACTTATCGTTAGCTAGATGATGTATAAATACCTTGTGTTGTCAGTCAGTCTTTGCCAGTTCGTCCCAGTGTTTTCTCCTGTGTGTCGTTCCAGTGTCGTTTCCTGGTTTTCTGTAGCCCATAACTTGTTATGACCTTTTGCCTGCCTACTGGATTCTGTCTCAGCTCACTGTTTTTGTACTGTTGCCTGGATTGTTTGGATTATCTGGTTCTGACTTGGATTTGGACTTTGGTTTTCAGCTCAGTAAAGACCCTTGAACTTTTACCCCTGCCTCTGCCTGGTTCCGCTTTTGGGTCCTAACTACAAACCTGACATTACGAACTGGCAAAGACTGACTGACAACACAAGGTATTTATACATCATCTAGCTAACGATAAGTGGAGACTTTGTGTGCTTTGATGGGCTGGCAGAAGATTGGCTGGTAGATGATGCAGAGGAGGCGGAGACAAGGTGGAACAGGTAAGGGCGGGAAACAGGTAAACCAATCATTGGAGCTAAAGCAGGAGGGGCTGGATGTATGGGAACTGGACACAGACACACAGAGCAGAAAACAAGACAGGTAAAAGGAAAAGGCAAACACAAAATTAACTGAATATGCATAAATCAATGGACCTCGGCTGGATTCCTGACAAAAGCAGTGTATACCTTTCTTGCCGACCACAGCACATCCATTGATTCAGAGGGCTGGAATTTTCTCTTTGTTTACTAATGCTGCACTAATGCATGGTATAGATCTGGATATCCAATGTCAGTTCAATGTTCCATTTTACAAGCCTACTTTACTGCTCAGGAGAGATATCATTTTGTTGGGGTTGTTGTTAAAATATAAATCTAGCCAATCACGACAATTCAAATTTTTATAGTGTCTTTCTTAAATCGTCCATGTTCAAATTTTTATAGTGTCTTTCTTAAATCGTCCATGTTCAAATTTTTATAGTGTCTTTCTTAAATCGTCCACGTTCAAATATCTTTAACAATACAAGACTACATAATCTGAATAAGAGATAATCTGAATTCTTGTGATGTAGTCTTTGTAAAATGACCAAAACTTGACTATGAGTTTCTGCAGAAAAAGATGCAAAAATGTTCACGTTTAGGTAGTTTGGTCCAAATATATTTTTAAAGAGGCAATATTGCAAGAATTCAAAAATTCCTGAATATAAAGGTATTTAATCAAGATTATACTCAAAATTAGATGTCTGAGTGACTGGATTTACGTTTTCAAAATCCATGCACCTAAACAGCTGCTTAAAAGCTTCTAGACAGTTAGGTTTCTAGTATTTCACTTGGCCAAGCTCCGGTGAGAATTTGTTTAAAATTCATTCAGGACAAACCCTTTTAAATTATCTATATCTGGCCAAAAAAAAACATGAAGCACAATGTTTTTACCTTGAGACATGGTATAGCTTATTTGAAAAGAAACTATAAAAATGTATAAACGTGACCACATTAAAAGCAGCAGTAATACATGTGCCGATCATTAAACCTATTGATGATACTACTACTGCTACTACTAATGATGATAACAATAATAATAGCATACAATAATATGACAGTTGATACATTTCAAATGTTACGTGTCACTTTTTACAAATTAGATTTATAGGTTACAAGATGCCTTTGACAAAGCCCACAAAGTACAATATCTACTAGAAAGCGACATTCCTGGAGAAAATGCGTGGGCTAGCTGTACAGTACGGGATAAGACACAGTACTTGATGGCTTCTAGGGCATAAAGCCGTTGCTAGATGGTTAGAAGTGGTTGGTAGGGTGATTTTATGTGGTTGGTTGCTAGGGTGTACTAGGTGGTTGCTAGGGTGGTTCAGAAAAGAGGAACTGTAAAAACCCACCCAGCAGGTGTCACTAGTAGTAGCAGGCCTAATGTTTACAATTGAATACACAAGCAATATAACTGTAATGCAAACTGATAACTTAAAAACAAGTTTGTCTAGTCTGCACAGTAGTGTGTACTGTTGTGTCACACTGACCACCATCTCACACACTTCACATCTGTCATGATTTTTCTCTAAGGAGCCTGATGTGCCAACTTTTCAGTCTCATAGTGTTTCCATAGATGTGAATGGTATGAAGAAAGACTGGCCTAACTCTTTGATGTGCCTTCCTGTCAGCCACCTTACCTTTAGCTAACTAGTATTGTTCTGCCTTAGTCTTCAAGATTAAAGTTTTAGCAATGCAATACTTGCACGCCAGGCAACTCACTTCACACTTATTTGGAAAATGGTTGGGCATTGTGTCACAGTGACCTGTATCACTTTTTCTCTTATAGAGCCGAAATGCTGCAGCTGTAACCAGTTAAGTTGCATCATTATTGCTGTTATTATTAAGAACATACTATATTACAATGTGTACATAATAAATACATTAGAATACTAATAAGAATGAATGACTGAATGAATGAACAATTTATTGTTATAAATGAAGAATATTTTATTAATTAGTGTTGATCCTGGTGTTTCTGGAGGAGCTCCCAGCCCAGCAGCTGTCTCCCTACCACTGAAGAGACGCAGCTACCTGAGCTGGCCCGAGGCCGGCCAGCACACTGGAGTCTTCTGGCAGAACGCAGGGCAAGCTCTGGAGACGGGACCGTCCCACCGACCGCACACGCCTCCTCACTGGACTGTGAAGGTGTTTTTTTACTGCCCCATAGCACAAACAGACCATAATATATCTTTGGGGGTTGATAGGGTTGTTGATCAATATCAATGACTCATCGATTACTTGGCCAGCTGCTGAGATTCTGGCTTTCAAAACTCACTTTCCGGTCCATACTTTGTTTTGCAACAGTAATCCCCTACCCACCTACTGGCATTTTCAACTGCCCATGGATGGAGGACGGTATTACGAGCGAGCGACCAGCGTCACAACACATTTCACCTCCAAAGACTAAAAAACCTTGTTCTCAAGCCAAAAAAGCAAATGCCAAAGCAGTATTAACCTCAATTATACCAGATTTTTTATTATACCACATCAGATGCTGTTTGGCAAAGGGGTTAAATGCCATAGAGTGCCCCTGCCCCAAATTGTACATTGGTAAAACCATACGCATCCTCCACAGTCATATAATAGAACACAAAATCACCATCAATAGACCAAACTTACCCCCTTGCTGCTCACAACATGGACACTCTGCCACAGACATCAGGTTCTGGGCCATAGAGTCCATCACACCTGCCAGAGGAGGTGCTGACTTTGATTGCTGCCTCTTGCACTCAGAGGCAAGATGGATCTTCAATCTGGGCACTGTCTCCCCTGATGGACTTAATGAGCAACTGGACCTTTCTTGTTTTATTTGACCTCTGCATTCATATTTATGTTTATATGTATGCATACTGTATAAACTGAAGTTCGCTTGATAAAACTTGTTCATTTATTGCTTTGAAGTGCTTGTATTTGTTAGCACTATTTACAACAAATAAACTACTTGTTTTGTGCCTTATACGGTTTCGCGATTTTTGTAAAGCATAACATAGCATATACCATTTGGTGGATGTATTTATCCAAATCACTTTACAGTACGATGTGTTCAAGTTCAATTTATTTATATAGCACAGTTTAAAAACAACACTTGTTGACCAAGGTGCTGCACAAATCTTGACAGAGCAGATCAAAGGAGTAAAAAAAAACCCCCAGCAACAACAAACATCCACATAGCACAGGGACACAAATGAAAATAAAATAAGAAAATAGATACATAATCAAAACACCTACAGCGAGTTTCATATAGAATCAAAGGTTAAGGAGTAAAGGTTTTCAGGCTAGATTTACTCTTACTAATAATAATTGATTACATTTATATAGCGCTTTTCTAGGTACTCAAAGCACTTCACAAATGGGGGGGGGGGGGGGACTCAACTCATCCACCACCGATGTGTAGCACCCACCTGGGTGATGCACGGCAGCCAGTTTGCGCCAGAACGCTCACCACACATCAGCTATCTCAGTGGAGAGTAGAGGACTGAAAGAGCCAATTAGGTAACAAGGGATGATTAGTTGGCCATGATGGAAGGAAGGCCTGTTTGGGAATTTTGCCAGGGCACCGGGGTTACACCCCTACTCTTGCCATGAGTGCCGATGGGATCTTTATTGACCATAGAGTCAGGACCTCGGTTTAACGTCTCATCCGAAGGACGGTGCTCACTCACAGGACAGAGTCCCTGTCTCTGCCCTGGGGCATTGGGGATATTATGCACGAGACCAGAGGGAAGAGCACCTCCTACTGGTCCTCCAACACCACTTCCAGCACCAGGTGGTCTGCCATCCAAGGACTAACCACAGCCAAACCTGCTTAGCTTCCCAGGCATGCTAGCGATGTGATGCAGGAGCTGATACTGATGCTATGGGGGAGGCTGTTCCAGAGTCTTGGGGTTGCAATCACAAAAGCACGATCACCCTTACACTTCAGCCTGGAACAGCCAGTAGCTTTTGGCCAGATGACCTGAGAGACCTGCAGGACACTTGGGGGTGCAGGAGATCAGAGATATATGAGGGGGCTAACCCATTTAGGGCCTTGAAAACAAACAGCAAACCCTTAAACTCAATTTGCTGTCGTACTGGAAGCCAGTGACGAGAGGCCAGGACAGGGGAAATACGTTCTCTCTTTCTGGTGCCAGTAAGAAGCCTTGCAGCAGCATTTTGGACCGGCTGCAGACGGGACAGAGAGGACTGACTGGTACCTGAATATAGGGAGTTGCAATAATTGAGGCAGCAGGAAATAAAAGCATGAATAACTTTCTCCAGGTCATGAAAGGAGAGGAAGGGCTTGATTTTGGCTATTGTTCTGAGATGGCAGACACTGGATCTAACTACTGAGTTCATTTGTTTTTCAAAGTTATGGTCTGAATCAAAAAATACCCCAAGATTCTTGGCGAAAGGTTTGATGGTTGTGATAGAGGCTGAAGGACCAAATATAACTAACTCTGACTTACTCTCGTTAAGTTGTAGGAAGTTACTCGCCATCCAACTTTTGATGTCATCCAGACAATCCCTGAGGTTGTTTAAGGAGCATTGATCATTGGGTTTTAGAGGGAGGTATACCTGGGTATCATCGGCATATCAATGGAAGGAAACATTGTACTTGTGAATGATTTGATCTAATAGTCAAAACTTTACTGGCAAAAAACCCCAGAAATTCTTCACAGGTTATAGGGGAGACATCCAACAAGGTAGGCCTACTGTGTGAAGGGCAGATGATTGAGTTAAGGGTAGCAAATAGGACCCTGGGGTTACAGCAGTGTTTCAGAAAAATATTGGGTTCTGGCAGCCTGATACTTAATAAGCTGTTCTTTTAATATTTTATAGAAAATTTGCAGTTTATTGCTTTTCCACTGTGTGAATAAATTTTTAGCATTGGTGACCCGAGTGGCAGTCAAACCAGCACCCCTGGCATTGTTAGTGCTACACTCAGCTCAGTGAGCTACAGCCCCATGCAAAGTACACTGTAACTTCTGCTTTTACATAAATAAGGTGTATCATTATTAGTAGTAATTTGAGAGAAAAAACACATTCAACATCAACATTAAAATATAAGAGAATAACATTTCATATATTTTCATGTCCACTGAGGCTGAGTTTCTGTACGCTGTCAGAGAGAAGCTGTGAAGCTCTGGCCTCAGTTCTCTGCTCCCAGTCCTCTAGTCTGAGAGAGCTGGACCTGAGTAACAACAAACTGCAGGATTCAGGAGTGAAGCTGCTCTCTGTTGGACTGGGGAGTCCACACTGTAGACTGGAAACTCTCAAGTAAGATCCATTTCCATTTTTGTCAATTGATTTGACACATTTCTCCAAACTAAGGTCCGTGCTCTCACAACAGCCTGTCTCAGGTCAGGATTCTTCAATCAGTTCAGCAGATGGCCATTTAAATCCTGCTTTACATGCAGGTTAATGTCAGTAAATAAACACCTGACCTGTGTAGCATTTTCTCTGCTTACATGATTTTTTGACCAACTGCGATACCAACATTTAACACTATTTTGTAGCCCTTGTGAATAATTTTCCATGAAGACATTTCACTATTTCCTCTCCTTGCAGCATCAGTTGCTGAAACCTAAAATACCAGAAAGGATTCTGTCACAAACTGAGTGGAGAACTGTCAAACTGACCCAAATGAAGCCACAGAGTCAATCACCCGGTCAACAGTTTGCATTTGAGACAGTTGCATTTTTTTCTAGAATTTGACTGCATTGTCACAACTATTTTCACAGCCGCATACTAAAAAATATCTAATGTAACTTGTTTTGTGTGTGTGTGTGTGTGTGTGTGCGTGCAGGCTGCCTGCTCACAGAGGAAGGCCGTGCTTCTCTGGCCTCAGCTCTGAGCTCCAACCCCTCCCATCTGAGAGAGCTGGACCTGAGCCTCAATCATCCAGGAGAAAGAAAGAAAGAATTCCAGCAAATACAATTGGGTTCCAGCACTATGTGTTTGGACCCCTAACAAATAATGGCAATTATTTAGTGGGCACTAAATATAAAATAAAAAATATGTACAATACAACACCTTTCTCTTGAACGGTAGTGTAGCCTACTTGTACCTGTATGTCCATTTTATTGCCTTCTTGTGTTTTGGCACACACTTTTATTTAAAGTTCCATCTGTTTTTAATTGTATCTCTGTTTGTTTGTTTGTTTATTTTTAGTTGCACCTGTTTATCTCTTGTATTACCTTTTATTCCTATTTTCTTTTATTGCTGCTTTTGGATTTTATTGTATGTAAAGCACTTTGTAAACATTGTTTTTAGAAAAGTGCTATACAAATAAAGTTATTATTATTATTATTATATATTTGTTTAAGTAATAATATAATTGATTTAAGTTTAGTTGGCTGGGTGGCTTCTGAAATTTCACAGTGAAGTTGATTGGTTGTTCAGCACGTCCATTCTACACCTTTCATTTCCGGGTCAGGATAGGAAGTACTTCCGGGTGATGGTACAGATTTGTCAAATAGCCCGTGCATCGCATGGTTGATAGCTAGCAACCCGGGCCAGGTAGCAAGTGTTACGTTGCAAACAGGGAAACAGGCGGGACACTTTTTATCCATCTTTGGATAAGTTAAACTGCTAGGATACGAAGCGACGCTCTATCTTCTAATCGTTTTGACAGCTGTCCGCACTCTGAATTCAGATTTGTCATTGCTAGGTTAGCTAACTAGCTACAGCGACGTTGCTCTTTGAAAATGGCGGATGTAACAGAGAAGAGCCTGGATGATTTCTTTGCCAAGAGGGATAAAAAGAAGAAGAAAGAAAAGGGAAAGACCAAGGAATCGGCCGCTGGACCCACGTCAGCTGCCATGAAAAAGAACAAGAAGGAAAAGGAAAAGTCGGCGAAAAATGAGAATCAGGATGCACAGATTGAGAAGGTAACGGTAGTCCGGTGACTTGCCTCAACGTATTTTCCAGAGACCGGCCTGCCTGGGCGGCCGGACTGAACTAAGTTAACTGCCGTCGAAATAGGCTAGCGTTAACATTAGCTCTTGCGACTTGTGCTTTTCTAAGTAACCCTATCTGGGGAAGCCACAGAGGCCGTTATGTTTCTTAACATAGGATGTGAAATAATCCGGTGGTGTATCTAAGGTCAGGGTGGTGTATCTACAAGCTACTGACGCTAGCCTTGTGCGTGTGTTTGCGTGGAGAAGCTGTCATTCTGCTTCAGTCGTGGTTTTCTGACCAGGCCGAGCCGCCATTGTCATCGGTTTCGATGGTTGACAGCGTTAGCGTACTACCGTACCGGCATGTGGCGAATGGGGACAGCGTAACGGATGCCTGTGAATTGGATGACATTCCTAAACCATCTAATATAATGTTACACAACTTGAAACACTGGGGACAACGCTGCCATGCCATGTAGAAAATGCAACCATGCAGACATTTCTGGTCCGTGTCACCTTTTCTTGAGAAAAAAAGGACTGGCCTGCAGCTGTTTTCCACGAAGAACCTCAATACAGAGTTTACCAATTAATCATAACCCATATTACTTTTCTGTGCAATGAGTTGTTTGAGATAATTCATGTAATTACAGTGTAATGGGCTAAGTGTGCATTCTGTTTGTTCAGGAGGATGAGGAATGGAAAGAGTTTGAGCAGAAGGAAGTGGACTACAGCGGGCTTCGACTCCAAGCTTTACAGATAAGGTGAAGGCAGAAGAAGTTAAACCTGTATACAGGAGGAGCTGTCGGCTGCTCGAGGTGTGTTCATCTCTGCTTGACTGTTTCTGGTTGTTTGCAGTGACGAGAGGGAGGAAGAAGAGTACGAGAAGGAGGAGGTTGGTGAAGATGGCGAGATCATCCTGGTCAGCGGAGACAAAGTGTCTGGGCCCTGGAACAAGTCTGGCGCTGCTCCTGCCCCACCCCCACCTGTGGGTGAGTAAACTGGCTCTAATCCTCCTTGTTTTTTTTTTTTCAAGCCTTTTCCAACTTATTAGTCTGCAGGGAAATCAGAAATTAATTAGGACTAGGGGCAAACATGCCCTTGAAAATTCAGAAAATGCCTGTGAAATGAAAAATGAGTGGGCAAATGCTCCTGATAATTAGGAGAAAACCTTTTCTGCATTGTACCTTGTTCACTACTGACTACTGTCCCTTGTGGGCCACCGTAGTTCATTAGTGGGAGCATATGACAAGGCAATTCTTCCAGTGCATTCTGGGTCACGAAAATTGAGTGTTTTTTGTATGCGTTTGTTTAATCAGAAAACAGCTGAGAACACAGCCTGAAGCAGTAAAAAATATCTGATTGTTACCGTTTGACGTGTTTCTTTGCCAGTATGAGATGCAAATGTATTACTATGTATTATGTTAAATAAAATCGCCCCTCAAAAGGAACAAATGGCCCCAAAAATTTAACTTCTTACCCTGGTTGGCAGCAGCATCATTTTTTCCTCCTCTAATTGGTTGGTTTGGTGACTACAGAGGAAGAGGAGGTACCTGAGGCCAAGCCCAGCGGTGTATATCGCCCCCCAGGGGCCCGGCTGACCACCACCAAACGAGGCCCCACCCAAGGCCCTCCTGAGATTTTCAGTGACACACAGTTCCCCTCTCTGCTGGCCACTGCCAAGCATGTGGAGACACGCAAGTAAGTGAAGCTTCAGTGACAACAGTTTGTTTTAAGGGGTACGCATTCCGAAAAGTAGGGTCATGTTTCAGAGTTAATCAAACGATATGTGTGTGTTTTTAGGGACAGAGAAATGGAGAAGACCTTTGAGGTGGTGAAGCACAAGAACCGTGGTAGAGAGGAGGGAGGCGGCGCTTCTATGCAGCATTTGCAGCTTGACAACCAGTACGCCATCTTGGGGGATAAGTAGAGCCGTTCCCCTCCGTCCCCCTGCCCCTCCAGCGCGGTCCTGCCCAGCCCCCTGAAGGAAGCTGAACCACAGCTGTGTGGACTGCAGTCCTGACAAAGCTCGTGCTGCCACCATCACCACACTGGTTATTTTTTTCTCTCTCACACACACGCACGCACACACACACACCCACACACACACTGCATCGCAGACACATAGACACTCAGATTCATACATAGAAATACCACTACAACACATACAGTGACACTCCCATCATATAGATGAATGACATACATTATATACACAAGCACTTGGTTGGCAAAACTGAGGGACTGCATCTGAAGGGGCTGTTGCAACAGGGAATAATTGAAAAAAGAATTAGCAAAATACACCCATACGTACGACACTGCAGCAACAACAAATGACAACATAGTTGTCCTTTGTGGATTGTACTCAGAGCAGCAGTTGTGTGATGCAACTTCTCTCTGGACTTCAACTTGCTTCGATAAAGCCACAGAGGATCGAAGATGACTTTAGGCAAGATGATTTTACGAACTTCTGTTAAAATATATATTTTTTGCAAGATCGTTATAACCCAATCGCACATGGTATTTTGGGGTGTGTTTGAGTTGCGGATTGGGTTACGGGAGGGGGAGACTACCTCAGCAGCAAAGCTGTGGTGACCATGTGGACTGAGCTTTTGGCTGTGGTGGTGAATGGGGCAAACATCAACCCCCCCACATACAAGCTGACCATCAGGCTCTTTCATTTAGAAACTTCAAGCTTTGTTTTTTTCCTTAATGATGATGACACTCTGCAAAGATCTGTGGACAAGGAGTAAAAGGTTGTGGTCCTCATTTAGAATTACTATTTAAAGTGGCCTTACTGTTAAAGAGAGAAACTGCTTTGTCATCTGGAGAGAACCTTGCTTGTCGTCTCATGGGGTGTTGCCTGCCTCTGGATCTCACCACTTTGTGAAGAAAAAAAAAAAACTTCTGTTCAAGAATGTAGTGCTGTTGTAGTTTGCCTGATAATTACAGCTACTAACTGTCCTTCATATCCACTGTTTGATTTTGCTACCCTCATTTTATTTTGGTTTCTTAGACATCGGCAAAAGCATAATTAAAGCTCATTTCTAATCTGAAATCATTCCTTTGGTAACTGACTTTATCAAATGTTGTTCAGTTAATTTCAGCCAACATTTCGACGATGTATTCGCTCTTATGTGTGTCCACTGTGAAGAAACAAGTGGTTTACTGTGGTTTGACACCAGATGGTCACAGATGTTACAATGTCAAGAAATGCACAATCTGCAGTACGCCACATAAAGACTGGTGTTTGTTACACCACTTTAAATTCATATTTGTTGAGCTGTTTCCCAGATGCATTGCATTAGTTTTAACTAAGACACACAATTTTATGTAAAGTGGAACTTTTCAGCCCCAGTGTTAACGATATATTTTTCATCAAGGCTTTTCCTCATAGGCAAACATATTGTCTCAGCCCTTATTGCAACTTTTTTAGAACAGGTAGGAATAATTTCAGTTCGTGAGAGTTAAAGCATCTACTCTTCTGTAATTACATATTGCCATCGAACCAACAGACCACTATCGACTCACGAGACAATGGTTTGGTTTACCCAGTTACAATCAAATGGGTTTTTACAACCATAGTTGTGTTTAGATAGGGGAAGAAGAACTGGATTTATGTTTCATGTTTCTGTCCTCGCCATAAAAGATGTCAGGGAACGCTGACCCTGCCAGAACACTGTGGGTGGAAGTAGTTAACATGTCTAATGAAAAGAGAACAGCCTAACACAAAGAAAATAAAGTGATCCTTGTGAATGATGTCTCGTCTGAATTTTTGTTGAAAGTGCATATTTTTTTAAGTGTCCATTTCCAAAACACCATATAGCTATTTTTTAGAAAGAAAGCATTATACACACTTCATCATTCAATATCTCCAAAATGAAGAGTACCCAGTCTGTAGAAGGGTTATCCTTTTGTCAAGCAAAAAAAAAAAGTACCATCACTTATATAAATGTTGTGATATCAATAATTTTGTTAGAGTAGGTGTTACTTTTTTTTCAAATAGAGGATAAATCAATTTGGAGCAACATTTAAATTGGCCATTACATGTGATAAATATTGTAATTGTCATGTTTGATACATTCAAAGTGAACTTCCTTATTTTTTGGGGGAAAATATAACAAAGGGGTTTCTCTCAGCAATTGGCCTCAAACCAAACAAACACATAAATGAGCAATTCAATGATGATTTTCTCACTCAATACATCAAATAATGCATTTATTTATTTGAAGGAGACAGATTTACATCAGGATGATTCATCTTATGTTTGGCTTTCATCCTGATGGCACTCCACTTGGTCCATTAGGAGTTGTCTGCATTATTAACAGTGGAGTTCAGATGCTCTGTTGTGTTTGTTCTCTGTGTCTCGTTTAGCATCACTGGAAAAGACAAGATGAGCAACATTGAGGGCATAAAGATACACAGCAAAATAAAAAATATTCATTAATAATTGCCACACCCTCTCTCACTCTGTCTCTTAAACACACACACACACACACATATTGCTGAGATTATTAGTAACACCAATCAGTTTTCTAGGTTATTATCCAGAGTAAAGGTTGTTGATCTTTCAAAATCGATGGGAGTGAACAACCATCCATTAAATTGCGGAGTGTGCTGAAAAATTTCTTACCCGCTGCTTCCGTTGGTTCAAACTCTCCATCATTTTCAAGACTGTGATAGTAACCGTGTTGCCACTGAGAGAAAAATAAATCAAGAATTTATTACACTAATGACTAGGTATTAATGAGAATTTGAAGAGTTTGCGTCCTAAAATCAATATATGCCTTTTGGAGAAAAAAAAAACATCTGAAGTTCATTCTTCAGTGCGTCTGAAATAGTTACACAAGAGCCTGTCTATAAAATTGTTATAATTTTGTCTCCAGTGATTTAAGTTACCTAATAGCCTTTAAAAAGTAGCATAATTTCACTCTCAAAAAGTTCAGGGACAACACATGAGTGTGTTACTTTCCAACACACCATAACAACACACACTGACACAACATGCTGATAGTAACGCATTGAAGAGTTAAATGTGTGTTGTCCTAAATTGTATTGAAAAAAGTCTTTTTTAAGAGTGCTGTTTTAGTTATGTGCCATCAATCATAGGTAGGTGTCATGTTGTATTCTGATATTTTTTGCAATTATTTGTTGAATTATCATCAATATCATGAATATACCTTCAATATTTGCTCTAATCCTATATATATATTCTGTTCTCTGCTGCTGCAGTGGTCCAATTTGCCCACAGAGGAATCATTTCAAGTTTCATCTGAACTAATCAAACTGTCCATAGGAGGTGAGACCATTAACAACAAGATTTGACTCCTGCCATGATTTGGCATCCAAACATCCAACTCTTAGTCGTTGGTAAATATAACATTATAGTAACATGCTTCAAGAAAGTCCACCTACTTCTGCTGTGGTTTTTGGTGGCACCTTGTCCTCTGCCATCTGAAAGTAAAATGCATAACACTCAGTAAGTAAGATTAATTTAAAAAATATTAAAGTATTAAACCTATAGAACTCCTGCTGATCAAAGGACATAATAGTGTATCATTGCCCAGTTCCCTTTTGGGAATGTGTTTACCCTGTTCCTAAAAGGACATTGACACACCACTTATCAAATAAAGCAGCAAAATGATCAATACATGAACTTGTTTCATAGAAACTGGAGCAGTATGATACATGCTGTAGGCCTTGCCTCTGGCTTGTTTATCCACCATTGGATAGAATTCAATAAAATGTGCTTTTAGTCCTTGGTTAAAGTCAGAGTTTATTGTACAAAACTGGAAATCAAAAGTCTGGTTCTTCTTATGTTTAACACTAATCAGAGCTGTTAGTCTTAACATGAGTCCTATTGAATATGTACCATCAGACATATGTTGTATTGGACTCTGATATTTTTTGCAATTGTTTGTTGAATTATCTTCAATATTACGAATATACCTTCAATATTTGCTCTAGTCCTATATACAGTATATATCCTATTCTCTACTGCTGCAATGGCCCAATTTGCCCACGGGGATCATTTCAAGTTTCATCTGAACTAATTAAACTGTCCATAGGAGGTGAGACCATTAACCAGAACATTTGACTCCTGCCATGGTTTGGCATCCAAACATCCAACTCTTAGTCGTTGGTAAATATAACATTATAGTAACATGCTTCAAGAAAGTCCATCTACATCTTCTGTGGCATTTAATGACCCATTCCCATTTTCAAGTGGCCTTGTGCTTCCTCGTGGCCACTGAAAGTAAAAGACGCTCAGTAAGATTAATTTAAAAAAAATGATTTAACCTTAAATATTAAAGTACGGTATTAAACCCAGAGAACTCCTGCTGACCAAAGGACATAATAATGTATCATTGCCCAGTTCCCTTTTGGGAATGTGTTTACCCTGTTCCTAAAAGGACATTGACACACCGCTTATCAAATAAAGCAGCAAAATGATCAATACATGAACTTCTTTCATAGAAACTGGAGCAGTATGATACATACTGTAGGCCTGGTCTCTGGCTTGTTCATCCATCATTGGATAGAATTCAATAAAATGTGCTTCTAGTCCTTGGTTCAAATCAGAGTTGATTGTATAAAAATCAAAAGTCTGGTTTTTCTTATGTTTAACACTAATCTGAGCTGTTAGTCTTAACATGTGTCCTATTGAATATGTACCATATAGCAATTAGAAAGGCAAAAGAAATGTCTAAGTCTGACTTCTCAGGAATAACATTTGAAAACCACCAAACAATAGCAATAGTTGAGATGTTATTATCCTTTTTAGTAGGCTATCATAAATTTGGGTGAAATCTTACCACAGTTTCGGGCGCTGCTAGAATAAGGCCCAACAAACACAGCAGTATGATCCCCCTCATCTTCAACACAAATCACCATCCTACCCGCATCCGCACGCACACCTGCTTTATACTGTCACATGTGGGTGGAGTCTGTTAGATTTTGGACTGTATTTTTCTTCTAGTCTGATAACAAAGTTCAACTGACTCTGGGGGGGCGCGCGCTACAGCCTCGCTCCCGCTCGTTGCCATGACGCTGAATGTAAACCTGAAGGTGAACGGGAGAGATGGATGGCACATCCCGCTTAAAGACTGATAAATGAAGTTGTAATGTCGCTTTTTTTATTCCCAAACCTTACAACAATAGTTCAAGTCATATTTTCAAACAATTTCACAGCGGTTGTGAAGCGGTTGGCTTTGTTTTGCCGTGTTTTTGTCGTGTTTCAAACAGGGGAGATATGAAGGCTCACAGCAGCGAAGTAGGCGTGTTTGTCCGGATCAGGCCAACGGCAAACTTCGCTCAACGTCTTATTGAATGTCTTCCAGATGGACAAGTAGGTGTTAAATGGACTTTGGAAGCCACTTGACAACATATTACTAAGTGAAGTAGCGTAGTGGGGAATAAAACGGTGGGTAACTTTAAACTGTGGCCTCCAGTAGGCGATAACAGTTAACTTATCACTATATCTTCAAACAAGACTAGGTCAAAACCTAGTATATGGCTGGACCGTGTATGAGTGTGCCACGTGCCACGGCCGACCAATGGTGTAACTAACTCCGCTGTAGACTGCTAATACAGAATAATAGTGCGTACATCCATACTGATCCCCGTTCCAGCGCGTCCCGTCTCCTCTCTCCAACGCTGTCGTCTCCACCGCACCCACGGCCCGCATCGAGCTGCCCGATCCAAGTGCCAGGCGCTCTAGTACCCATCGGTGCCGAAAACGCTGTTCACCGGACACCGGGAGTGCATCATCGTCAGGACCCCCGCCGAAATCTCGGTCGGATCACCGGGAACAAATCGCCGCCCAGCTATCGGCACTGGCCGGAACCGTGCAAGGCCGGCAATAAGCCCTCGGCATGATGAAACCTCCATGCTTGTTTGTGTCTCTCTCTCCACCGACAGAACAGAGGGCTGTCAGGTGGACTGAGCTTGCACATATGCATAGAAATAAACGGTGATATGATATAATTGTATAGATTCTACTTTGGCTTCAGCTTACATGCATAATATTGTTCTGCCTGCTTACTGTGTGGGAGAAACGGGCTCCTGATCTCAGCGGAGAAACAAGATGGCGGAGAAAACAAAACTTAAATTTCTGGCTCTGTGATCCTATGATGTGCCACGTGCCACGGCCGACCAATGGTGTAACTTGATCACTCAGTCAGTCAGTCAGTCAGTCAGTGAGTGACAGACATTCGCGTTTATAGGGCTGGCCCCGCTGTTGCAGTCCATTACTTACATATAGCTTAGCTACATCACTTCGATACTATTCACTATGCTGTATAGGGCTATAACCTACAGTCCATGGCTATAACCAGATAGGAAGGTGTTAGTGATTCAATGTTTAATATATCGTTAAGTAGCCTAACGTTATATCAGATTCGCCGTTTTGGTTTAGGTGAAAAAATGCAAAGTGAAGTTAACATTGACTTAGTGTGGATAATTGTTTGCTTTTTCAGCGTTGAAAAGGCAACATTGAATCAGCATTGATTTATGATAGGCCTATCTTGAGTGGCCTGCATTATCTTTACATTTATTTTTCTGTATTGAAATTTGAAGATTCCCAATATAGTGATGTTCAAACTGTGCATGCAGACGAAAAAATGAATAGGCTACTTAAGCCCCAACTTTAATTTCGGAGAATGTCTGGGTCCATCACTGGCGCCAAAAGGAATATTGACAGCTATACCAGACTTATCAATAATCTTTTATTTCACAGCATTATTCATTTTAGGTTGATAGCAAACATCACAATAAATTAATAGAGCTCATAGTTGTTTAATTAACTGGATTGGATGTATTTATGGATCTGATCTTCTATATGTAGGCTATATAGGTGCATTTTTACTCTGTCTTTGGAATCCATCTCTGGACAATCAGAGGAAAGCCTGGAAAGCTCTAAAGAGAAGACAGGTGTAGTTTATTACAGCATGTCTCAGTACAAGCTATGTTACCCTAACCTGTGGATGCCTGGCTTAACAGGATCAGCAACTAGTCAGAGGTCAGCAGATTGTGTGTTTCAATCCCCTGGAGTGGATGTTTGGTTTGAGATCCAGCAGTAAGAGGAAACTGAAATGATCTCAGACAACCTAAGCTAGAGTTTCAATCAGTAGGTCAGAGGAATAAACTATTTCAAGAGCCCTTTGAAACGGTAGTTCACAACCCCAGTTGTAACCTTAAATTATTTTCTTTTTTTGAGAGCCACTATCCTGAGACTTTCAGTGAACAAGTTCAGAAGTTGAGCCGAGAGATAAGTAGATACACAAAGTAACCAAGGTCTTGCCTTTGATACCAGCCAGCATCTAGAGGATGCTGGCTGGTATCAAAAGCTCTCAGAAAACAAGCTCAGCAACGATATGACCCAGTGGCTCAAAGTGCTGGCCAGCTGTCAGCACATTTTGACGTTCTGGGTTCAGAGGTTAGGCCCACTTTCCACTCTTTGGTTGCAAGTAACTTTTGAAAGCCAACAAAAAACCAAGTTATGAGGTTAAGGAGTCAAGCCTGAGTAAGATTTTGAAAGCCAACATACAGAGTAAAGATTGAAATGCTCGGAGAAAAACTGCTCTACATCAGGAAGACCCAGTGGCTTATAGAGTTAGATGGCAACTTGAAGGTTTTGAGGTTGTGGGTGCAAGCCTGAGCAAGCGCACCAATTTTGAAAGCCAACATCCCCGAATAAAGATTGAAAAGCTCTGACAAAAAGCACTGTGCAAGTTTTAAATGAGTATGGAGTAATATCTGGCTATAAAACGAATGATTCAAAATCGGAAGCAATGGTGCTGTCAGGTACGTGGCCATCACAATTGGATAACCAGGTCAGGTTTCATTGGTCTAGGGAGGGCTTCAGATACCTAGGCATTATCATCACTCCCTCCACCTCAAAACTGTATGAAGCCAACTATGGAAAGTTACTGAGGGAGATAAAGGAGGATATGCTTAGATGGGAGATTCTCCTCTTATCACTAATTGGTAGAATTGGAACTATCCGAATGAATGTTTTGCCCAGACTGCTTTTTCTATTTCAATCTTTGCCAGTAGGAGTCCCTATGGTAGCATTCAACGCTCTTGACAAATTGATATCAAGATTCGTATGGCAAAATAAAAAACCTAGAGTTAGACTCAAGACTTTGTTACTACCAAAGCAAAAAGGGGGCCTTAATCTGCCCAACATTAAATTCTACTTTTGGGCAGCACAGCTGAGGACCCTGATAGCATGGATAACAAATGATATGGAAACGGGTTGGGTGAGTATAGAGCAAAATTCATGCCCCAGTATTTCCCTGGAAGGGCTACCATTCCTGAGTCAAGCATATTGGAAGAAATTAAAAGTAGATAATGAATGGATTAAATTCACAATGAAAACTTGGCTAGTTATTAGAAAACGACTAAACCTTTTTAATTCTATATCCAGAGCATTAAAAATAGCGGCTATTCCAGAATTCCTACCTAACAAAATAGATAACGGCTTCAGAAAATGGGCGGATAAAGGGCTAACTATTGTGGATCAGCTTTTTTGTGGGGAAACCTTGAAATCATATGTACATCTTCAGAAAGAATTTGGTCTGTCAGGGATGGATTTTTTTTAGATTTCTTCAAGTGCGACACTACTTACAGACACATGCAGATTGGGAGCAGATATGTAAACTACCATCTAATTTAGAAAAGATTTTTATGTTGACTATGGAGGGAGTGATAAAAAAGAACCTGATAGCCCACTTATACAGATGGCTTCAAGATAACGTAACAGGAAATACTATGGAAACGAAACAGAAATGGGAATTAGTAATGAGTATTTGTATCACTGATGAAATGTGGGAAAAGACATGCCTTGATGGTCACAGGCTAACAAGCAGTCCTACCTGGAGGGAGTTTGAATGGAAATCTAGAATGAGAGTATTTAAGACTCCTCTTGTGTTAGCGAGATACAGTAACACCTCAGAATTATGCTGGAGAGAATGCGGGAAGATTGGCGACCATACCCATATTTTTTGGGATTGTCCCAAATTGTATCAATATTGGAGAGACATTCAGGCAGAGATCAAGCAAATCATGGGGGTAGACCTGCCTCTAGAGCCAGCATTCTTTATTTTAGGAGAGACTCCAGAGGATATAGATACCAAAAATCAGACATATTTACTTGGGGTGTTGCTGCTGATCGCAAAGAAGATGATTACAGTGTTATGGAGAAATGTAAAGCCACCAACTGTCCAACAATGGAGGGAAAGGTTAAAAAGTGTATATTTGATGGAAAGCATAACAGCTAAACTCCAACTAAGGACTGATGTTTTCAACATTAAGTGGACACCGGTAATACTACAGCTACCGAGACTGAATAAGGACACAACTTCTCCGTAATCTCAGTGGAGGGGAGGAGTTCGACTGGTGCAGTCTATATGTAATTGCAGCCATGTATACGGATGTGACTGTGATTGTGTATGAGTGCGTGTCTAGTGATGGTACAGTGACAAACTAATGGAGATCTCTCTTGACCCTCTCTTCTTTAACATCCAGAGCTTTCCAAATGGGCATATGAAGAAGTGTATGGTTAAACATTTGGGTGATTGCATATTGGTTAGGATGAGGTTATTTGGGTGCCTATGTCTGTGAGGCCTCTATGAATAGAATCTGAATAAGATAGGTCAATGCGATGCTTTCATTTGTTATGTGATTTATATATCTTGTTTGTATGTTCACTTCTATATGATTGCATATGGAAATAAAGGTTAAGTGCAAAAAAAAAAAAAAAAAAGCACTGTGCAGCTACACTGTCCTTTAGAGGTTGTGGGTTTGAGCCTGAGTCAGTCAGTGAATTTTGAAATCCAGCACTTGGAGGAAAGACTGAAAAGCGCTCAGAGGATACGTCTTTGGACGTGGGGTGGCTGGTTCCATTCCCTCTCCACTGCCAGTAGCTGGAGCAACAAACAACCATATTGGTAAAAAAGCATACCCTTGTTTGGAGCTTCTCGAACTTAACTCTATAATCAGTACCGATGTTGAGTAATGTCTTACATTTGGCATTAGTCTCTCCACATATTGTGTCAATTACGCATAGTATCTGTGTCTGTGTGTATCTGTGCCTGTATGTTGTTCCTGACAGCAGCCCATCTGTTGTCATGTATTTCTTTGGAAGTGCCAGTATGTACATGCTCTGTATTTCTTTGGAGCGGCCTATAGGAGCCAGTATCTCTGCTCTGTAAGCCACCGTCTTTACCAGTCATGTTAAAGACATTGCAGACTGGTTTTTAGCAATAACACTTCTCCAGCATGAGTTGTTTGAGAGAGTTCATATAACTACAGTGTAATGGGCTAAGTGTGGTTTCTGTCTGTTTAGGAGGATGAGGAATGGAAAGAGTTTGAGCAGAAGGAAGTGGACTACAGCGGGCTTCGACTCCAAGCTTTACAGATAAGGTGAAGGCAGAAGAAGTTAAACCTGTATACACGAGGAGCTGTCGGCTGCTCGAGGTGTGTTCATCTCTGCTTGACTGTTTCTGGTTGTTTGCAGTGACGAGAGGGAGGAAGAAGAGTACGAGAAGGAGGAGGTTGGTGAAGATGGAGAGATCATCCTGGTCAGCGGAGATAAAGTGTCTGGGCCCTGGAACAAGTCTGGCACTGCTCTTGCCCCACCCAGACCACTATCGACTCACGAGACAATGGTTTGGTTTACCCAGTTACAATCAAATGGGTTTTTACAACCATAGTTGTGTTTAGATAGGGGAAGAAGACCTGGATTTATGTTTCATGTTTCTGTCCTCGCCATAAAAGATGTCAGGGAACGCTGACCCTGCCAGAACACTGTGGGTGGAAGTAGTTAACATGTCTAATGAAAAGAGAACAGCCTAACACAAAGAAAATAAAGTGATCCTTGTGAATGATGTCTCGTCTGAATTTTTGTTGAAAGTGCATATTTTTTTAAGTGTCCATTTCCAAAACACCATATAGCTATTTTTTAGAAAGAAAGCATTATACACACTTCATCATTCAATATCTCCAAAATGAAGAGTACCCAGTCTGTAGAAGGGTTATCCTTTTGTCAAGCAAAAAAAAAAAGTACCATCACTTATATAAATGTTGTGATATCAATAATTTTGTTAGAGTAGGTGTTACTTTTTTTTCAAATAGAGGATAAATCAATTTGGAGCAACATTTAAATTGGCCATTACATGTGATAAATATTGTAATTGTCATGTTTGATACATTCAAAGTGAACTTCCTTATTTTTTGGGGGAAAATATAACAAAGGGGTTTCTCTCAGCAATTGGCCTCAAACCAAACAAAGGTATAAATGAGCAATTAAATGATGATTTTCTCACTCAATACATAAAATAATGCTTTTATTTATTTGAAGGAGACAGATTTACATCAGGATGATTCATCTTATGTTTGGCTTTCATCCTGATGGCACTCCACTTGGTCCATTAGGAGTTGTCTGCATTATTAACAGTGGAGTTCAGATGCTCTGTTGTGTTTGTTCTCTGTGTCTCGTTTAGCATCACTGGAAAAGACAAGATGAGCAACATTGAGGGCATAAAGATACACAGCAAAATAAAAAATATTCATTAATAATTGCCACACCCTCTCTCACTCTGTCTCTTAAACACACACACACACACACACACACACACACACACATATTGCTGAGATTATTAGTAACACCAATCAGTTTTCTAGGTTATTATCCAGAGTAAAGGTTGTTGAACTTTCAAAATCGATGGGAGTGAACAACCATCCATTAAATTGCGGAGTGTGCTGAACAATTTCTTACCTGCTTCTTCCGGTGGTTCAAACCCTCCATCAGTGTCAAGAATGAGTTGGGGACCGTGCCACTGAGAGAAAAATAAATCAAGAATTTATTACACTGATGACTAGGTATTAATGAGAATTTGAATAGAGTTTGCGTCCTAAAATCAATATATGCCTTTTGGAGAAATAAAAACATCTGAAGTTCATTCTTCAGTGCGTCTGACATAGTTACACAAGATCCTGTCTATAAAATTGTTATAATTTTGTCTCCAGTGATTTAAGTTACCTAATAGCCTTTAAAAAGTAGCATAATTTCACTCTCAAAAAGTTCAGGGACAACACACGAGTGTGTTACTTTCCAACACACCATAACAACACACACTGACACAACATGCTGATAGTAACGCATTGAAGAGTTAAATGTGTGTTGTCCTAAATTGTATTGAAAAAGGTCTTTTTTAAGAGTGCTGTTTCAGTTATGTGCTATCAATCATAGGTAGGTGTCAGATGTTGTATTCTGATATTCTTTTGCAATTATTTGTTGAATTATCTTCAATATCATGAATATACCTTCAATATTTGCTCTAGTCCTAGTATATATCCTATTCTCTACTGCTGCAATGGCCCAATTTGCCCACAGAGGAATCATTTCAAGTTTCATCTGAACTAATCAAACTGTCCATAGGAGGTGAGACCATTAACAACAAGATTTGACTCCTGCCATGATTTGGCATCCAAACATCCAACTCTTAGTCGTTGGTAAATATAACATTATAGTAACATGCTTCCAGAAAGTCCACCTACTTCTGCTGTGGTTTTTGGTGGCACCTTGTTTTCCTCTGCCATCTGAAAGTAAAAGGCATAACACTCAGTAAGTAAGATTAATTTTAAAAATGATTTAACCTTAAATATTAAAGTATTAAACCTATAGAACTCCTGCTGATCAAAGGACATAATAGTGTACCATTGCCCAGTTCCCTTTTGGGAATTTGTTTGCCCTGTTCCTAAAAGGACATTGACACACTGCTTATCAAATAAAGCAATCAGATCAATACATGAACTTGCTTCATAGAAACTGGAGCAGTATGATACATGCTGTAGGCCTTGCCTCTGGCTTGTTTATCCATCATTGGATAGAATTCAGTAAAATGTGCTTCTAGTCCTTGGTTAAAGTCAGAGTTTATTGTACAAAACTGGAAATCAAAAGTCTGGTTCTTCTTATGTTTAACACTAATCAGAGCTGTTAGTCTTAACATGAGTCCTATTGAATATGTACCATCAGACATATGTTGTATTGGACTCTGATAATTTTTGCAATTGTTTGTTGAATTATCCTCAATATTATGAATATACCTTCATCATTTGCTCTAGTCCTATATACAGTATATATCCTATTCTCTACTGCTGCAATGGCCCAATTTGCCCTCAGAGGGATCATTTCAAGTTTCATCTGAGCTAATCAAACATCAAGCATCCAAACATCCAACTCTTAGTCGTTGGTAAATATAACATTATAGTAACATGCTTCCAGAAAGTCCACCTACATCTTCTGTGGCATTTAATGACTCAGTCCCATTTTCAAGTGGCCTCCTGCTTCCCGGTGGCCACTGAAAGTAAAAGACGCTCAGTGAGATTCATTAAGATTAAAAGTAAAAAACAATAGCAATAGGTGAGATGTTATTATCCTTTTTAGTAGGCTATCATAAATTTGGGTGAAATCTTACCACAGTTTCGGGCGCTGCTAGAATAAGGCCCAACAAAGACAGCAGGATGATCCCCCTCATCTTCAACACATATCACCATCCTATCCGCACACATACCTACTTTAAATACTGTCACATGTGGGTGGAGTCTGTTAGATTTTGGACTGTATTTTTCTGCACCACTTCTTCTAGTCTGATAACGAAGTTCAACTGACTCTGGGGGGGCGCGCGCTACAGCCTCGCTCCCGCTCGTTGCCATGACGCTGAATGTAAACATGAAGGTGAACGGGAGAGATGGATGGCACATCCCGCTTAAAGACTGATAAATGAAGTTGTAATGTCGCTTTTTTTTATTCCCAAACCTTACAACAATAGTTCAAGTCATATTTTCGAACAATTTCACAGCGGTTGTGAAGCGGTTGGCTTTGTTTTGCCGTGTTTTTGTCGTGTTTCAAACAGGGGAGATATGAAGGCTCACAGCAGCGAAGTAGGCGTGTTTGTCCGGATCAGGCCAACGGCAAACTTCGCTCAACGTCTTATTGAATGTCTTCCAGATGGACAAGTAGGTGTTAAATGGACTTTGGAAGCCACTTGACAACATATTACTAAGTGAAGTAGCGTAGTGGGGAATAAAACGGTGGGTAACTTTAAACTGTGGCCCCTCCAGTAGGCGATAACAGTTAACTTATCACTATATCTTCAAAAAAGTAAATATTACTTACATAGTTTAGCTAGCTAACGTTACATCACTTCGATAATATTCACTATGCTGTATAGGGCTATAACCTACAGTCCATGGCTATAACCAGATAGGAAGGTGTTAGTGATTCAATGTTTAATATATCGTTAAGTAGCCTAAAGTTGTATCTGAATCGTTTTGGTTTAGGTGAAAAAATGCAAAGTGAAGTTAACATTGACTAATGGCGACCTTACACCAAACGACTTTTCAAGAGATTTCACTGTCGCCGACAAATTTCCAATGTCGGAATAAAATCATGAGAGTTTTGCTAGAGTTGTGGCGCGTTCCCGTTATCTCGATCGTTTGGTGTAAGGTGGTCAATAGTGTGGATAATTGTTTGCTTTTTCAGCGTTGAAAAGGCAACATTGAATCAACATTGATTTATGATAGGCCTATCTTGAGTGGCCTGCATTACCTTTACATTTATTTTTCTGTATTGAAATTTGAAGACTCCCAATATAGTGATGTTCAAACATGCAGACGAAAAAATGAATAGGCTACTTAAGCCCCAACTTTAATTTCTGAGAATGTCTGGGTCCATCACTGGTGCCAAAATGAATATTGACAGCTATACCAGACTTATCAATAATCTTGGTAACACTTTATAATAAAATGGTAAATTGTTTTGGTAAATAATTTGTTTATAAATTATATATTGTATCATAGCTTTTTACCCTTTTTACCGTCTCTTATCAGCTATGATACAATATATAATTTATAAACAAATTATTTTATATTACACAAACTAATGATAAAATAACATAAATTATAGAATTACTAATAATTAGTAAACATTATTAATGATCATTTCATTGTTTGTTAACAGTAAAATAACTATTAACTAAAGTTTAATTAACTATCAATTTACCATTTATTAATGATGGTTATTATAAAGTGATACCATAATCTTTTATTTGACAGCATTATTCATTTTAGGTTGATAGCAAACATCACAATAAATTAATAGAGCTCATAGTTGTTTAATTAACTGGATTGGATGTATTTATGAATCTGATCTTCTATATGTAGGCTATATAGGTGCATTTTTACTCTGTCTTTGGAATACATCTCTGGACAATCAGAGGAAAGCCTGGAAAGCTCTCAAGAGAAGACAGGTGTAGTTTATCACAGCATGTCTCAGTACAGGCTGTGTTACCTTAACCTGTGGATGCCTGGCTTAACAGGATCAGCAACTAGTCAGAGGTCAGCAGATTGTGTGTTTCAATCCCCTGGAGTGGATGTTTGGTTTGAGATCCAGCAGTAAGAGGAAACTGAAATGATCTCAGACAACCTGCTAAAGCTAGAGTTTCAATCAGTAGGTCAGAGGAATAAACTATTTCAAGAGCCCTTTGAAATGGTAGTTCACAACCCCAGTTGTAACCTTAAATGATTTTCTTTTTTTGAGAGCCACTATCCTGAGACTTTCAGTGAACAAGTTCAGAAGCTGAGCCGACTGAGATAAGTAGATACACAAAGTTACCAAGGTCTTGCCTTTGATACCAGCCAGCATCTAGAGGATGCTGGCTGGTATCAAAGGCTCTCAGAAAACAAGCTCAGCAACGATATGACCCAGTGGCTCAAAGTGCTGGGCAGCTGTCAGCACATTTTGATGTTCTGGGTTCAGAGGTTAGGCCCACTTTCCACTCTTTGGTTGCAAGTAACTTTTGAAAGCCAACATCCTGAGAAAAGAATGAAAATGCAGCAAAGCACTGTGCCCTCGTGGCTCAAAGCACTAGACAGCTGCACAGAAGTTATGAGGTTAAGGAGTCAAGCCTGAGTAAGATTTTGAAAGCCAACGTACAGAGTAAAGATTGAAATGCTCGGAGAAAAACTGCTCTACATCAGGAAGACCCAGTGGCTTATAGAGTTAGATGGCAACTTGAAGGTTTTGAGGTTGTCGGTTCGAGCAAGAGCACCAGTTTTGAAAGCCAACATCCCCAGCCAATCTCTTTGTCAGAGATTGAATAGCTCTGACAAAAAGCAGTGTGACTCAGTGGCTCAAAGCGCTGTGCAGCTATACTGTCCTTTAGAGGTTGTGGGTTTGAGCCCGGATATGTCTTCGGACGTGGGGTGGCTGGTTCTATTCCCTCTCCACTGCCAGTAGCTGGAGCAACAAACAACCATATTGGTAAAAAAGCATACCCTTGTTTGGAGCTTCTCAAACCTAACTCTATAATCAGTACCAATGTTGAGTAATGTCTTACATTTGGCATTAGTCTCTCCACATAATGTGTCAATCACGCATAGTATCTGTGTCTGTGTGAATACCTCTATGTTGTTCCTGACAGCAGCCCATCTGTTGTCATGTATTTCTTTGGAAGCGGCAGTATGTACATGCTCTGTATTTCTTTGGAGCGGCCTATAGGAGCCAGTATCTCTGCTCTGTAAGCCACCGTCTTTACCAGTCATGTTAAAGACATTGCAGACTGGTTGAACCAACACACAGACTGTCAGGCAGCAATGGATATACCAGCTGTTTATCCTGCTGAGCTATTACTGTGTTTTGACATATTGGCATTCATCATCTTATTTATTAAGTGTTCTAGTAGTACACTACTGAGAAGAATAACACAGAAACGGGACGGCTGTGGCTCAGGAGGTGGAGTGGGTCATCCACTAATCAGAAGGTCAGCGGTTCGATCCCCGGCTCCTCCAGTCCGCATGTCGAAGTGTCCTTGGGCAAGATACTGAACCCCAAATTGCTCCCGATGGTTGCGCCAGCACCGTGCGTGGTAGCTTGCCGCCAGCGGTGTGTGAATGGGTGAATGTAGGCATCTTGTAAAGCGCTTTGGATAAAAGCGCTATATAAATGCAGTCCATTTACCAGAAACACTTATGAGTGCGAGAGCTGGCATTCAAACCAGCAATCTTGTAGATGACAAGCCCCAACTTATCTCACCAAGCTATTGCCAAAGACACTTGAGGCTTTATTCATCAGCTTATTTATACGTGTTCAAACTACTGATATGGTGCATTGCTGCTACTGTGAGCAACAACCACACTGCTTGTACCTTACATTCATCAGCTTATAATTGTTAACTTTTTTGAACATGAAAAGACTTGAGAAAACTTGTTGTTATGCCTTGCTGAATCTTAAAAATAGGCTATATTTTAAAAAGATGGGTAAACTCTGTTCTGCAAAACAAAAGGTGGGTAAACTGAGTTTAGATGGGTTTACTCTACATTACATAATCTTACTCTGAAAATGAATACATCCTTATCCAGGTTAGCCTGTTTTACAGCCTTATCCCTTGACTTACTTGAGTGTATCTCTCACATTAAGGTGAGACAGTATTTGCTGCTTCAGCCAGACAATATAAATTGCCTCCATTACCATCTTTCTTTTAATCTGGCCCACTTGTGACAGTAAGGGATTTGTCAAATGAGTGAAAGATCTTGTGAAAGCACTTGTGTGTATGCATGTCAAATATTCAGAATATGTTCAATATTCAGTCCTGTAGCTTATCACAGCACAACTAAACAGCAGAGTAATTTACAGCAACATTTCTATTTATGTATTACTTTCATTTGGTATATTGATGCAAAGATAATGCCTGAGTTTGATAGTGTACACTTTAAACTTATTTTTGTGTCCTGTTCCTCAGACAGTTAATATCTATCAGAAGAGAGACGTCAGGAAGCTGGCAGTGAAGAACCAGCTGAGCTCCTGGTCTTTCCGGCTGGACGGTGTCCTGCATGACATCTCCCAGGAGGAGGTGTACACCCGAGTGGGCCGACGGGTCGTACTGGGAGCACTGGAGGGTTATAATGGTACATCTGTCCATTGTATAAAACCTATAGTACAGAGTACCTGAGGTCAACCTAGCTAAGACTAGCCAATTATTGAAGGGAAAGGGCCTTGATTCCCACTGGACCCAAACTGTGATATTGGTGTCCACCAAATGGCATATTGTTGTTGTGTGAAAAACTTGAAACTCTAATTTTGGTGATTTTCATGTTTTAACTGAAGGATTACATGGTCTTCTATAGGTTGAGGGAATTATACCATCCTTGGGCTTATGAAAGCCTTTCAAAACCCACTGGATAAACACAAAAATGCATTGTGGTCAATCTGAAAACAAGGCTGTTTTTCTTATTTGCCGACAAGTTTACATATGGGCGATATATCATCTTTTGTTGTGTTTCTGTCAGGTACTGTGATGTGCTTTGGGCAGACAGGTTCTGGAAAGACCTACACCATGACAGGATCCACAGAATCATACAAACAAAGAGGCATCATTCCCCGGGCCCTTCAGGAGGTAACGCACACCTTCTCCAAAGGTCAAAGGTCATTTTTACCAATTCCCCTTCATGCTATGCAGCAGGGTGGCGTAGTGAGTGTGGAGACTATCTTCTGGCCTTTCCCATGTGGTCTTCAGGTGTTCCAGGAGGTGGAGAAGAGATCTGAGCACGCCTTCTCTGTGCACCTGTCCTACCTGGAGATCTACAACGAGACCCTGGTTGACCTGCTGTCGTCGGTGCGGGGCGCCCCAGACCTGCCTCCACGGGGCATGGTGGTGATGGAGGAACCGGGCGGAGGAGTGTTCATCAGAGGTCTGTCTCTACACCCAGTCCACAGTGAGGAGGAGGCCCTGAACCTGTTGTTTGAGGTTTGTGGTTTACAGCTGCAAATCTCAAATTTATAGGAAAAATGCACTATTAACAGGTAATAGGTCACCCCAAAAAGTGAATGAGTAACTATCTCGTATTCCTTTAAAGGTGAGAGCTTTGTGTCTCTTATAGTAGTCTCTTATATTATAGTAACGTTCTGTCTTTTCTCAGGGTGAGATGAATCGCATTATCGGAGCTCACGCCCTGAACAAGAACTCGTCCAGGTCCCACTGTATCTTCACTGTGCATATTGAGGTATAGGACCTTATTACTTCAATGGTTTACTCCACTATCTGCCAATTTTTAAGGGTTTGCTGTACTCTTGGTGCACTTGCATTTTTTAGCCATTCTTTTAAGTGTAAGAAACGGTTTCCCTCGATCATAGTCTCGCTCCCGGACTCTGTCTGACGCCAAGTACATCACCTCCAAGCTGAATCTGGTGGATCTGGCTGGGTCAGAGAGACTGGGAAAGACTGGAGTGAGTTTTTAAATATCTGACTTCATTTTACTCTGTAGTGACTGCTTCTGCACAGCCTACCAGGTATGAACTGAGTGGAATTGCCGCTTGCAAAAGATGTTGGACCCTTTGACTAAGGCAATGTGTGAAATTAACACCATCCATTCTGTTCTAAAAAGAAATTTGGCTGGCTAAAATAATAGCTGTTGAATTTGGGGATCTAAAGGGATCCTGATAAAGGAATATACCTTTGGGAGGTATTTTTATCTAATTTACACACAATTGAAAATTTTCTCTTTTCTCCATGTTTTGTCATGTCACTTCACTTTTGTGTTTTAAATAACTTAACTATCTCTTCCTGTTCTCTTGCTGTGTGCGCTCCAGTCAGAGGGCCAGATGTTAAAGGAAGCCATGTACATCAACAAGTCCTTGTCGTTCCTGGAGCAGGCCATCCTGGCTCTGGCAGACCGCCGCAGAGACCACGTTCCCTTCAGACAGACCAAGCTCACACATTCCCTCAAAGACTCACTGGGTGAGACTGCTGGGCCTGACAACAACGCTAGTCAAAATGGCACAGTGGCCCTGAGCTCTGTGTTGGGTTTTTTTTTAGAAATGTGCGATAAAACATGGTCTTCCTTTCTCACATCATGACTATTTGCGTTTTCCCTGTAGGCGGGAACTGCAACACTGTACTTGTGGCCAACATCTATGGTGAGGCTGCGCAGATAGAAGAAACAGTAAGCACTGAAATACATGACATAAAGAGCAAGCTGCCTCTTTCTTACTGTAATTTGTGTCAATTCAACTATGGATGCTAGTGTTGTGATCATTAATCTGCTCTTTGCAGCTCTCTACGCTGCGTTTTGCCAGCAGAATGAAGTGCGTCCGGACGGATCCTGCTGTTAACGAACACACGGACCCTGCAGTGAGTTCCCATGATCTGACATATTCCATAGATCTATATGAGACAAGGCATTTTGGGCCTGAATATTTCTTTCTGTGCTTAGAGTTTGCATTATCTGTCAGTGGTCAGACGGTAGAGGGTTCACATGTGATTGATTGTTGTGATTAGGTTCAGATCAAGAAACTTCAGAAGGTCGTCCAGATGCTGAAAGAGGAGCTGTCCATCTACAACACTCTGGTGAGTCGAGCCTGGCAGGGAAAAGAGTGAGACATATTTGATTATATTTTACTATTGGTTTATTGTGTTTGACCACGTTTCTTGCCTAAAGCTTGTTACATTGTTTTAACAATGTAACAGAGCAAGTTTCTCAAATCAGCACTTTTAAATCAGCAGTTATGTTTCAAAGGTGCTGACGTGATATTCACATCATCCATTATTAAGCTTAAAAAATTATCAAATTATGTTAAAATATATGATAGCAATTATTTTGAATTAAACACTGGATGAAAGATGTATCTCAGTGTGTTGAAGTACAAGATTTTTGTGCTTTCGTCTGGGTATTTTTACAATGTTGAAGAAAGAGCACATTTCAGCTGGTTCATATTTGAATTATAAATGGCCCTTGTGCTTCCTTCACCAGGCGAACAGGCCGCACACCATGTATGAGCCGCTGTCTGAGGCCCAGGTGGCCGAGATCCACAGCCAGGTTCAGAAGTACCTAGACGGCAGCCTGAAGGAAATCAGTGTGAGAACATAACGAGGAAACAGACACAACTGTCAATATTTTCTCTGATATACCAAAATTTGGCTTGGCACCGTCTTGTCTTTTGATGCCCTTACATCTCTTTCTCAGATTATCAGCATCAGGCAGCTGCAAGAGGTGTTTGCCCAGTTCAAGTCTGCAGTGCAGTGAGTATTGTTTACTGAACTTATTATGAGGAAAAAACCCCCACTATATATCCACTTTTGGAAAATAAAAAAAACATTACCTGAAGTTGATTATTCACTTCATACTGAAAGACTTAACTTACTACTGTAAGTGCAATCATTTGTTTAAATTTTGTGCTTTTAAGGTTTTTTCAGTGTAGATTTAACTTTTTCAGATGGTGGATATCTCATTTTGGAGCAAAGCTCATTATCTGTTAATAGTAAGTGATTTTTGTGTGTGTGTGTGTGTGTGTGTGTGGTGAGTAGGGAGCAGGAGCAGAAAGTGAAGGCTGAGCTGTGTCAGACCTACGACTTGGTGGAGAAAGACCAAAACGCTAACTCAGAGGCAATCAAGGTCCGTCAACGTTTAATTCATGGATAAGGGCAACCTGCTTCCACATTCCACATTCCACATCAAAGACATCAGCAATGTTATTCTACTATTCTTTTAGTATCAGGTGTGCTTATTTTAGATTTGTGTTTAGTGAAGGGATTATTTGTGATTGAGGTTTGACTGGATGCTGCTCCGTAAACTCTTCAGGAGTGGGATTCCAAAGGCAGCGTGGGGGAAGCGGAGGACGGCGGCTGTGGGGCGGGCGCGGCCGCTCCGTCACAGAGACACGCCGGTCCTGGCAAGACCAAGACCAAGAAGCCCAGGGAAACGATCACAGTAAGGTGAGTGACGGGCTGGAGACTAGAGTTTAACTGATATGGGTTTTTGAAGGCTAGTACAGATATTTTTAGTCACATTCAATATGTTACATTTAACCAACACAAAATGTCTCTGGTGGGTTAGCAGCTCTTTAAAACAGGGTGACCAACCTCACCTATTTAATGGTAGGGGAACCTCTGGGATACATTAGGCCTTAAATGAACAATTAAATAAATAAAAGGACGATATTTGCCTGATACATCGTTCTAACCCTACAGGAGACTAAAAAACTCTTAAGTCGTATAGTTATCCTTATGACACTCTCTATGAGATTCTGCAGCCAGGGTAAGAAACAGGGTGCGGGGAGCCCAGTGCCAGGGAAGCCAGTGGAGAGTGCATCCAAATCCAAGCTGAACCGTGTCCAGACACCTGAGAAGGAGCAGGAGGCCCAGGAACCAGACACCCAGAGCCAGGACACACAGGAGTCACATCCTCCGAGCAAAGAACCCACCAGCACAGAGTATGTGTGACATGTAATTATAGCCTCGTCTATTCAACGTTATGTTCATATATCTTTGGTAGTCCTCGAACTCAAATGGGATACCGTGTTGTGTTTTACCCCCCCAACCTGCAACCCAGGTCCCCCCCACCTAAAGCGGAAGCCTTTGAGGATTTTAAGGCGGGGCAAGGCAGCGCGATCAACGGCATCCTGAAGGAGAACAAGGCCGTGCTGCTGGAGCGCCGCGCCCGCCTGCGACAGCTCACCGCGGAGGTCAACGCTGCCAAGAGAGAGATCGACCGCACCACCGCCTCCATACAGCAGTACAAGGACATGAGAGCGAGCCAGGGTATTTAACACGCAGCATGCATGTGTCAGCAAGAAGATACTGCAGGAGAGCGGCAGATGCTTTGACTTGGTTGCCTTGCCCCTGTTGAGACTGATTGGATTGTGGCAATCAAACAACAAAAAGCAGTTTAGGGAATTATAATCATCAGACTTATACCTGTGGCAGAGAGTGTGTAATTTGTCAGTTTCTTGATAAATTGCACTCATAAGTATAAGTGGGACAAGACATATCATGAGCCTTTAACACCATGGATATAAATCAGACTCATGACCTTTACTGCATTCCCTCTCCTATAAATCCTGTCTCACTCTACTGTATATTGTCTAATAAAACAGAAATACCCTAAAAAGAATCCCCCCAATAATGAGGAGCAGACCTATAAAAAATTAGAATTATAAGGCCATTGTAATAAATTTGCCCCTGTCTGTCTGTTTGTGTGTGAAGGTCAGTTTGTGAGCATGGAGGGGGAGCCTGTGCTGGATGAGCCAGAAGTCACTCTGGTGCTGCACCTCAGAGAGCTGAAGGCCCGGTACCGGCAGCGATACGAGGAGCTGCGCAGCACCAAGGCCGAGCTCAACTACTGCCAGCACCTGGTGGACCAGTGCAGGGTGCGCCTGCTGACCGGTCAGCACCAACGCTGTATTTCCTTTCTTCAAAACCTTTTGCAACCGCTGCATTCCTTACAGTTTATATCTTTTAATAGCAAAAACATAGGTGGCCACTTGGAAAGAAGTCAAGTTTACTCACAATTGTCCCATGTGTGTCCCAGAGTTTGAGAATTGGTATAAGGAGTCTTTCCTGTTGCCTGAGGAGGTGCTGGCCATGCTAAGAACAGGAGGCCCAATGCAGTCTGGGATCATAACTATGGACAAGACACTAACACAAGTGAGTCTGCCTCACACTTTCACTAATGGGAGTGTAGTCATTATTTTGGGCACAAAACAATATCTCTTGCTGCATGCTCCCAACAAATTTATTTAGTTACATAGACAACGTTTCGATCCCAATGGGACCTTCGTCAGGTAAACCTACATGGGTGTGGGTATATGTGTAGTCACCCTGCCAATGTTCTGGTTTACCTGACGAAGGTCCCACTGGGATCGAAACGTTGTCTATGTAACTAAATACATTTGTTGGGAGCATTCAACAAGAGTCACGAGCCATTACTCTACAAACCAGATGCCTGTGATACACACAGTTTGGCTCAGCACCAAAGAAGTGGGATGTGCGTAAGGACTGTTCACAAAACAATATCTCCCATGTCGAGGGTAAAAATGCATCTGGATGGTTTCCCTAAAAGCCGACACTGTAAATGAAGGAAAATCTTAAAAGAAAAGCAAAGGTCTGCACAGATGCTTGTGTGCAGGCTTTATGTATTTTGGCAGCAAGTCCCACTCAGCTGACAGGGATTATACTGAGGTGCAGTGGAAGCCAAGGGGCAATAAATCACTGTTGATTGTCTGAAGTTTACTGGAAAAGTTTGTGAGTAAACTGTGTTCCTGTGTTGCGGTCGTGACTCTCTGGTGTTCTTAGGAAGAGGATGACCAGGAGCTTTTTGAGCGGCTGCAGCATGAGCTTCTTGTCGACAGCCCCAGCGCCGTCTCCTTCTATAACGCCCGCCACAAGATTCTGAAACGGGTGGGTATCAAGTTTACTTCTAATGAGTGAAGGTTTTTTATTTTGTGTAATAACGTGAAAGTGGATGATCCAGGAATAGTTGGAAAGGTCCCGACTCAAATGTCCTGGTCATGTCTTCCCACCTGGCCAACCAGTTAGTTACCCTTCTCCTCCCAGGAAGATACCAAACAATCCATAATAAACTCCAGATATAATAACACATAAATCTTTGTCTTCTATCCCTACAGAGGAGCAGCAGAGCCTTATCCCTGACTCCAGTGCAGAGGAGCTCCTCCAGGGGGTCCGGACGGAAAAAACTCCCTCCAATTCTCCCCATTACCTAAGAGAGGTGTATGTGAAATGAATGGTTCAACAACTACGACATCCTGGCGAAAGCTTAAAGGAAAATTCCACCCTCGGACACTCTTACGTATCATCAATCTATGATGTTTTTTTGATGAAGTGGTAAAATGTAATTTATGCTGTACCCACATGTTTCCCACAACCTTCCTCATCCACTTCTACTTCAGTTGGTGGTTTCCTACATTTCCCAGAATGCCTTTCAGCAATCCTCAGAGAATGGGCCTGAGCATTCGAGCTGTAGGTTTTACATGTAGGTGGAGAGACCAATAGCGATAGCGGAGAGGTTTTCCAGTCGAGAAAACCAACGTCACGTCGTCTTCATCTGATCAGTTATCCATGAGAAGAAAAAATGCCGCACCAAACAATAAAATTGACCCAGAAATATAAAGGTACAGCACCAATAGTGTTATTTTAAAGTGTGAAAGTGTTTTAGGGTGGATTTTTCCTTTAATTGCACACAACCATTCCCTGTGCCTGGATCAGAATGAGGATGCAAAAAGATGCCTATTTGTTTTCATACCATTGAATCAGATTCTGAATTTACATAAGCATTTTCTGTGTATTGTAATTTCCTACTGAGTGGCAGAATGAACATTTATCAAGCACAAAAGACACTATGCAATGAATCAGCTTGTTAAATGAAAAGTAAAATTTATTATTCCTGAACCACAAAATAGACTTCTTTGGTTGTACAAATTCACTAGTTACAGTCTTGTATGAGCTCTAACCCTTGACCCTAGGACCTCTGACCCTTTCCCTCCAACCTATTTGGAAGTAATAGCCCCCAAAGAGAACTCAAGACAAAAGAATAACACAAAAAGTTGAAACACTGCATTAACAAATGTAGTGAATACCACTTGTCTGGAAAAAGATTTACCTACTGTAAGTTTAAAAAAAAAAAAAAGAAAAAGATATCAGCCATTCGCAAATGTTATCAACCAAACTGAATTTCAGTCAGTGAGAGCAACATGGAAAGCTATGATTAGTAGACCCTACGTTAAATTAACACATATGCTACTATGTTGTGATTCTGCGAAATACCCGTCAGATACAGAAACTGACAGCGAGTCAAGCGGTGAAGTGAATGACCGAATGAGACAGATGTCTTGAGAGGGATTACAGAGCGGTTCTGCCTCTCGAAGGCTCTCCCATTTATAAACCAATATACATGCAGAGAGCTTCCCGGTACCAAGCCTGTCCAAACCCAGATGCGTTAGCAGTCCAGACACTTGCTTGGTCTAGGCCAAGACTGGCTCAGTTTCAAACCCAAAGTTTGCTTTCCTTTCAGTATTTGTACATTATTCACACAATAATAAAGGATTTTTCAGTGGCATCAGATTTAAATTAACCAAAAGACAGATTTTAAAAAAAGAAGAAAAAAAAAAAAAAGCAACACCTGCTACCTTCACATGTCATTCTGGAATACTTCCAGATATGAAAAGATAGAAATGAGTGAGATTCACATTGATTAAAAAAACAAAACAACAACCCTAAAAAGGGCAGGGAAAGTACCGTAAATAAATGGTGCTGAAAATACATGTTCCCGAAATTGTCTGAAGTTTTGAGCCATTAACAGTTATTCCTGAATTAAATAATGAATATCTGTGAAACTGTCTGCTCAATGCTGCTATCTCCAGTGTAGTCGTATTCTCTACAAAGGGAATGTAACAGAATTCAATAAATCTGGACTAGAGAAGCTGCAGATGCTCTGTTGAGTATTCCTCAATACACGGAGGCAAAACATGTGGATGCGACGTGTTTGTTCTACACGCAGAGATATCAGCTAGGCTTTGCTCAAGCTATCTAATTAGTAAATATGCTTGTCTCCCAAAAACTCTGGTAATACATCGATAGGGATTTCAAAAGTGTATACAAAGTAGAATATGATATGATAGAAAGTGATATGCGATTCATTCATTCAAAGCTTTGAAGTCTTGATTCTCGATAAATTCATTCATAATGATAAATAGTGATACGCTTCGAACATCCTTTGTGCTAAAAAGGACAGGGGTTTTTACAACAGTGTAAAATAGAAAGGCCTTCAATTTGAGTAAAATGCTAAAAACAAAATAAATTACTTAAGATAGAATTTCTTAAAAAGCTGATCAGTGGCAGTGCAATAACGATATGTAGTGTTTTTTTTAAAATGCTCTGCACATTTGCGACTGTGAAGGTAGCAGGATGTTCCCTCCTCACTCAATATATACACTCCTCCCCCGCGCAAAAAGTCTCAAAAAACCCTGACATTTTACAATCTATTCACTGAAAGCCTCAAAAAAATATCATTCGAAAAGTTAGTACAGCTATGACTCTTTTTCTCTTCCAGTACATTTTCTCTCTCTCTCTTTTTTTTTTTTTTTTAAACAGCAAAATCAGTGGAGGTGCAAAAATAAAAACATCAGTCACCTCCTGTTGACATAATTCAGCTTCTAATAGGCAAACTGAGTGTAGAACCAAAAAAGAAAGGAGAATGGTCTTTAAGTAGTAATGCTAGCTAACCACACTAGCTCCTTTTCTTGCCCTAAGGGGATTGTTGGGCGATATCTGTGCCAACTCATCCGCAGACTGTAAAGGCAAGACTGGCACGCAGGATATGACTATAAGTGTGTGTGTGTGTGGCGATTATCAGCTTCATAGTCTCTGCAGTGGTTACATATGGGAGAACAACGCTCTCAATCTACTGACACTGTGTGTAGTGTATTGTGACTCTGCGCCTCCTTCTGGATGCACGTGTGTTTGTCGACGTATTCCACAGTGCATGTTAAGTGTGTGTGTGTGTGTGTGTGTTTGTGTCACGTGTTCAGATTTCTCCTCGCGGTTGTGTGAGGTGTTATGTGGGCACGGCGGTTTCCAGGCTGCGGCGACCCTGCCTCAGCTTGCGCTTGTTGCTGTAGAGCGCCATCTCCTCCAGCGCCGAGGTGGCGGGCAGTGCGGCGGGAACCTCGGCCTCGGGGCTCCCAGCGGGAACTGTGCAGCAACGAGACAGACGGAACAGAGATTCAGAAACGATAAGACGTACGAGCTGCGGCAGTTTAGCTTCTATCACCGACATTCACTCCCCCCCTAACACCTGCTGGGGAGAGGAAGAAGTTGCACGGAGAGAAATTGGGCTATAATTCCTGTGCGGCGGGTGAGAGAGCAGCTGGGTCCATTAAGAGATGCTTTAACCTGCGAGAGAAGCCCCACATCCAGACCAGCAGCAGGAAACCATCACGTCTAAAACAGAATATTGTAGCAATGAATGACTAAAAGGTGAATCAGGCCACTTCACTGGACTCAGTGTTCAAATTCAGAGCAGGAGTCAATTCCATCTCAGTGACTTCAAGAACTACATTGAATCACTTCTAACTCTTCTGTAATCATTTGTCTTATTCAACCCTTCAACTGTCTTCATGCACAGTCTGGGTCTTGGTTAGCGTTAGGAGGATTAGTTGGACACACCAATCAAAAGGTCTCTTCCACTTTGGTCTGACCAGCGACACCTGTGGAACAGCAGCAGGCGAAGCACACCCAGGTAGAGACACCCATCTCAAGGCAAGTCCGATTTCTGTAACAGCATCATCCCACGACTACGCTACGGTTTACCACAGGACTAGCAGGGTTAGAGTAGAAACGCACACACACACACACACGTAACCCACATAAAAATAAGCCCACTGGTGCATGCAGGCACACAAGCGCACAAACATACATACACTGCTCACGCACTCCACATACTCGGCCTAGAGAGGCGCACACACCAACAAGCACACAAACACGCACGCAGTGTGCGAATCCTACCAATAGGAGCTGCTTATCCCAGGTAGTCACCTGAATCAAAGGGGCAGAAGAAATCGGGGTAATATGTACATTATTGGTTAACCCACTCACATTTTTCACTTACGCTTCCACAAAGCCCATTTTCACTCAAACTTAAGTCACACCGAACAGCGCTGGCTCCGGCACTCACCTGGGTTGCTGGAGCCGTCGTCGATGAACTGTATGTCGCCGACTGTGTCAGGGGACTGGAAGAGAGGAACAGAGAGTGAGTAAGTGAGGAGCAGCGGGTGTGTTTGTACCCTGTGTCCCCTGGGAAGCCGTCACCATGTGAGCAGTGGGGCTGGCAGCGAGGGAGAGAGCGAGGCACTGTGCCAAACTCTCACTGCCGGTTTAGGAGGCAGCGCTGACGCTCCCAATCTGCCAGAACCACAAGAGCCAGTGCCTCTACATGACTATTTCCCCAGGAGAGATTGGCATGTTAAAGGAGAGGGTGGTTAAGTTAGATCATCAGTTCCGGGGCTCGCTGTATAGTGTAGGCACATCCACAAAGAGAAGGCAAACAGAGCAGAAGTACAGCGCCAACAGTCACCGACACAGAAAAGAAAACCAGGCAGCAGGTTGTTACGTTGCTGTCCATCTGTACAGTGATGCTACTGTATAGCAACACTGGTATGTGTTATTTGGTTAGATTACATTTTGACATTTCCTGGTAATCTCTGACAAAGCTGTTTGTTTTGCATTACTATGCAAGCTTAACAGAATATGTGAAATGAGTCATAGTTGCCCCCCTGACACCAACACACAGCTTTCAAACACATAGTCACATTAATTTGTGTGGGAATCTAAAACACAGTGCAAACACACTCACATATAGCAAGATCAAGTAAATTAAACCCACCAAAAAGGAGGCCAACAATGCAACACAATGTAGGCAAACTGGGGTCAACAGTTAGAAAACCACATATGATCCCAAACTCAGAGGAGCCCAGACTGACAGTGATACAGACAACCACAGATACTTGACCAGAAACCACAACCACTTCAACACAAGCTTTGCTCACTCCAGCATCACTCAAGGATTCCCCTGCTTCCCCTCTGGTCTCTTCGCCCACACAGAGCAGGAAGACGCCAACTAATCCAAACTGCCCTGCACAAAACTATGGTCCTAATAAGCTTTTAAGCCCCACAAAGCTTCCAGTATAGCTTGAGCTTTATTGGTTAAGTGACAGAATGCAGGAGGAGACCTTCAGTGCAGATCGATGTGTCAGAAGCCAGAGTATGAGAGGAAATCTTAAAATGGAGGACGTGTTACTCCTCTGCCTGATAAACAGCCCATGCGTGGAACAAGGCAGCTGGTGGAAGTGAATGTGAGAGTGGGTGAGATGCAGAGTTTGTGGCCATTTTCCCCCCGGAACCAATTTTGGTTAGTGGGATCAAATAACTGTCTGGTGAGTGTTAATGTTGACTTGTTTGTGATTGATTAGATAGCTGAAAGGTAGATGGATATGAATGGTTACTGCTAGAGATGCTTGGAGGTTTGTGAGTGGTGAGTGGGAGACTAGGGGGAGGGAGAGTGAAGCATATTCTTGTGAGAAAAACAAGAAATCAGACAACCCAGGGCTGATTTGGTGCGTCATTATTGAGAGCTTGAATCTCTCTTCACTGTGCAAATGAGAGTTAGTGAGCCACGCCCCCACAGTAGAGAGCAGGAGGTACTGATCAATCACTGAGCCAAAACCTAGACTGCAGTTGCACTGACGCCTCTTGATTAACAGAGAAACTAGAGGGGAGAGGCAGCAGGGAAAGCCAGGGGAGGGGAGACGGCTGGGGCCCGGGAGCTCAGCATGCAGCCAATACCTGGATGTCGTATACGGGTTTGGAAGAAGGAATGGCAGCAAACTGTCGGTAGTCAAACTTCTTTGACGACAGGGACTAGAAGGATAGCAAACAGGAATGAGCAGAGGTAGAGGGACGGGGGGGAAAAAACAGAGATGGGGAGGGAGAGAGAGAAAAGGAGTAGGACAGAGTGCAGCAAGGAGGAGAGCAGGGTGGATAGAGGGAAGAGGAGAGGAGAGGAGAGGGGAAGGGATAAAGAAGAGGGAAAGGGATGAGGAAATGGAAAAGGGAGAGGTAGGAGGCAGAAAGGCTAATGTGGCATATGGAGGGAGAGCAGTATGTTCTCAGCTCAGATTGGCTAGAGTGATAATGAGCAAGATGGTGGATTAATGTCAATGTGTTTTGAAGCCAATCTACTTTTCTTTCTCCTTTCCCGGCTTGTAAATCGACCGCTGTAAATGTCGTCTTTCATGAATTAAAGCTCCTTAAATTAAGGGGAAGGTCAAAGTTACAGCTTTGAAATTCTTGCGACAATTGAAGCTCTCCAGGTCCATTCAGAAGGAGAACACTGACCTATTTTCACCCTGACAAAAAGGCCAGTGGAAACATCAATAATTTGAAAACTTGAAAATTTAACAAGACGGGGGTATAGAACTTACCAGCCTGCCAGGTGAGGTTACTCCTCGAGGACTGAGCTCTGTCAGAGAAAAACAAAGTGTGAAGTGAGAAAACAGAAAGGCAAGCCTATACTGATAAACCGATTAGCCATAGATTTGAAAGCTGACAGTGTCATCTTTGTTTTAGTATCAAAGTCACTTTAATTATCAAGTATAATAAATATAAAGAAATTGATCTTGATGCAGACATGGATTTGAGCAAAAAACGATAGGTTTAGTTAGTATGGAGGGGTGACCCACCTTCCATGGGGGTGGGAGAGGGTGTCGGGGCTGGTGAGGGCGACTCTGCCAGCTGGTCGAGTGTGCCGCGCTTCTTCCCTTCCCGAGACTTGGCAATGACCATCTGAGCTTTTAGTGCATCCTGCTCCAGAGACTTCATTCTACAGGAGAGAGAGACATAATCAGATGGGTAAATTAAAGAGGAAACAGGAGGAATGATAAAGAGAGAGAGAGACACTGGCAGAGGCGCACACTACCATACGTGGGTATTGTAATAGTGCTGATAACTACTAGAAACAGTATTTGGGTGCTCCTTGTCCTGGTTTGCTGTTACACACAACCAAATCAACTGCACAATAAAAGAGGGATGCATTCCAGGATAAGGACTACCTACCGCTAGTAGGCTTACCCTCAACTCACAGATCTTGCTTGCGACTTTACTGTGGGCTGTGTGTTAGTACAAATAATGGTGTATGTAAATCAAGAGAACAGCAAGGCAGAAATGAAAAGAGAGAGTGGTGGAAAGGAGGGGTGGGGGTGGGGGAGGGGGATGGGTGACAATACAGAGAATAGAGAGGGGGAACCAGAGGAAGCTAGCAATGGATACAGCCAAGACGTGCAGAAGCAAGACAGCACCAAAAAAGGCAGCTGAAGCACTGTCACAGCGTTGCTGTGAGCGCTTGCTCGGACCTTAGAAAACTTCTACCCCTAAGCAAAATGCCCATAACGCCAAAGCACCCCACAGCACCCCACAGCACCCCCACAATGCCGTGCGTCTGGCCCTGGTAGCTGGGGCCGAGGAGCAGACCTGAGCTGGGAGGCAGCAGAGGAGGAAGTAGAGGAGGCGGTGGGGGGCTCGGGGCCCTCGGCCGAGCCCTGAGATGCCCTCACCCGGGCTTGGTACAGCCTCTTAGCCAGGTCCTGCTCATATTGCCTAACATCCTCCTCTAGACCATAGGGCCTGCGCCCCGCACGGCCAGGGAGGAGGAGAGGGAGAGGAGGAGGGAATGGGACGAGGAGAAGGAGAAGTATACCAGGGTGAAGAAGGAAAACGGAAGGAAGGAAGGAAGGAAGGATAGGAAGATACGGGCAGGGCACACACAGAAAAAGAGAAGAAAAGCAGAGAATGGAAGGTAAAACACTGACACAAATAGGAGATAGTCAGGAAGAATCAATGAGATCAGTTTACCAGACATGAAAACAGTAAGAGAGCGGAGACGGACCAACTACAAACACAGGCTGGTGTTCTCACAACACTGAATCAACAGTGAACTTGTGTTTGGGACGACTGGATGTAGAACTGGTGGGACATGACTGAACCGTGTTACTGACCGGGATGACAAACTGTGAGTCAGGAAATCTGCGTCAGAAGTTCAGGGTCATTTGCCCTCTACCACTGACATACGCCACAGCTTTGGAACAGCAAGGAAAAGTAAAGTATACTTTACATTTTGGGCATGATAGCTGATGTTCTTATCCAGAGCAACTTGTGAGTGCAACAGCAGAATCAAGCTTCAATTCCTCAACCACCAAAATTACAAGAAACCAATACTGAGGTGTGCAAGGATGACTGATAATGTCTAAGATACGGCTGCATTGCGATTCAAACAGCTTGTATCGGGCAAAGGTTGGGAGGGAATCGCAGCTAAATCGATGCAGGCTTCTCTCTATCAGAAAAGCCCAATATGACAGGTGAATCTGTTTTTTAATTATTTTAGCACTCAATAATGTCATTTACTCCTTGTATGTTTCTCTCCCTCCGAGTCCATATGCTTGTCTCTGCCAGTGTTGTCAGCCCAGTGAAGGTTAACGTCACGTGTCCCTCCCGCCCCTCGCTCAAAGAAAACAAACTTCCCCCCCCTCCCTTCAGTGCTCCCTTGCCCATTGTTTGGTCAAAAATAAACGAGCAAATATAGGACGCACCAAATATCTATAAATTGCAAGTGTGGACCCACTTCGGGGTTTATAGCATGGAAAACTTGATAAAAGTGTGGCAATATGCAAAACAAGGTCGAGCAGCAGTGAAATATACATGTAGCACGTCTAACTTGTGACCCATTCTAAGGACTCGCTGTGGGAGAGAGAGTCTCTGCTTGTACCTCTTCACCTGGAGCTAGCGGTAGTGCTTGCGATGAAAAAGGTATTAAATCGATTACTGAAGCTGGATAACTGGATTTAGTTATTTATGCCCAGAGATTCCTTCTTGCAACCAGTGGCTAAACTATAGTAGAGGTAAAATAGGACTGTTACCGGACCATATTGACTTGCATCATATCACACTGCTTTGCATTGCATCAAGACAGGACTGACTCAAATTGTATTGAATTGGTGACTGCTTAAAACGCATCTTAGGTGCATTGAATCATTAATTCCATATTGTGTATTGAATCGAAGAAGCAGAGATACACAACCCTACTGATAACAAATCCTCTCCCTAGAATCCTCATGTATGATAGAAAAGTGCTAGAAGTATAAGTTGAGGAGAAAAGGTAAGAAGTTATATTTTTAAGGAAACTTAAGGAAAGGAAACACAGAACTGATAAGTTGCAGGGTAAAACCAAAGAAAGAGACCTGACAACATTAGCTATTTTATCCTCCAAGTCAGTATGACTGTGTTTACCGTGCTGCTCTCCACATGGCTCTCTTCTCAGCCTCCAGAGCTCGTTTCTCAGCAGGCGACAGGTCCCTGTCGGGGGCAACAGCCAACTCTGGGCTCTGCATGCGCAACCTCTCCTGGTGTCTGCGCTCTGCTTTGGCTGTACGGATGGGAGCTGCCGACTCCCCAGGATACACCGGGATCAGACTGACAAGACATTAAAGCAGTAGTGTTATATGCTACAAGAAACACACCAAGACACAGATATACAAAGACGCAATATTGCACGTTTAATTACCCAGTCATAGAGTTGGGCCGCTGCTCCAACCTGAAGCCTTCCTCCAGTGAATTCCTCTGGGAGTCTCCTTTTCCATCTACTGAGGACGGCCTACACAGATAAAAAGAAGGTAGATGAATCAGCTGAAGGAATGAAAAAACATGATGAAATTTAAAAGCTACAATATCTAACTTTTTGACATAAAAATAAAATAAATAACATACTCATACATTAGTAGTCTGTCTCTGTGACCCTGTGTGTATGTGCCTAAACCCCGACGTTTGCCTGAAATTGGCTATGCAATTATGTTTGGGACGTTTTGGGGCTTCCTGCCTCAAGGCACAAAGTTGCATATTGTAGCTTTAAATATTCATTCATGTGCCTTCTTACCCTGAGCTGCCACAGTAGCTAGGTGGTGTAACGTTGTAGCTTGGTGGTGTGGAGCAGTGTCGAGACGGAGTGGACACCGGCTCCACCTTGTACTCCACTCCGTCCAGCAGCACCTTGCCGGTGGCCTTCATCTCCGCCACCTGCTTCGCCAGGTCCTCCTCCTCGTCTTCCTCGTCCTCATCCAGCAGGTACTCCCGCGCCCGCTGCTCAAACTTCCTCTCTGGGTTGAGGTGAATAGAGACAGGTTGGTAAATCTACAGGGCAGGTGAGTCAAGTCAGAGACCTTTCTTTGTTATATGTAAGGGAGAGAAACTGACCTTCTTCCTCCCTCATTTTCTTGAGGTCATCCTCTCCAACGAGTGAGACACGAGGTTTGGGCTTGTCCGGCGTCTGCTGCTTCACGTCGATCTCAAAGTACTTCTGTCTGTCCCTGAAAGAGCGCTGCTCTGGACTGTCCTTTCCACCGGGAGAGGGAGTCTGCAGGGTAGTGAGAGAAATAAAGCTTATAATAGGAATGGATAAAGGTTATAATAGAAGAGATTTTGGCATTAGATTTTGTAGTAGTAAAATAGTACGCATGATGACAACTGTTAACATTTACAGATGATGCAGCGAAGAAAGGTCAGCCAGACTTCAAGACAAAGAATGCTGATTGTTAAAATATTCATTTTTAAAATTGCCATTTACATTTCTGCTGAGCCATTTGCCAAAAGTGTGAAGGAAAATGTGAGAGATGCCAGAGGAAAGTATTGCAAGTAGGAAAAAGACAAAAAAAAAAAACATCAGCAATCAAATCAGAACCCCACACCATAAGCTGATTCAAAGTCAGATCATTGGCAGTCCCATTTCTGACAAATGTAGCACGGCTGTCTCCCACTCTAGGGGAATAGGGACACCACCACCGCTCAAGCCTTGCAGAACCACGGCCCAAATGAAGGATAGGGCTGCTCTAGCTGTGGTGGAGGCAGTGGGTACCTGCAGTTCCAGGGAGGGCCTGGAGAGGCGAGGCACCGCTGCCAGGCTCAAATACTCCCGGCGGTCAGAGGAGAGGGAGGGCCGGGGGGAGACATTGCCAGTCAGACCCTTGCCAGCTCCCTCATGACCTCCTACCCCATCATCAAACACCTCGTTGATCAACTCAGGCTGAAAAGGCCACATAGGGTGTCACCAGGCTGTCAGACTAACATTACATGACTGAGGGCCAGCGGGTAACTGAGCAATTCTTTAAGTAAATATAGATTATTAACATTTCTTGCCAAGAGGGTTTCAATACAGTGTTGTTGAACTTGAATTCGGCTGCAGTTTCACTATTTACGTGTCCTTAAATACTATAGACAGACAACTGTGTGCTTGCTGATGTGCTTCAAATATTTGGGTTATTACTTTCATTGGAGCTACTCACCTCTGGAGAAGGCTGCTTGGGATGAACATTGTTCCTCACACCATACAGATCCTGTTGGACAGAGGAAGGAAGGGGCAGAGCATTAGCACAACAAAGGAACCTCAGACTCAGCACAAACACAGAGGAAGAGAGCAGGCAGGCTGATTAGGAGCCGGGATATAAAATATAAAAAGGGGATTGAACATCAGTACAGGAACCACACATGGATGGGCAAATGGAAAAACACCAATGTGAAAGCCGATGGCACTGTAGTACAAAACCAACGATGAACGCATTCCACACGCCACAGCACGTCACAGGCGCCCGACACGGCGCAGGCTCTGATAGGACAGCCTGCTCCAGTCAGGAAGGGGTGGGGGTTGGGGGGGGGGGGCGACCAACCAATCAGCACAGCATGCTTTGTTGTTGTGACCCGGGGGAGTCCGGGCGGCGCGGCCTACCTGTGGCGGCTCCAGCACTGCCAGCGAGTGAGGCACGGCGGCAAACGCCTTGTATGCCTGCTTGATATTCATGGGGAACTCATCGGGCGAGGTGGGGGAGGGGGCGCGAGGCTGCAGGAGGGGGGGGGATGGAGGCAACAGGAGAGGAGGGTGGGGTGGGGCGGGTGGGGTTCGTATGGTAGGGAACCAAGGGGAAGGGGAAGAAGAGGAGGTGGAGAGGACAGACAGACAGACAGAGACAAGTAGGAGAGGGTAGACTATGAGAAAAACCAGCAAAGTTGAAGAAGACAGTGGAGGAGAACAGGTGAACACCATGGCAGCTGGTTTCATGTGGGAGAGGGGGATGTGCCAGAGAAAGACAGACAGTAGGGCTTGGAGAGTGAGGCGGTGCCGCTGCTGTGTTCAAAGCCATGACAGATTTTTCTGTGCGAGCACCTTGGTGATACACTGAGAAAGACATGGGATGAAATCAATAGCTTCTTCATTATTTACTAGCTTGGGGTTGTGCTGCTTGCCAATACAAGGAATGAGTGAAGCATTCCAGAAAACCCCAGTTTATGTGGAATTATGTTGGTCTGATTCAGGAGCTCAGACTCAGGGTTGGATGCTCTGTTTCCCTGTGCGGTTACAACACCAATAACCACCTGGTTTGCCTGGGGGTTGCACTGACAGTACCAGTCTCACTGGGTCGACTCGCACAGACCCAGTTCCCCTGTGCAATCAAATACAAGTCTTCCACGTCTTTGGTTCTAGCTTCATTTAGAAAAATCATTCTTATGCCTTAAGTATCTGTAATTCTGCTGTACTGCTGTGAGACACCACTTCAGTGTTTTGAGACTGTGCGGTCACAGTAGGCAGCACAGGGCTGAGAGCGGGGCGAGCGCAGCCCTACGTGGTGGTGAGGGGTCTTACAGAGGTCTGGGAGTTGATGGGGGAGGGGCCATGCTGGAAGGGGTTGGGACTGTGGCCGTCCGGAGTGGCGGGGGAGGCGCTCGGCCGCACGCGCCCGAGTGGCTGGATGGCACCCGGCCTCGTCTGGAGGGAGAACAGACGGGAGTTAAAATACTGAACAGGAATACAGAACTTTAGAGTGAGTGATAACTGAAAATGAATGAAGCCAATGGTGGAAATGCAGCTCTGCATGAATTTACATTCAGATTATTTGACTCCAAATTAGGGTTTGACCGATATGGGTTTTTGAAGCCTGATACAGATATCTTTGTATTGAAGCTACCAATAGCTGATATTCATTTTACATTTTTATGCCAAAAAATAGAAGTATTCAGTGTTTCCTTTAATCCAGGCATGGTGGAAAAGCCTCTGACACAAACTCTTACTACCTTTAAACATGCGAAGAAAATTAAATTAAGATGAACTGTTTTTATATAGCTGTTGTCAGGGAGGAAATTCCGTCATATCTGCAGTGGACCACACCACTAGCCAATAATCAATATTTAATATAAAGGCCAATATTGGCAAACCGTATTGGTCTAACCACAGTAAAAATAAATATTATGTTCTGAACAGCACTCACTGATGATGAATTGTTCTCCTTAGCAGCAGTGGGAGTGGAGGTGTAATGAATGCTCGCCTGAAAGAAAATATACGAGAATGCATGGATTGGCATGATGTCTCACATGACCAGACACGCCTACTGCTTGAGTTTCAACAGACAGCGCACACAGTCCCTCAACTTAAACTCTGGGAGCCTCTGTAGGATGATGCTTGGCAGAGTAAAGACATTCTCAAGTAACAATGCAATAACACAAAAAATTAATAGCTGGTATGGCTTGAGCTAATTTGATCACAAAATCCAAACCAAATTGTGGACCTTTTTCTTTATATTTTGTCAACCTGCCACCTCTTATATTGTTTATTATTAGATTTAGCTAGTGATATAAAATTACAACCATTAAAACAAGCAAATTTACATTTTTCATTGAGCAAAGATGCCTGTTCACAATCTAGTTCAAATAAGCCATAGCTGGTCAGCAGAGACAGAAGTACAATCAGTCACATAATCTGCATCTCCAACACACATCCAGTCTAACACTGCATGAGGCGAAGCATCAGTAATCAGCTGGCCATGGAGGAGCGGTCACATGCTTTTCAGACTGGCAGAACTGCAGCAGACACGATAGCTGGGCTGGTTAGAATCACCATGTTGTAATAACAAATAAAGGGCTGAGAGCAGTGAACACGTATGCTAAAAAAAAATCCAGGCCAGAGCAGAGAGGGCCACAAGACCCACTTACGAAGCGGGTCTCCCTGCCTGCACACATGGAGCTGTTGGGAGAGTGGTGGCTGGGCTAAGGGGAGGGAGGAAGGGTCAAAAGGGTCGACCGTAAAATACCTCTATACATCCTCTAGAACTAGGACAGACTCATGGAAAAGGAGAACAAAAAGTGAAGAGATGGCATGGAAGCAGACGATGAATGTAAGAGAGGAGTGCTGAGCGTTACAGGTGGACTCACCGGCTGGATAGTGGGAGAGTAGGGGGCATCCCTGATTGGGCTGTCTGTCCTTGTGAGATCGGAGGAAGGCCCCTGGAAAACAAAAACCCAAAACACACTTAAAAGCTGCTCTTACTTTAACTTATTGCACGGAAACACCAGTGTAGTAAGGGCGATGCATAGAAACGCCAAAACGACAGATTCAATGGTTAGTCCTAATGTAAAAGCATCTTTCCCAGTAAATAGTCCAACAAGCAAGCTCTTGCTGATAAACATGCACTTTTCTGTGTGCCTACAGGTCGTGTTCCTTCGAGACTCATGACCCTCCTCACAGCTGTTGGGACCGACATTCCTCCTGGTCCTAACTATGCGCACAAATGCCACACGAGGTGCTCAAAGCTCTGTGCTCATAGCAAAGAAATCCTCCCAACTCAAAGTCCCACATGCCCGATTTCAATGGGTTGTTACACTGGGATTAATGCACACAACCTTAACACACACTTCACTAGAGAAAAATACTTCTTTTTCCCCCCCCCCATGAACCCTCCCACTGTGAGAAAGCTTTTACCTAACAACACAAATGCTCCTGTGCGATCAATGGGTAGACGATGGCACTAACAATGACAAGTTCAGGGATTTGATTCCCATTGGGGCCATCCAAATTAAAAATGTCTGCACTCTTCTTACTGTAAGGCGCTGTAAGTGAAAGACCTTTCTTGGCATCATATTAACATGATTAAAACAATGTTTCCACACACTGTTGATGCATACTGTATGATCTCTTGGCTACTGTAGTTGGGTTCCAGCGACACAAGTGAGCAAAGAGCAAAACCAGTGCATAGTCACACACCATGCTGCCTCCAAACCACACACAGGCAGGCCCCTTGCCTTGCTGTACAGCCAGGGCTGCAGCTGGCCCGGCCTCCCGTAGCCTACAGGAGGCCCAGATAGGATTTTCTCTCCAGCAGGAAGGCCCTTTCCTCTGCGATTGGCCACCAGGAAGGGATTCTCACTGAAGCAGATAGGTTGAGAGTCCACCAGGCATTCCTCTTCTTCGTCTTCACCGGTTATAGAGGTTGATGTTGAACTAACCGGTGTTGCTGAGCTGGCTGTTTGAGTGGTGGAGAGCTGGGAGCCATGGAGATGCTCGCTCTCTGGGTTCATACTGGGGCAGGACTGGGAATCCATGTGGTAGAGGGAATTCACGGGGTGGCCTAGGCCAAAGCCCAGGGGCTCTAATGGGGCTCCGCACTGGGCCTGCAGGGGGGCCTCCATGGGAGCAGTCGGACTTACAGAGGGAGAGAACTGAACAGAGGCAAAGGAAGGAGAGACAGCAAGGAGGGAGAGGAGAGATATAGGAAAATGAAATAATAACAGAATACAGACATACAGAGGAAAAAAAGAGCTGCACAGTTGGACAGACAGTGAGATTAAAATGGTAACAGCAGGCAACAAAGCAGCTGTAATTACTCACACAAAGGACTTTAATGCTAGTGGGAAGGTAACATGATAAGAGCTGAGAGTTTGAGAAACAGACCAGAGGAGAGTGAGCATAAAAAGTAGATTAAGTGAGGAAACTTAAAATAGATCTACAAAGGCTGGTGCGTTTTATCTTAGTGCGATAAAACGTCTTGTCCGTCTTAAAATAAATACTGCATTCTTTTTAATAGATCTCAAGACAATGTTTTACATCTGGGACGTAAATTAATCTGGCACAAAGTAATCCATCACAAACCAAACAAATGTAAAAATCTATCCGAAATAAGTTCACATGACAATGACAGAACATGTCAGAAACAGGAAATGCCCACTTCTTAATGTCCAACTGTGTGCACTTCTATAAACAGACTGACACACTTCTCTGACACACAAGCCTCTAAGCTGCCAAGAAGAGAGTTACTCACATGATACAGTTCATTCAATCTTTGCTGGAGCCCTTTAGATAAGTTTCTCAGCATTCCAGACCCATTACTGGGCTATCTGTGCTACCAGAGTAATGGTCACATTACCACAGCCCAGGCTCTGGGCCCCCGCCTTAAATAACCCATATTATCAGAGGAGAGAGACACTCGGGCTCCAACACACCTTCTACCCCCACTGTACTTAACAGCTGAGGTTGCTGATGTAGGCTACATGAAGGTAGAAACTACGCAATGTTTAACACAACCTATATAACTAATTGGGAGAGAAACCTCTTCTGTAACTGTAACTTTAAAAATGCCATGCTTTTAAACACCCAAGACCTGACAAATACCTGAACTGTTTCAAAAACCAATCCACGCCGCTAACCATACAAACAACTCTGGAAATTTTTAGACATGGCCTTGACGTGTCTGGTGACAATCAAAATAGCGCAACTAAGAATACAAGCATTGTGACACACTGTAATGTGGTTCTCGACAAGCTGACTATAAGTGGCGGGTCGTGCGATGAGGGTCAGTGGGATGGAATGTGAACCAGTGCCCTTTTGGCACCGGCGCAGACTGTGGGGGACAGCTGGGGTTGCGGTGGTGTCAGAGAAGAAGGGGAGTCTGCCAACTCGCCAGCATGCCAACACGCTGACTGTCCGAGCTGGGAAGAGCTGCAGCCCAAACCAACCGGGAACTAAACAAGTAAACAAGTTATACGCCTCCTGCTTGTAAAACGGATAGTTCTAGTCATCCGTTTTGATTGGCTGAGTTAGGTTTGAAGATGTAAAATACCCAGTGACACACACCTCTGACCGCATAACTAAAATATAACTATTACTACACTAGCACCTAACCTAAAATGCGTCTCTGCATCATGTCATGCCTAAAAACTCCTCTCAGCTGTTCTAACCATCCCTGTAAACGCTTGCCTCTCATGGCTTGTTGCTTAATTTGTGCTGCTTTCTCATGCCTTATCACAAGCTCCAGAATCACTATAACGAGTTCACTATTTAATCCAGAAAAATGGCTGAAAATACACTCTGCCTTGGGTTTTATTTAACATAAAAAAAATCAACCAACTGTCTCTGGTGTTCAGCTGAACCTTTAGTGAGAATAAAACTTATAGGCGGTCTCAAAGGGCCTTTGTGAGCCTGAGCAGGACAAGTGTGCTGGAGCAGCCGAATTCCAGCTCTAACGCACAGAGCATGAACAGCTGCATGTGATATATAGGTTAAGTTCTCCTAGAAAGTCAAAGGGCCCAGAGATCTACAACACACACTAACTACAACTCTTGATAGCTGTCTATTATATATTATATGTTTAAACATATGGCATACAGTAGTGGAATTAGTTAATGTCACCAAAATATCAACAATGGAACCGTGATTCGTCATTTTAACACTAGATATATAGTTGAAAGACATGTATTTGAGTATTCGCTGACGTTTCATAGACAGAACAGACGATCACCTCCTTGTCATGAACCTTAAAAAGTCTCGATGTGTCTCAAACAAGAGTCAAAATCAGGCAAGAAATTTCTCAACTTCAACGCGTCAACTATACCAAACACAAGAGCAAATGAAAGACAGGAATGAATGACAGAAACAAGAGAGAAACATGAAAAATAAAGGAGAGGGAAAAGAAACAAAAACAAAAGCAGTCAACTGTCCCTCGTCTAGCATCTTGATACTCACTGTAGGATGTTGGCAGGACTGGAAGTGCAGTATGTCCGCTCACAACTTACTCTTCCAGAGACTCTGGGCACACACACTGAAACTCTTTTGGTGGTGGGTGGACAGTCTCCCTCCCTGTCTTGCACCCCACCCACTTGACAGACTCCGTCCAATTCCAGGCCAGATCAAGGGTTTAAAATATCGCCGAGTATAGGCCGGCTGGGTTGATAGTAGCCAGCTGTTCCCCTCCCCCACCTCCCATCCTCTCCACCTCTCCCACATTCACACCTCTCTTTATCAGCTTTGGGACTGGAGAGCCAGACCAGACCTTTGGACCAGGGCATGCTTATTTTCATTTCCACCATTCTTTGTACTGTATATGCACTTCTTCTTCTGTTCTTTCCACTACTTTTCCATTCTTTTATTCTTGACTCCTCTTCCATTTTTTTCCCAGGATGAGCTTGGTCTTCACACACTTCTGCAAACTATTCCTCCATGACCTTTAGATGTCCATTCTTTTTTTCTTGGTCCATCTCATTCTTTTCTCAGGGAGAGATTGGTCTTCACGTTTTTCCTTCAATTCCTTCCATTTTTTTGCTGCCCTTGTTAACCGTTGGTGAGCAGTTACATCACAGTGTGTTGATCTGTTGTATGGGCTTAGCCTTTGGTAGACAGTGAGCCCAAGGTTATTGGTCAGGAATGTGGGAATCGGGGTTATGCACATGGAGGGAGGTTTACATTCCTGCCCCCTTGAGGGGCAACTGGTCGCTCTGGGTCACTGACGGTTTCCCGGGGGATAAACACAGTGGATCCCAAGGAGAGATCTATTCTAAGCCATGAAGGACATTTTCAACATAGCCCCGGCAAAAAGACAGTCATTTTACAACTCGGCTCAGAGAAAACAAGCCCTAAGGAGTTGTAAAGATGCCTTCTTTTTCAAATGCCTTAATGAGTAGAACAAACATGATTCATAGCATAACTTAGCAGCAGAAATCTTTAGTAATTCTTTTACCACTGCCTGCAGACACTAGAACATCGGAACATAGGAATTAGTGACATAAGGTGACTTACCCTGTTGACCTTCTGTAGACTGGTGGTGGGCAGTGCAGCCAGGGTTTTGTAGTCAAGTTTTAGAGGCCCAGTGCCAATGTTCTAAAGGGAAATAAAGAAAAACTGAGGTGAGCGAGGGACAAAGCTGAGGTTTCTTATACAACGAACATCTACTCAAAGTTAATTCGTTTTACAGGGGGAGGCCATGTGTGGAATTGCAGAGAACCATTCCTATGGTTTAAAGGACCTCTGAGATTCAGATTCAGATCACTGCTCATGGCCAAGATGTACAACGTCATGATCCACACTTTCACTTGTATGCAAACACTGGTTGGAGAATGTGTTGGCCGCCAAGTATGTAATGTGTTATTACAGTTAGGAGATGTCGGTTCGAACTAAATTGCTATTGTCAGATGGAGAAAAACAGTAGGTAATTTGTTCTGGATTTTACTTTATGGATGTGGCAGATTCATACTGGATTCAAATTACAGATGCTGTTGGTAAGAACTACAATGACAGGACCTTACCCAGTCATAATAAATGTAAATTGCATAGATTTAGGTGTGTGGAACATCCTTTTCACTGAGGACCTTCCCCAGTAAAACTAAGCCAGTTTGAACATGTCTGAAGACTGATTCAGTTAAGAAAACAAGGGGAGACAATTCTCACTCAACAGTACTGTGCATGGATGCTCCCAACAATGGAAAGATTTTCCTAAACAAAGCAGGGATGAGTAGCACGGTAAAATCCTGTGGAGGCGGTGTTACGGTATTTGTGGTCAGACCCGCCTTCAGCACAGACAGGGGGAATGTTTGGCTGAGGACCTGCCGTCGAGGAGTGTCTCACCTCAGTCTCCTCTTCTAGCAGGCGAGTTGCCTCCTCACGCTCCAAGCGCATACGCTCCTTCACCAAGAAAGGGAGGGGGAGGAGGAGAGCACAGAGGGGAAGACACCCGACCACACACAGCCACACAGTAATGAGCATGAGGGGTGAAATGAGAAAGAGAAGGTGGAGGATTTACAGTGGAATAAATGAGCGTTAAAGGGGATGAAATGGAGAAAAAGACAAAACGATGGAGGAGTGGTATGGAGATGGGATGATTGGATGATTTTGTATGGTGAATCCAAACACACCGAAAGTAGAGGAGAGAAAAGAGAGGGGAAAGAAAGGATAGAACCCGCACACATTAGAAAGTACTCTATTCATTTGCTACAGGAGCAGAAAAAGCATGCAAGGTGGGACATTGCTGGAACAGTGTCGTCGAACACGACGGCAACACAAGGCGCAAAGGAGAAGCTTCATTCACCCAATAACAGACAGAGCTGAGCGTCTGACACTAAAGCTCCGCCCTGCAGTACGGTGCAAGACTCAAACTTGGCTTATATCTGAACTACGATGGACCAAAAATATAATTCTCCAGCCCGGCTGTATTGCCAGAAATACATCTAGCTAGTGATTTGACAGATACAATTTTGCCCCTGGCTTTCCCGAAGCAGTAACAGATTTTTAATTCAACTCACCACTTTCTCCATCTCTTCTCGCTCCCACTGTGACGTCTCTCTCACCATCTCAGACTCCTGGAGAAGGGAGGTTTAGGAGAGTGAGATGTAAGAGCCGTACAGCTCCACTGAATAACTACTGCTCACCCTGTAAAACTTTGCTAAGGCACTGCAGGTACAATACAAAAAGTCCAAAAGAGAAAATTCCTGAGCAACTTTTCATATTTCTTACTGAGATTTCTGATCAGATTTTACTGATGTGTGCTCTGATAAAGGTCATTATGACTGAAAAACAACTGAAAAACAATGAAAATTGCTTGGATCCAAGTGTGTGGAGGAACCACAGAACTCTGACTGAATAAATCAATAGGCCCCTACTTCCATTTTAGCACCGGCAGCCTCCCAACAGCAAATCTGGCTTAAATAAACAAGTGCGATAGCGCTTTCTAGTGCTCGGGTGGAGGGGAGTGGTGGGGTGGGGTGGGGTGGGGTGGGGTGGGGTGGGAGTGGGTGTGCATGATTAGAGTGACGGAAACTATGTTGATGTTAAAAACTCCACCTGTTAACACCAAAGTGCTGTGGTAGCACTGACTAACAGAATAACTAAGAGAATTGCTGAACAAAATATTTGATTCATGCGTTGACTTGGCCACGACAGTTAGAAAATCACGAGTGACTTCCTGGTATGTGGATGTACCGCACCCCTGCCTCGTGTTGAGTGACGCTTGTTTGACTTCTACCGTACTGCCTGGTGTAGGAGTGCACACTGGATTTCACTTATGCAGGGCTCTTAGGACTGCGCCGCCTAAACAGTGCATTCTGTAATTCCCCTATTCACATTGCACTACAAAAAGTGTTAATACACTAACACGAATTAACAGGGGGTGATTAGGCACTGTATGCATCAATCAGAAGTATACTAATAAGAGACATAAGAGACAACGGCAACAGATGAGGGACTGGGATCTAACCCTAACACACATGGGATTACAAGACACATTTAGTTGCTGTTGAGCATCTTCCTAAACAAACTTGGGTATCATCGTAAACAGACATTTTCCCAGTCTACAGATTAAGTGTGACACACAGAATCTACCTTTTCTGGAATACTAAATAACGCTGAGGAAGGCTTTATAGCCGAAACCAACAAAAAAATAAAAATAAAAAACAGAACAGACAGAGTGGGGGCTATCTAATTCATTTTGCCATAAAGCTCATCATAAAAGTCTGTCCTAGTGTATCACTGATTCACCCAGTTTCTGCAGCAAATGGCAATATACCAGACCTTAACTGCACTCGTAGAACTGATTGTGTATTATCAGTGTTGTACCTTCTGTATGATCTCCATCTCCTCTGGGCTCAAGTCTCTGTCTATGGAAGAGATGCTCTCCATGCTGTTCTTACGGACGATTCCTGTCGCAAACGGGTTGGCAATGATGCCAGGGGACGACTGGGAAGGGACACAAGCATACATGCAGAGTTTGGCTTAAAAATGGGATATCCACATGTTGAAACAAGGGATATGTCCTCTTAAAAAATTGTTGATAGTACAAAATTAAAATTACAAAATTGAAGCGGCACTTTTTAAAACACAGTGGCTAACATTTGGGTTCAGAAAATGACAAAATGAAAACACTTTTATAGACTGAATCATCTGTATTCTAGAGAAATCAATTTAACAAAATGGATATATGGCATTTTGGGATAGACCCCTACATATGCAGACATTGATGCAGAGATTGATTGAAGTCATACAATTTCTATATATAAAACATCCGGTCCATAACCATGTTAAACACGGTTTTATGTAGTAACTCTCCCCTTCTGTTATCTCTCTGAATGCTAAACACATTCCGCCCCAAAACTGACTCCTCCTGCTGTCTCACCTCCACAGCAGCCGCGTTCTGCGGGTCGAAGCCGTCACACACCAGCATGACCAGGGTGTCTCCCACGGCGCGAAGCACACGCACCGCCTCCGTGTGCGTCATCCCCAGCAGGCTGTGGTTGCTCACCTCCAGGATGCGCATGCCGACCTGCAGACGGCCGTCTCTCGCTGCCGCGCCACTCGAACTCACCTATTTATAGAGTAGAGTACCCAAAGTATGGTAAGAGAGACTTGATGAAGGGTGTCAGACTAATGACTAAGGCTGCTTGTGTTTACCAAAGGTGACGAGAACTTTGTTGTCCAAGCCTTAAGCCTTAGAATATCCTGTTCATGTCATCTTTTGAATCACTCTTAAAAATCTTTTCTTCACAGACAGTAAAGAGATTCAAATGAGGATACACATGAACAACCAGTGCATCATCCAAGCAGCTGCTTGGTGCTGCTAGCTAAAAAGGAGCTTCTCCTTGGGCTCCAATTCTTTCAATTGCACTTGTTAAGCCTCCAACTGTGCAACAATGAATTTGGGAAGTTCAGAGCTGTGATAGCAGAGCTGTGATGCAGTTCCAGTACCTTAGAGATGAAGATGCCCTCGTCTGTGGCGTCGAAGGGGTTTCCAGCATGACCCTTGGCCCCTCCACGGATACTGATGCCAAGCTTCTCCCCTTGCTGCTTCTGGATGACAATTTCCTGCAGTGATACATACACAGCTCATCAGGCACAGCAAGGTGTGCATTTGTGCTTGTACTGTGTGTGTGTGTGTCTGTGTGTGTGTGTGTGTGCTGACACATATTTGTCTGTGTGGGCTGACTCACCTGCATGCCAGGTGGTGATGGGTCCCTGCGTACTAACATTCGGATCTCCTGCTTGTTGGCAAGCAGGGCGCGCACAGCTTCCTGGTGTGTGGCATGACGCAGGTCGATGGTGTTCACCTCTAATATTCTGTCCCCGACACGCAGTCCACTTTGACATGCCAGGCCGTGAGGAATCACCTGATGAGATGGGACATGGGGAGTGAGATGCAACACAACATAACAGTGGCAAAGGCACAACAAAGACAGAAATAATAAAATAAAGAAATGGCCAAGCTCTTTCAAATTTGTACCTTTGAGATGAACACCCCAGGTTCATTGATACCAAATGGGTGACTGGCATGGTCACTGCCTCCCACAATGCTCAGGCCTAGAGGGCCGCCTGACTTCATCAAGGTCACTTCCTGTTAGGGTAGGAGGCAGAGGAGTTGTTGTGGAAAAAGACTCTATGGCTAAGTGTAACAAAAGGGAATCAAGTAAGCATTAGTTTAAAAGTACATTCTTCTACAGACAGCCGGATAAAACCGACCAGTCAAGTCTTCATCTATCTACATCTGAGTCTAATAAACACAAACCAACCTATTTCTACTGCACACACATGATACTGTTAACAGGTCTAAGCACCTATTGATGGAACAAACAGCAATATCTTTGCATTATTCAAGTTTGGGAATGACACAGCTGATATCACCAGTCCACACTCTACAGTGCACTATCAGTAAAGAGCTCAACAAAGCCTTCATACCGTGCACCATCTTCTCTGGAGCTGGACAGCATTAAGGATAAGGAGGGGGGGCCAAATGAACAAACATTAATGCTGAATGTTGCATTTGGCTTCTACAGCATGGTCTACTAAAACTAACCAGCCAATCAACACACTGCCTTCCTTCTCCCTCTCATTAGGGCTCTCACCTCGATGGGGTACTCGTCCTCCAGCCGGCTCAGGTGGTTCCCATGTGGGGAGAGGCGCTCGTCCGTGGGGTCCTCCTGGTCCGGAGAATCGGAGGGTTCTGGGGGTGGGGGGGAGTGGGCTCGGGCCCGGGATAGGCCCGGGGAGCCGCCCGGTGCGGCCTGGTCTCGCTCCACCAGGAGGGCGATGGTGGGGGAGGTGCCGGTAAGGAGCGCTACTGCCTGGTCATGCCTGGCCTCTGTCATGTCTACACCATTGATCTGGATCGACAGTAAAACCAACCAGGTAGGGAGTCAGCCCACCGAGACGCTCCCAAAGACAATGGGCAGCACTAGTCATCGGCACATGGGCACGATGGATATCAAGGAACAAATGCATGGTGGAAGCGGCACATGTTGCCGTAACAGTTGACTCTCATCAGATTCAAAATCCTCATCACTCAAACCATTTCAAAATAACTAGGTAGCATGTAAAATACATTTTGACTCGTCTCATGGTATTAGTATTAATTCATTGATATGTTGTGAACACCTATGTTGTGAGTGCACCAAAGTGAGTACTGTTATTTGAGAAAGGACCCAGCACCTATACAGAGCAACAGGAACAGGCACAGAGAAGAGAAAGGCAGCGGGGGGGGGGGGACAGAGGGCTGCCGCAGGCAATGCAAGCTGGCAGAGCTTCCCTGAGGGAGTTGAGGCTAGGCTAAGGGCAAGCTTGAGCTGTTTTATTCCAACATACTCTTAAAACTCCTAACAAATAATCAGCTTATCAATGCGTGTGGTCCTATCTTCTCATCCTAACCAATGTAACATTTTGTGAACACCCCTTCTTGCCTTTGCTTACTTAAAACACAAGTGGCAGCATGTATTGTGGCCAAAGAGTCTGATCTTAAGTCAACAAAGGCAAGCAGGGAAGTTCTTAGTCGACTGCTGCTTTGTGTCATATGACAAAATATTTCAGCTTTTGAGGCAGACTACATTAGTTTTGTTAACAGTTTTTAGATTAGTCCTCACGGTCCTGAATTGAATGAGGGAGGTGTCTTTCAGAGAGGCACCATCATCTGGTCTGAAGTGACAAACAGAGGTCAGCGCTGACCTGACAGTACCAGCTCTTACCATCGGCTGATATGCTGCCGCGGCTGCTGCTATGGTAATGCATGCGTTTACCATGTCAGCGGGGCCACAGGCTCCGCCCACACCACCCAAACACCACACCCACCACCAAGCAGGCAAGGAGATGTACTTAATGCATTAGTGAGCATGCAGAGGGAGAGAGCGTGAGAGAGAGAAATAGAGAGAGAGAGAGATAGAGGCATAGAGAGGAAAAACAACTAAAAACAGCCAGAGGAAAACCCAGAAAGAAAGCAGAGAGGATCATTCAGGAAGCCATTCTATGATTCCCGGAAAGCAGGGTTTGCGAGAGAGAGAGAGAGAGAAATGGTTATGATCCCAACAGCAGAGTAACTACCAGCTAGGAGGAGCTGTTGAGAGACATGGTAGGGGCACAGTTTCACATTCAACATACCGGGGGGAGGGAGGGTTCTCTGGACTTCTCAAAATGATTTCAGTTCGAAAACAAGGGTCTCTTCTTGAACAATGATTAAATAAAGATTGCATGGGTGTGACTGGAGAGACATGCAACTCAAGAGTTATCAATATGCTGACAGAATGGGGAAAGCAAAGCCAAGCGTGGAGTGCGATTAGCAGAGAGCGATAAAGACACTCATGCAGGAACCCCTTAGCAGGAACACATATCAGCTAAATGTTGTGTTATCGTTCCAAAAGAGCTACAGGCGGTTAGGTTAGATTTAGTATGAGGACTAGATTAGTATCATGTCTTGGTTCATGGATTTGATGAGAGCAAAGTTCTAGTCTGATGAGGCAATTTTCTGCATCTGGTTAGCATGGAACCCAACCCAAGTTAGTCGGACCTATCTTAGACAGGGCCAAACTTAACTTGAGGGATCAGAGCGGTGTTATGGGCACCTTTGCTATGGAAAGATTAAAACTCCTCTACCATACAGCAAAGATGGCAACAGTGAAACAAAGTTAGAGACAAAGACACTCTGCAGTGTTTCCTTTACATTATTTAAGATGTAGTGGTAAAAGCCCAAAATAAGAATCATAATCGCAATTACAGCGTAGTTGTCCATACATAAGGATAGAAATATTCAATTAAGAGCCATTCTCAAGCACTTAATCCTGGAATGGGCACAGGAGAAAACCTGAGTCTCTGAAGCAAAATTACTTGCACATCTACAAAAACATTGTATAGGAAACACTGTTTTGATCACAGTTATCAAAGATACAGAAACTGTTGGCCTTACTTCAGACAGGCCTGAACTGAAGCAGGAAGAGCAAAAGAGTTATGTAATGCCGAGATGGAGATGTGGAAGGGATGGATAGTACTCACAGTGATCACCCTGTCTCCGACATGCAGTGTGCTGTCTCTGTGGGCTGCCCCGCCCTCTGCGATGCGAGAGATGTAGATTCCCTAAAAACATGGGGAGACATGTTTACATGTTGTCAACTTTAATGTCCATCTGTGGATAAAACACATTCTTTGGTTTGTGTTGCATCACTTAGCTTAAAGTTTTAACATAATATGTACACAGGCTGTTTTAGAGTAAGAACTACAGTTAAATGAGATGTTACCAATTTACTGTAATAAAAATGGGATTAATTAAAGGGAAGGGTTATCCATTATTCCGTAACTTTTTTCTGGCCTCTGCCTCTGTACCAAACCAGACAGGGTTGGTGGTAAGAGTCTGGTGCAACAGGCTGCAATGCCACGATGAATCATTGTGCCAACTCACAGCCTGTCGATAAAGAGGGTCAGCATGGGATATCCCATGGTGAGGATCTGAGACAGCCAAACCAAATATAGAACCCCTTTATTCATTACTGCTGTCAGGGTTCACAGAGGTAGTTCTATTAGCAAACCCCAAAGCCCACCAATTTATTATGATGTAGCCTACTTCAAAAAACAAACAAAAAAATTGACATTATGACCAATTAACACCATAATAAAATCAAGACAAATCAGGAAGCTGTGGCACAAGCAGCTCATTAAAAAACATGACCTTTGGGACTTATTGTCCCTTTGCTTAGAGATGTTGCACAATTTGTTTAACCAAATGAAAATACGCTGAACTCTTGGTCCCGCTCACTAAAATAGAATGCCATGTAAACATGCAGGAACAAAGTCTACTGCTCTACCTCCACAGATCAAGTAACAACCAAGCAATAGCTGAGAGTCACTGCATCCACTTTAGAAATCTTTTTAAAAACAGAGGCTAGACTTACAGACACGCCTAAATCATTAGTTTATGAGTCCTTTCCTCTTTGTTGGCTCCTCGAGCTGCATGAGTTTGAAGGCAGTTTTGCACAGGCCCAAATATACACCTCACCCCCTCCTCCACTTCTTCCCATTCCAATTACAGTGGACCTATCAAGTGTCAAGGCTCGCTATTCATATCTCCGTCTCCTTGGTGATGGCTGTAAACGCTGGGGCCAGAATAGATGCCGTGAAAGAGACAGATCCCTGAGGCTGAGATGGCCACTGTAAACACTTTGTGGACCAACTTCCCAAATCTCACACCACAGTTGTCACAAATACGGCATCCAATTCTTGTATGGCAGCCTATATCTGTAGCTTCAGATCATTAGGACATAAATATAATTTCCCTCCTTGAATTAACCCCCATAAACAACTACAGACTTTTGTTGGATGCAGTTGTCAGCTTTGCACAGTTGATAGAAAGCTTTTTACATTCTGAACATATATATAGTCCGTTGTCTCAGGTCAAAGCCTTTAGAAGAGGAAACACCTGACACCATAATGCACATCAAGGTGTTTCACTGGGAGGGAGCCAATGAAATATGTAACAGTGTGGTGACTGAAGCCCCACATTCTATAAATGCCCTAGCAATGCTAAATCTTTACCATACACTGATAATATTGTAATACTTGATGCCCATGGGGAAATTCTCCTTCCGCTTTCCCCTGTCCACAATGAGGTTAGGAGCACAGGGTCTTCAGCTGGCGGGGATTTAGTGTCTTGCTCAAGGAAACTTCAGCAGGGTGGATGCTTGTCGACAAAGGGGCTTGATCGCCGGTCCTCCAGGTGAGAAGTGGTCTCTCTACTCCCTACATCACCCTGAGTCTATGCTTAGTGAAAGAGGGGTGTGCTTGTGTGTCTCACCGTATCTCCTGTGCGGTACGCCGTGGAGCCCTTCCCCCCAGCGATGCTGAAGCCCAGTCCCTTGTCGTTGCGGACCAGGCAGGTGGAGAGCCGCTGCCGGGGCCCGCTGGGACTGGCCTCCATGCAGAAGGGCAGGCCACTGCTGCGTCTCTCCCGGGGGAAGTAGTCGTCCTCGGGCCGTAGCGGCGTGGTGGTGATGGCGTTCTCTGGCTCCACCATGCGCTCGCGCAGCACCGTCATGGAGACTGTAGCCCCAGAGCTACGGAGAGCCTCCACTGCTGTGTGATGCTCCGCTCCGTGGAGGTCTACTCCGTTCACCTGAGACAAACAGAGACGAGAGAGAGACAGATTTTGACTTTTGATGTTCTTTAATGAAACATCTTACTACAAAACAGAGGAAAGAGTACCTAAAGACACCTTACAAACTCAAACTCCCACACACACAACTGCAACTGTTGTTCATTTTGTAATCTGCTAATTTTCTATTTCTGTCTCACTATATTTTAACTCTTATGTTTTACATGATTTCTAAACTGTGTAATGTTTCAAATACATGTTATTCTCTCACTCTGTATTTTACCTTAATTTGTCTTGTCCTCCATTTATTGTAAAGCAATTTGAGCTGCATTTTATGTACGAAGGGTACTATATAAATAAAGTGTATTATTATTATTATTATCTGGCATGCTACCTCCTTGCATTGAGAGACACAGACAAAGAGACAGGATTGAGTAACAGAATGGTCACATCTGTTCACCGTCACAGTGCTGGATGTGTTCACACAGGACTTTACCTCTAGGAGTTTGTCTCCTACTTTGACCCCGGCTCTGGCTGCAGGACCATCCTCAGACACCCTGGAGATGAAGATTCCCTGCAGACACAATGAAATGGAAAAATGAAGTTGTCTGATCTATGAATTTTGATTTCCTGAAGCTAGTAGGCATACTAACCACAGAATCAATCTTACCTCGTCATCCCCCTTGTAAGGCGTGGATCCTTTCCCTCCAGCGATGCTGATACCCAGGCCGCCTGTCTGTCGGAGGATGGTCAGGGTGTGCTGCAAGTTGAGGAGGGGGGAGTCAGCACAACTAGTGGCGAAACCCCACTAAAACACTGCTTAACTCAAGACAGATTGGGAGGGAGAGGAGCCCACAACATCCTAATTACTTTAGATGGTTATCTTTAATATTATTAAATGTATGTATTTGAAATCATTAAGTTGAGCTACTTTATATGGCCGTAAAGAGCCATTTATTTTGACATCTTAGACTTCACTAGTTTTAAGTTGTGGGTGAGCTCCCTCTTTCTGCCAGAGGGTGGCGCCAATCTGGGCAGAGCAGACAGTATGTGGTCATAACAACAGATGGATGGACAGACGGATGTGACAGACACTTTGACTTGGTCTCAAGTCTAATCTCAATTCAAGTGGAAGTTGGATGATGTTTTTGTGTCTTGACTGGATTTTACTTTTAAGACATTTCAGAAAAGTATATTCAAAGCAACAGGGACAAACAAAAACAAAGTGAGTGCCAAATAATTTCTCATCTATTATAAACCACTTAATTGGCATTAGACCAAAGACATAAAATGAATAAACAGATACTGTCAAAAGTCCTTTTAAATCGGACACACAGGCTAGTCTCATACTGGAAACATACGTGTATTGTACATGTATGGTGGGGGGGGACTTAAACATAAGACTATGTCACAACAGGGATGTAAAGACTGCATAACAAGTCACAACGAACTGAGAGTGAATGTGTGTATGCTGAATACGTGCAAGCCATGCAGAATGGGGGAGAGTGGAGGAGATGAGGGACAGGTGGAAGGTAAGTGGAAGGAGAGAAGGGAGTGCTGTGTCCTGGATATGGAGTGAAGGCTGCGGAGTCTCTGTAGTGGTGTAGACACACTGCCGTTCTTTGTAATGAGACTGTATGTTTTCAATGGCACATTTCCATATATTTTGTGAGCAAACACACAGTAGACAGAAATGCAAATGTCTTCATACAAGATCTAACATTAAAAGGACACAATGCAAACCTTCTGCGAGCTCATACACAGAATTGCTTGATTAATAATCTGGCATGTGCTACCAAATTGTGTTTTCTTTCCAATTCAGTATTTAGAAACACTGATGATTTTGTACATGAGCATGTACACAATAGCCCATGATACATTAAGTTAAGCAATGGGCATGAATTTGCTATGAGATGGAAAAATCCTTATATCTTAATATGAGGCCGGGAAATTAATGCCAGCCACAACCAAAATGTTGGTAAACTTTGGCTGCTGCTCATGAGTTTGTTTACCACTTTGGTGACCTGCCACTTTAGCAGGTAACCTGCAATCGTTCAAAGTTCAAATTTTATTCTGAAGAATAAAGTGACTTCTCAGTTTTGGAATCAATCAGCCACTGTGGCCAGTGGATAATAAATTTTGTTCCCTGCCCTACTTTCAACACAAATATGTCGCTATTCAGATTATAAATCCATTGAATATCACACTTAAAGACCACTGGTGTTGAACTGTTCATTAACTCAAACTGAGCAACATTTTCTAAAATGTAAAAATGTTCTACCATACCATATAACAAACTTAAATCAACTGAAATATTAACGCCAAGTCTTCTTCACCAATGCCAAATAGCATAGCAGTCAGTGTATTAAAGAATACACATAATATTGCAAACACACCGTTATTTTTAATCTACATTACATATCTTTAGTTATGCAAGACCCTGGGCTTTTTCTGTGATTTATGGAAACCGATTTAACTACAGCTGTGTGCCGAGTGCTGAGAGTGAAAAAAACAGCTGAGGTGTTTGAAAATAACACTGATATTTCAAGACAATAAAACCATTTCTGTAAAACAGTAAATGTATGTAATACAACATAGATTGTTATCTTCTGTCCAGTTAAGCCGTAACAACCATGTACATTCAACTGAACTTTTGATAAGTGAACTTCTTCCTCGGGTGTTCTTTCAACGCTCTTCCTCTGCTGGGCAACTGAGTTTTACAAACCATCTCTGTATACCTGCATGCCCAGAAAAACCTGAAAGAAGATGGTGCTGCAGACTTTCATCATCACAGCGCAACCAGCCCATTCACTCCAGGGCAACACAGCGTGGACATAGGATGAAAAGGAGCAAAGAAAGAGAAGCAGAGGAAAAGTAGGAGAAGGCATAGTGTGGTAGAACCTGAAGTTGGGCTGGGACTTCTAAAATCGGGTCTACAGCCAAAGCTCCAACTCTGTTGGGCAATTGTTTTCCTGGACATTAATCAAACTGCACATTTCATGCAGTGCCAGCACTTAAATAAAAAAAAAAAAAACACCCTGGGAGGGTGACTAAGAGGCACACAATCATTTTGTTTATGCTGCTCAAGATAATGGAGAACATTTTACAGATGTGGCTTGACTTGAGGACATCACATTTGTGGGCATCCAGGGAAATGATTCCTTGGGAATGTCAGAGTTTCCAATTAATTCACCATCATTTTTTGTTTTAGAGTTACTTTGGGTGCTGTGCACAAAGCTGCTGTTCAGACCTGGCGTTTCTTGTCAATGCAGCTTACAAACAATTAAGATTTAATGCAGCAAAGCACTGAAAGCATGTTAGTGAACGACACCACCTAGGATGCAGCATGTGGTGTTGGTCCAACAGGTGGTGCTCCTCCGAGTTGTGCTGGCAGTGACACCACGCTCTGAATAGGAAGGCAAAGTCTGAAACGTAGCCTGCAGGACTTGTTGAGTAGGTTAACTAGCTCTAACCCCATTTGAAATTAGCTGTATATTATATTTGCCACCAGAACAAGGGATAATCAAATGGGAATCACATGAGAACGACCAGGTGCGAGTGTGACACTCTCTCCAATTTCACTCTCTTCAATTCCAACCTTTCCCAGGATGCATTGGAACCTGACAATATGGTTGTCTATCAGTGCATTTGTCAAACCTTTTCAGGAGTTTACTATCAGAGATGTAATGGTGTTTGAATGTCCACAGGAAAAAACCTTACTGCATTACCGCATTCAGGCTCTACCACACTGGCCATGTCATAAATGAGTTACGGTGAGGGCTTCCCTAGTGATTGGCTTGGATTAATCATTGATTTCTGTGGGTTGTTTCCCCCCTCTGAATGCCGGTGGGTGAATGAGTGGGTGAGTGACGGACAGAGACAGAGAGGGAGAGACAGATTGGATGGGAAAGAGTAGGTACAGACCTCTTCCTCCTCAATTCGAGCAGGTTCAATCAGCAGATTATTGACTTGATCAAATGACACCCCCTGTTAGGACAGGAACCAGCGAGAGGCATGCGGATTAGTGAGGCCAAAAATAAAAATATGCACACACGCATACACAAAAATACAAACAAAACAAAATAAATTAAAAGAAAACAAAAAAACGCACTCACTCGCACTTTCAATTAACCTCACCAACCAAAACCAAACACTCCACTGTCTGCTTGCGGGTTGTGTGACTTCCGCGTGCGTCCACTGGGGTGGACCACCTTGAAGCAGAACCCATCCCACATTCACTCCCCAGCCACCAGAAGCAAATACAGGCAGAGGTGGAAAGACAAGACCCAGGAGCTCAGCCACAGTGCAAACCACACAGTGTAGAGAGGAGTGGACGAAAGAAAGCAAAGACTCCCATAACAGAGTAAACCCAGCCTTATCACCGCAGAACCAGCTCTCCTGCAATAGCAGGCTCTGATTCAAATGGACAGCAGGCCTACTTGTCATGTTTGTTAAACTGTACCAAAAGCCCGAATGAGCCGTTCATCCCGAAAAGTTATTTGAGACATGTAACACTTTCAGCCTATGATACGCCAAAGGATTTTTACAAGATAACTGTCTGAAAATCAGTAACAGAAAAAAAAAGTTAAAGAAAATGAGTACAATAACAGAAAAAAATGTGTCTGTTTGAATTAGATTTGTAAGAACCATGAAGAATCTTCTATCTGATATTCTATCATCTTGAAGTAATTCCAATGTCACAAACAAGAATAGACCTGCATCATTATCATATCATATCATACAAATAAGGGTCTTTGGATCTCCGCATTCCAACTCTGCCAATAAACGTTCTGGTTGGTCTGAGGGCCGTCACACAGACAGACACACATCCATACACACAAACAGAAAATCTCATTCAATAAATATAAAGTAGCAGATTTGATGGGTCCCGGCTGATGTAGGACCAGGGATTGAGATTTGATTACAATGTTAAAAAAAAAAAGATAATTAGCATGACAAATCAAAATGATCTCATTGAGGCTTGCTGATTACTGGTGATCAATGAGGAGATTCATTCTTATAAACAACAATATCTCAGCAGTCTTCACTCACTCAAAACATTCACACGCAACACACACGCACAAAGTTATGAAAGCAGGTGTGTGAAAAGTTCATTATTAACCAATTAAATTTAGGAGCAAATGATATGGTGAGAAGCGTAGAACTGAAATGGGCAGGTGGTGGCGCAAGAGGAGCTGGGCTAGAAGTCAGCTGCTTGGGAGGGTAAGGCATCGTCATTTGACATAAAACGCAGAATTCATATCTGGCATGTTAACAGTACATTAAGAAAGGGCAAGAGGCTATCTGGATCCCACCACTAATCAGCAGAACACAACATTTCTTTGATCTATCTCCAAGCATGAGAATTTTTTTTAGCATATTGCCATTTCTCACAATGTCTCTTTGTTGTTACTGTATCATATCTAATGTGACCCAAGTGCTGTAGGGTTCATGAAGAGGACAGTCAATGATGACAACTGAGTGTTTGTAGGCCTTTGGCGGAGGACATCTCGTCCTTGCACAGGACAGAGCAGGGAGAAAGCCAAGCTTTGATTGTCTATTGGTGAGTGTGTAGCAGAGTAAAACCACAAAGTCAACTCCTGAGAAAACATCCCCCTCAATTTCTAGCACAGGGGCAGGCGTGTTCATTTGCACAATGACCCTGCATGCAATGGCATATCCTTCTCAATCAAGTGCAGCCCACTCCAAACTGAATGCAAGTTGCAAGGTGATAAGGGGCTTCTATGCAGATTAGGTGTTTGCATAGAGGCAATGAGCAAGCCATTGCAAAAATATTCTAATAGCATGGACAGAGAATTTGAAGGATAAAATATCCTAAACAAACTGACTGGGTGTATGATGCACCCGTGACATAAGTTTTTATGAAATGCAACTAGGAAGACCACTGTAAAACTACTATATTTGTGGTATAATGATGCAGTGAATGAGAGGCCCTATTGTCACTGAACCAGCGGAGTATATATGAACTTATGTCATTAAACTAGTATCTGTGCACAAATACAACCTAGACAAATGAAGATATCCTAATTTTTGATATGTAACATCTTCTACTCAGCTACTCCCATATCCCTGAACTGCATCCTCCCCGCCCCGGGCTTTCTCCTTTACCTTGACTTGACTGGAGTTGACCTGGAGGTGCCGGCTGTCTTCCAGCTCTGGCGCCTCCATTCTGTGATGGTGCTGAGGGGTGACATTACATTCGTCTTCCTCGTCCTCCTGTTCGTCCTCAGCGGCCTGGGTCGGGGGGTTGAGGCCGTCAGGACTGAAGCCCTGCAGCAGTGCGGCCACAGCCTCGGGCTTGGGCAGCTTGGTGATCTTGAAGTGCTTCTTGTAGTGCGGCGTGTCCTTCCTGATCAGACGCTGCTTCTCCGTGGGGAAAGCCGGCCGCTCGTCTTCCTCCTCGCTCCTCTCGCCGTCCTCCCCGTCTTCCTCGTCCTCCTCATCCATGCCACGGATGATGGGCTCCTCCGCAAAGTGCACAGTGGGCTGGAGAAGGGAGAGTAGTTAAATAAACAGACGGGGAGGGAGAATACAAATAGTAGCCAAACATATACATATTTCTTTCTTATTAAAAATCAGAGACACTGTAGGGGACATCATACTCTTAGGGATAAGATGCTTTGAATACTCACCTCAATGTACTCCACCTCCATCTCATCCAGCTCCTCCTCCTCCTGGGGGGAGTGGCCGTCCACTAGGTCGTCCCCCTGCGTGGTGGCAGTCAAACCCCGTCTCTCCTCGTGGGAGTTGGCCGACACCGTGCTGTTGGAGGCCTGGGAGTCATGGCTCTGATTGGAAAGGTCACTGAGCCGCTTCTCCTGTAGCCAACAACATCAGCTTGAGTAAATCAGGACCAATGGTTGATTACGCAGCACTGGACTCCCATTTATGTTTCATTCTATGCACAGCGAGGTCTATGAAAGTGATGATTTATGGTGTGACAAACGGGGCAAGGGGAAAGAAGCTTTTTGTCTACTGGCCAGTGTCAGGTGATTCCCCAGATTCACCAGACACTTTCACTGTTCTACCGGTTAACTGGACTTCCAAATGGTGGCTAATCCAGTACGCTGTATGTACTGTACCTGTGGGTCGGGGGACTCTGCATCTCCGTCAGGTTTGGATGTGTAGGCTTCATTCCTCCTCTCCTCAATCACCTTCTTCATCACCTTCAGCTCACTGGGGTGGGGTGTGGCTCTGCGCTGAAGGCCCTGAGGCAAAGAAAACCAGAAAAAACTTCAATCAAGATCAAAATATCAATTCAGTAGCTCAAAAAAGCACAATAATGCTGTATCGATGCTTTTGAATGACTTCAAAAGCATCGATATCCCTTACAGCTTTAAAGTAGCAGGGCAAAACATGGAACGACATCTAAACAAGACGACATGAAAAGAACACAAATTGACACTGCGGGGTTGTGTTTCCTCACCCTGCGCTCTGCGGCGGCTTCATCATCCTCCTCCTCAGCCTTGGTCTCTTCCTGGAACTGGATGACTGACACTCTATTCAGGTTGCTGTCTGTCCAGCTGTCATCCACACTGTTCTGTAGCAAGTTCTCTGTGGAAAAAGAGGGAGTGTGTGGAGGAGAGGAGGGTGTCAAAATGTGCTGTGATAGCAGTAGAAATACCTTTGGATAGACAGCTTCAGTCCCATGACACATTTGTGGTAGCTAGCTAAAAACGATTTCAAAACATGTTGTAAAACTGCAAATATCAGCCATCACCCATGTCAGTATTGTTACTTGTGAGTGAAAAGTCCTACCCATTGGAAGGTTTGGTAGACATTTCAAATAGTATAGATGCTAAAAATAAACAAAGGAGATTTTTCTTAAGATCTTAAGTTGAGCAGTAAAAGTATAGTAGACAAAGTAGATGGGAAGAGGGAGTTGGAGTGAGTTGTGTGAAAATTGTGAATATTCATAGTTAAATTTTCACATTCTTTTTTTACATTCTTTTATTAGGCAGATATTGCCCCAAAAAAGAAAATTAGTGCTATAAACCGTGATGAAGCTGGATAGCCCACAGGTAAAGAGGACTGAAATGTCCTTGATGCCCCAAGAAAAACAATGAAAAACTCATGCTGCTATGAAAAAGTGTTTCTCACCCAGGCTGGGGGAAGGCTGCTGAGGCAGCAGGTAGCAGGTCAACACCTTCTCCCCTGTCCGCTCATCATCCTCTGTCTGGAACTTGAGCATGGGCTGAGACTGGTTCTCTGCCAGCCACATGGCCTTCAGGTTGAGGTTAGCCAGGGAAAAAGGCAGGTTTTGTAATCTGGACATGGGGAGGAATGACAAAAGAGGAGACGAGGTGAGATGCGGTGAGGTGAGATGAGAGATAACCTTGCTTATTCAGTGAAGGTAAAAGATAAAAAAAAAAATAGTAAAACAGAATTTACATGCTATTCCTATGATCATGAATGGTTAAATTAATGATCACAAAACCCTCTCCCCTAGAATTAGAGTTCAGAGAACAAAGACTCCATAGTGTGATGTCATCAGTAAACATTTCTAGGTACTCCTGACATCAGATCCTGTGTATTTTTAAATGTGTATATTCACAGGAAAAACAATGATATGATATCATGATAATGCAGAACGCTGGTTCAGGAGTTACCAAAATCTGTCTGAATTACTCATTGATGCATTTTTGACATTTACAAATACATTTTCAATGGCTTGGCGCCAGAGTTATAAAAATATTTCTGCACATAGTTGACAATGTTCACTCTCAATAACATAAAAAATGCAAAATTGGAGGTACAATGTCTCTGCAGGACACTGGCAATACACAAATTCTATTTTAGTCTAGGCTTTCCCTTTAAGGCTTTGACCTTAGTCTGAGAAGCTGCAGTGCATTAACAGTTCAGGGTGTTTAGTGAGTTTACCTGTTTCCAGCCACGTCCAGCACATGGAGCTCAGTGGCATCTGCGAGCTCAGCAGGCAGTTTGCTCAGCCGGTTGTCTCTCAATGAGAGAACATTGAGGCTGGCACAGCCGCCCAGCTCGTTGGGCACGCTGCCCAACCGGTTTCGGTCTACATTCAGGTTGGTCAGCTTCTTCAGCTTGCCCAGCGAGCGAGGCAGTGACTTTGAGAGAGCGAGACAGAAGCCACAGTATGAATGAAGGGGGAAATCGATAATGGACCTTAATAGTTGTTAATGGGACTTTTATGTTAATGGTAATGTATTAATTCCCATAGGTTCATTATATGGCTGTTGTAAGTGGTTCACTGCTCCCTACCTGTAAAAGGTTCTCTGTCAGGACGAGTTCTGTCAGGTTTTCACACTCTCCTATAGAATCAGTCAGGTGGGTCAGCCTGTTCTGGTCCACCTTCAGGATGGACAGCTGTTTCAGACAGCCTGGACACAAAACACAATACCATTAAAAACCATAGCACCAAGCCAGACACTAGCAAAGGTAACACACCATACAGTCTTCACCTAGGAGCAACAGATAAAGAACAGCTGTTTATGTCTATGCTAGTACTCACTGGCATCATTTCCCCAGTAGAGGGCAGTGCTGTTCTAGTTTAGCAGAACACTATCCAATGCCACCAATACACACTTGGTCTGCTCAGGATCTACTTAATCAACAGTGCAGCCTAATGAGATGGCAAACTTTGGAAAGTACCTAAAAAAACACACTTTATTCACACAATGAAACACTAGTCAGGTGGTCGGGCCTCAATATAATAGGACAATAAATTCTATTTAGATTAGCTATGTTCCCATCCAACTGTAAAGGGAATTTAAGCAAACATTTGAAATTTTGCAAAAAGTGAAATAGGAATTAGGTAAGTCTTCATCAGCTGGTCTTCATCAACTCTCAAATAAAAACACATTGATGCGAAAATGGAAGGACCTTTTCAAGAATTGATTAGTATTGGGCAAGTTGTTAGCTAATGTTGGCCTTATTTCATACTGTCCAAAAACACAGAAACAGGAGTGACAAAACGTATGACATGTCTGGGAGGTGATGGTGGACAGATGATGATAAACATCACTTTATCATTATATATTTAACAAATGTGTGTCCATTGCCATTAATCACATGATTTCTTTATCACCCAAAAACATTTCAGCCTCAACTGAGCACAGAAACATTGCGTTATAATTTGCTGAATTCGCTGTTTCAATCCAGCTTTTGCAATTCGATGCATCATAATTTTGAATCAAAGTACTTGGATGGGAAGTTAGCTATTGAGTGTAAGACAACTTTTCTCTCTCCCCCCGGCTTGTATTTGTCACCTATGCTGTCTGGGACGATCTCCAGCAGGTTCTGTGTGAGCAGCAGGTCAGTGAGAGCCAGGAGGCCGTTCAGCTCTGAGGGAAGCTCCTCTAGACGATTCTCTGACACATCCAGACACACCAGCCTCCGGAGGTTCCCCAGTTCCTACACACACACACACACACACACACACACCAACAAGCATTAATGATGAGCCACATGGATGCTATTCAAATATCACCCTCACTGCAAAAAATGTCCACCTTACCAAGTGACTTGCTATTCTCATTTAGTTGCATCCTCAGTATTAAAGTCGTATTTTTTTCTGAAAACAAGTGCGAAATTCTGCCAGTGGACGATAATTCCACTTGTTTACAATGTAGTTTCATAGGAATTTTCCACTATCACTGTCACTATCTCGAAACAAGGCAGAATGAGGAGAAGATCAAGAAGCTGTACTCACTGGTGGTAATGAGGACAGCTGGTTGCGGTCCAGCCACAGCTCCCTCAGGTTGGGGAGGGCACCCAGGGTGTCCGGCTGGGAGAGAAGGGATGAAGCAGAGGGAGGAAGAGGAGGGAGCGAGAGAGAGAGAGAGAGAGAGAGAGAGAGAGAGAGAGAGAGAGAGAGAGAGAGAGAGAGAGAGAGAGAGAGAGAGAGAGAGAGAGAGAGAGAGAGAGAGAGAGAGTATGAGAGAGTGAGAGAGAGAGAGAGAGAGAGAGAGAGAGAGAGAGAGAGAGAGAGAGAGAGAGAGAGCGAGAGAGAGAGAAAGAGAAAGGGCAGGTTTGTTATTTTTGTTCATGTTTGTGATACAAAGCTAGGGGGGCTGTGTGTTTTTCAATGATGCACGCAATAGTGAGTGGAGGCAAACACACACCATCCACTGCACTTAAACATGCACCATTTGGGATTCGTTAAGAGAGGCTGAGGCCGCAGAAAACATAAACACAAATCATACGCCCTAAACACAGACTCTCTCTGACTCAGGCTTGTATGTCGAGATGAAATGGATGGTTATAAGCATCAGTCATTCACATCAATACGTTTCATGTCAGCACTTGGTAGAACTGGGCCTTTTCTAGTTTTTGAACCTTGGAGTCACAGTCTTCAGTATGACTCTTGCAGGATTGTCATTTTCAGTTTTGAATTTAAATTGAATCATCTGATTTTCCATCATTTTGACTGCAGTTAATAGTTGAATAAGACCTTTAAATGCCGCTCTGCTCTTTGTGTGAATCTGTTGTCCCTTAAGCTTTTGTGGACGCTCCAAAATCAATTCAATAAACATCTATTTGTTTGCAACACTGGCAAAACTTTAGGAACAACAGAGTCTTTGAAAATGAGCTCAAATTTGAATTCTGAGTGATAAATGACATTAAGAAGAATGTCGGTGGAGCGTTGGCATATGACAGGCAGGCAGGCAGGCAACGTTTCAGCATGATGTCAACTGTTTGCTCAGCCTCCGCCCTTGTCAGGTCACCAGGCATTGTTTACCCTGTCCTATTGAGACAGGTGGGCGTTCCCAGGCTAAAACCAGCACTCACTCTAGGGTGCAGTACATGCAGGGCCCCAGGTCTGACAGACGGGCTCTGTTGTGTTTGTGGGGTAAATATGCGGTTTGGATCCTACGCTTTGTGGTGGGAATGAGACAAGGATATTTGTGAAACGTGGTTGTGTGTGTGTGTGTGTGTGTGTGTGTGCAGCACAAACGTGAAGTATGTCTTTTTGTGGCAGAGCATAAATAAGAGTGTGTGTGTTTTTGTGCGGCCTGAACACTGGAGGAGAGAGTGTTATCTATATTGTGTGGTAAAAGTTGTTTGGCTTACCAAAACTTCCAGTTCATTGCTGCCCAGGTCCAGCTGTTCCAGTTTCACCAGGAAAGAGAGTGACCTGAATATGCACACAAAACAGCACAGTCAATCACACAAATATGCGCCCAGAAAGAACAATGTGAGCGTAACTTTGCATACGATGAACACATACCAGTCATTCACATGTACTAACATATGGGAGGAATGTTTTCAAACCCTGTGCTGCTAAAGTTAACGACTAGTGCTGGCAAGCGGTCATGATTCTTTCTCTCTCCCGTAACCGCTGTGTTCAGAGATCAGGGAGTTTCTAGCTAGAGGCTTAGGCTGTTTGCTCATGATCAGACATGCTGTTGATCTGCAAATAGCAACGGCACCCAGTATGCTAACTGTGAGAATTCTTTCATGTTTTGAGCGATCGTCGTCATCTCATACTGTCACTGGCACTTATCCTTTTTGATGGAGATAGTGGGGAATTCGACGAGAGGCCGAGCCCGGCTCATGTGTGCCTGAAGGAGAGGACACTTACGTGGGCAGAGACTTCAGCAGGTTCTCCCTGAGCTCCAACGTCACCAGGTTGGCCAGACTACAAGCGGAGGAGTGGCAGGGAAGAGGAAGACAGTGAAGAAAAAGAGGGGAGGAGGAGGGAGGGGGAGGAAGAGATGGGGGAGGACAGGCAGGTTGGTTAGTCAGATGGCAGGTCTGTTTGTCTGGGCTGCCTTGGCATGGTGAGGGGCTCCTCCATCTGTCTGAGCACAGCAGTGGCCCAGAGCCCAGAGCCCGGCTGCCTCAGACCCCACTGGGCAACAGAATTACACTCCTCGAAAGCCTGCTCAGTCTACTCATGTATCATGGACCTAACTGAGTGGGAGACCTTCAGTTTGACAGCACGGACAACTGGGATGTTTTGGTTTAAGGGCTATGTTGTAGGGCTGCACAAGTGTGACTAAAATTACACTCCCAATTGTTTTTTAAACTTAAATGACGAAAATACTCAATGGGGTATATTCTTTTAATTTAGACAACAATCATTATAATGAATGAAATTCTGTGCCATCACGATTTTAGATCGTGTCAATGTCGACCCCAGATGTCAATGTGTGCAGCCATGTCTAAATGTTGCAAATACAACCTACACAAATGCAGTTATGCTATTTTTCTAATCTACAGTTAAAGGGATATTGCAGTCGACGCATTCATTTTTTCTGATTAAAATGTTTTTATTTCGAGTGAGTAAAATCGTATGCTCTCTTAATGAGTATCTGACTGTCATGTTGAATCATATTGAATGACAGTCCAGTGGAGAGATGCTAAAATTGGAGCTGGAGATGTAAACAATGAAAAAACATCACTATCTCCAAATAATACCATTAAATACCATTATAATTGAAGAAACTACAATTACAAGATACGATTAGACACTTAACTGTGAACCCCTACTATGTTTCAGTACTGTATGAGCTGATGTGCTTGTGTACGTACTTTCCAATGTCGTTGGGCAACGTCTGCAATGACACGTCGTTGAGCGCCAAGTGAGCGAGCGCTCGGAGTTGAGTGAAACCATCCGGCAATCTGAGGCAGAAAGAGAGAAGGGAGAAGGATGAGAAAAAGAGTGGAGGAAAGCTCTTAGGGGTCCGTTACACAAAGCATGGGATCGCTTGACGCAGATAGAAATTTCCATCTGTAGAAGTATTCAGCATCAACGCTACTGCGAACAGTTCCAGCGCTATTCTATAGGAGGACGTTAAATAGGGAAAAGGTGGTGCTCTTGTTAGCTTAGCGTGACACTTCCATTTAATACAGAGCCACGTCTGGTCAGGGAGCAGCACAGTCACACAAAGCTTGCTCTCCTCCAGGCATTTGTTCATGTGCTGTACATAATCTCATCTCAGCTAGGGAGCGTTTTCGAGCACTGCAGTTACAAATCAGAATATACCATATACATGTTCAGTATATACACACATATACATGCACACGGTCTTTCCAACACAATGCACTGCACATTATAAAAAGGAGAGCAGAGTAATTAGAGCACACAAATGATATTTATCATGCTTTGTGAAATTTAGCGAAGTAGTGCTGCATCTCTCCACCCCCCTATCTCCTCTAGTGTCCTCATGTGGACAAGCCCAACATTTTCTTAGACTGATACTGAGTGGAGAGATGGGCTGTTCCAATCCACTCACCTGGAGAGGGGGTTTCCGCTGAAGTCTGCGATCTCCAAAGCCCTGCAAAACTTAATGCTCTCGGGGATCTCAGGAATGTCTGCAGGAGAAGAGAGGAGGTGGGGGGGGTGGGGAGACACGAGTCAGCACCATGGATACAGAGATGGAGGGGGGGGGGGGGGTCACATTCTATAGAGCAAATCATTTCAGGTTCCCTCGTAATCACAACCAGATGGCCAGGAGCAGGGAAGTGAGAGAAATGAAGGTCAAAGAGAAAGAGGGAGAGATAGGAGGTTGTGCTAGGAAAGGACAGACTCAAAGAAACTGTAGTAACTTCACATGCTCAATTTCTCCAGTATGCTACATTTACAGTGTAATCAAATATTTATCGCTATTGTTCTTGTTCTATTAAGTCCCTGGGATCCCATGTCAAAGCAACATGGACATATCTGCATCTAAAAAACAATCCAGCTGTTATCTAAGTGCTTCAGCAGTCAATTAGGCTGTTTTTCTCAAGTATGGTAAACAAAATTTAATTCCAGGACTAGGCCCACTAATATTAATAATAACCACAACAACAACAACAACCATCATCATCATCTTCATCTAAGGCATAAATCAAGCAAGGGTAAAATGGAGAAAAAAAAATGAGGAAACCCATTTGTGATAGACATACATAGACAGATAGATAGATAAACAGCCTCTCTGCTCTGCCACTGGTCCACTTTCCTCTCTGTTGTGCTTTTTCTGACCAATCAGGTTGGACTCCCCCTCAAAATTAGTCATAGAGTTGTGTGGAGTGGACATGGCGGCAGGTACTAAATTACTTAAAATGTATGAAAATGCGTTTATTTTCATTTTTACCTGCCTGGCCTAGGGAAAATATATTGGGGGGAAGCAGAACTCTGAAATACTGGCACGACCAGGAAAGTGGAAAAAACGCTTAGCGCTGAACCCTGCATGTGCAGGTTAAGAAATCCCTACTGAGCCAAGAGGCCTGTGCTTATCTGGCTCAGTGCTGTCCTGCAGCAGGAGCAAGCAGACAGGCAGACAGATGGGAAGGCCCTTATAGGCCAGTGCAGACTGTTCTCACAGCACTTGATGCAGTCTGTAGTAGGACAGATGTCTCCTATCTACCATATAGGCCTTTCCTGTCACTGGGTACCAGTATATATGATATCTATGCGCGCCACACAAGGACATTGAGAGGGCGAACTATTTGTGTATGTGTTACAGCTGCTGAGTTGCAGAAAGCAATACAGCGAGTGTCATTTGAAATCTGTGTGATATGTATGATTGAGGACAGAATCAGGCATTGACTTCTGGCTGGTTTATGGGGGTTTTCTGTGCTTGTTTATAAGGGCATATTTCAATGGCATGAAGATTCATGGATGGGTGTTTTTTGTTACTTGGCGTAGACTGGATGCCTTGGCAAGGAATACAACCTAATTTTTGTCTGCTGACTGCTGCTAGTGTGGTTATTCTCCAACTGATTTGGCTATGCTCCTGTCTCCAAAATGTGTTTTAGAGGCAAGATAGACAAAAGAGAATGTCATTTTACAACATGTAATTAAAATAAGTATGTGTTAATGGCTGGGTATGCCAGCTGTCTTGCACTGATGATGGGATAGTATATCAATTGACACAAACTGCGCAGTGGACCACACACCACCTGTGTTTTTGCATGTGTGTGTTTTGTTTTGTATGTGTGTGTTTACCATTTCTGGAGATGTCCAGTTCCACCAGCTGCATGAAGTTGGCCACCTCAGGAGGGAGTCTCTGGATCTCATTGTCGCTCAGGCCAAGCTTCCGGAGGTTCAGTAGTCTGAAGAAAGGCTATGGAGACAGACAACACCGTGTTAATCAGGGCAGAACATAAAAATGCTTTCTTAGGTTTCGCTTTCACATGTTATTTCAATGAGATTTCTATCATCCCATCATGCCAGGAAGTGTTAAGTGGCAGGTCTGGACGCACAAAAATCGGATTTTGCCTGTATTGCTATCAGATCTTCAAAATCAGATATGGAAGTGGTCAGGCTGGCACTGTAACTGGAATTCAATAAAGCCACAGGAGAAGCTTAACAGGCATTTTCAGGCCAAATATGGACATACAGCAATGTGATCTCATAAAATCCAATCTTAAGAATCGTTAAAGTGGCAAGTGTGACCACAGGCTTAGACACATACACTTTCTCTAAGATTAGTCTAAATCTCTCCAAGTGTATCAGTTTTCTAAAAATTGAGAAGGACATTCCTGCCATAGGACGTTAAAGTGCCTTAACCGCAACTACAAACTACACACACAAAACGCCCTGTATATTCGCTAGGGGCTCGTCTCCAGAAACAGTTTTGAAAACATTCCACCTCCATATTCCCAAAAACTCCTCCTCACCATGGCAACACCAGCCAAACAAAGTGGCTTTCGATAGGAGAGGAGAGGAAAGCAGAGTGCTGCGGCTGTGGCCATGCCAAGTGCTTTCACAAGAGCCTGGTTGTTGGACGGGATTGCGTTCAGAAACATTCCTCCCCCAGCCGCACCGTGTGTGTGTGTGGTTGTGTTTGTGTGTGTGTATCCTCTGCTGCTCAGATGGACAGACAAGACAGGCTGGCGGGGAACGGGGAACAACAAGAGTAGCAGTCCAAAACTATGCAGTTATTAACTCCTCAATCAGACCCTGGTTGTATGGCCCACAGAGGACCCACTGTCCTGTCAACTGCCAGTCAGCTTCTCAGAAACTAAGGATGGCAGACTCTAGAGGAACTTGCCGACCTGGGGTTTCTGGGACAGGAATCTGTTGGAATTCATTATTCAGCGATGCTTTCTGAGCGTAGGGCGCACACAAGTCTGAGAGCTTGGAGCCTGAACCTTAATTCAACTTAAACCCCAGGCTGTCTGGAAGGCCCTGTGTTGAAGACAACCCTTGTGTGTCAATAACCCCGGAGACTGATATAATTAACTGGAAAATCCAGAAAATTTCCAGGCGACTTCTTCCTTATCGAGAACATGGTTTCAAAAATGTACCACTGTTACACTCCGGTCTCCAGGGAGCTGTATAAACACTTAGCAAAGCAGATAAAACAAGACCGTCTTCTGTGTATACTGTAATGTCCTCCCGCCTGACAGCAGTGGAAAGCGTGTACACACACACACACACACATCTTCACACTCAAAACGACAAGCTAGGAGACAGCTCTACAATTATGCTGCCAGAGAAGAAGAATGCTGCAGCTCAGCTCCGCTCTGTTTCTTAGTGACAGATATTTCCTGTTCTTAACTAGTTTTGTGTATTGTGTTTGGATGGGGAGTGGGGTGCACCAAGTGTAGGTCTAGCAGCTGGCAGTGGGCGAAAGAGAAGGGTTTGAAATTTTTTTTTTGGTCCACTGACTACACTGGTTGGTTCATTCCCAAAATTCATCAGCCACTTCCAGTATTTTACTAGCCAACTTGACAACGGCAGGGTTTCCTGACAGAGTGGATGGGTGTAGAACCTGCATTTGGCTGGTGACTGGTGTTAGTTTCCCACTCTGATGGAGAGTGAAACAGAGGGAGAAGGAAGGAGAGAAACACAGAGAAGGATGGGAGGAGAGAAGAGATGGAGAGAGACAAAGAGTGCACTGGCTCACTGGCTAGCAGGTGACAGGTATCAGATGGCAGGAACAGGAAATAGGAGCTGAGGGGGACCATGTGACCGGGCCAGGCCCAGATGGGAAACGGCCCCCAGCAGGAGAGGCAGCCTCACTGGCAGAACAGGTGACACCAGTACAGGGGGAGCCTCCTGGGGCGAGGATGCTTGGACACACACACACACACACACACACACACAAAGGCACAAGTATGCTGCAGATACAGATACACACTTCAAAACCCCATTTTAATCGTCTACATATGCTGGTGGGGCAGTCTTCAAGTTCTTGGTCACCTGCTGACAAAGCACAACTGCAGTACAGCCTAGACTCAAAATTAATTTCCACAGGGAGGCTGGTTTCGACCATTCTTATACCAAAGTATATGAAGCCAATGTGTTCAGGGGATTCTTCCATCCAGGCCAAACCAATCATCCAATAAAAGCTTTCGTGTCGCTGCGTTCCTCTCCTCTCTTGAGACTGTCCAGAGGCTGGTCAGTGATGGGAGGGAGGCTGGACTGTAATGCAATCAGGCCTGTGAACGACCGATTATGAACACTCACAAAGACGGCCATTCACTCCAGACTTGCCTGCTCACAGACATGCTCTCTGGTGTTTCTCTATGAACCAACCTTGACACAGGCCTAATCCAACATCACAGTATCCAGGTCTCAAACCAGCTCTACTCTAGCCCTATAAAGCCCTATAAACACCAGGTTGGTTGAAGAGATTTGTATCAAAAGTCTTAACAATTTAATCCTAAATTCCTCTTAAATGTATCCTTCTGAAACACTTTCAGATGGAAGACAACTCTTTCAATCAAATATTGACACTTTAAGGAGGTTATTTTTAGAATTCACAAAATAATATTTTTTACTATTAACATTGTTTTCAAGAAATAATGGCACTAACTCTCAAGGATGTAATAAATATCTTCTTTGAGGTGTCAAACAGTAAAAACTGTGGAAAAATACTGGAATCACAGTCCATCAAACTGAACCAAAAAATTTCAATGCATTGAGAATTGTGAATTGCGATTCCAGCAATCAAAACTGAATCTGAAGTCCCCGCCGATTCCCTCTAACAGACGGCGTTTCAAATTAAACAACAGTGAAACAACAGTGCTACAGCTAAGCAGCACGGGTCAATGGGTCGATTGGAATAACAAGTGGGAGCAGTGGGATTTAGTGTACTGCCACCCCCTCTTCATTCTGTTACCGACCCACAGCAGTCTGCTCTGTCACTCAGAGAGCCTTTACGTACCAATAACAGCCTAACAGCAACGTGCTTGTGTGTGTGCAGCCATTTGTGGGGTGAGCCGACATGGTGGTGAGAACCAGCGTGCTACATTTCTTTTACAACTTTGCGAGTGGGATGTTTTAACAGGGCCTTTGCAAGAGTTGTTTGGTTAGGGAAGGGAGTGAAGGTAAAGGAGGGGAGGATAAAGTACAGTGGAATGGAAAGGAGTGAGGGGGAAGGCGGGAAAACGAATATAGTGTCAGTAGAGGGCAGTGTAGGGTCTCAGAGCACTTATATTATACAGCCTACAAATCACCAGAGCCCACTCGCAAACTAGGACACTAGGACACTATATTCCAGCGTCGCCCTTGCCTAGAGAAGGTGGATGAGTCAATTCAAAAGTCTTTGAGCCAATTAAAAAGTCAGATTTGCCTTGGCCTGCTTTTCAAAACATTTGCTGTCAACAATAGGTAAATCAAGCAGTCAAGAATCAAGACCTGAAATCAACACTAGCCACCAGCAAAGTGCTAGCTGTGGTCAGCGAGTCAGTCAAATGCACTAGCCATTTTGGCAAGTATCCAGCATGTGTTTGATCAGTTTGTTGCCTTCTAAAAACAACTGTGGCTGCTATTAAATGAATATGTATGTGATTGGTTAAAAAAAAAAGGTACTTTACTTTAGTACAAGGAAAAAAGAGAAGCTACTCTACCTTACTGATGGTTAAGACAACTATGAGCAGCGAGTACTGAAGCAGCTGCACAGATTCTGTTACTATAACAAGATTTCACATGGGCCTGGACTGGGTCTGCATAACATCCATGATGTGGCCTACTCAAGCTAGTGAGAAATGGGGTCTGTGGTGCACAGAAGTATTTCAGATGTCAGCCATCAAGATACAGTGGGTGAAACCTGGTCACCCATGAGCAGCCTGTGACAGAGGGGTGTGTGTGTGTGTGTGTGTGTGTGTGTGTGTGTGTGTGTGTGTGTGTGTGTGTGTGTGTGTGTGTGTGTTTGTGTGTGATAAAGAGGGCAACAGAGAAAGAGAGAGATACGCTGTGCTACAGTGACTGAACGCTACGCTGTCTTATCTGCATCGTCCTACTTGGCTTACACTCCACTCTGTAACGGAGTGTGTGTTAATGTGCCTTAGGCTGTGCGTTTGTGTGCATGTGTGTGTGCTGCGTGTGCGTTTTCAGGATGAACATAAGTCACAGGACAGGAGATCCTGTACTGTAGGTGTAAGTCAGCACACGCATACATGTGTGTATACACACACACCACTGTTTACCAAGGATTAGTTTCACTTTGGTTAGGGTGGCCTAGAACACTTTAGCTACTGTAGTAGGACTCATCGTGTGTGTGTGTGTGTGTGTGTGTGTGTGTGTGTGTGTGTGTGTGTGTGTGTGTGTGTGTGTGTGTGTGTGTGTGTGTGTATGTGTGTGTGTGTGTGTGTGTGTGTGTGTTGGGGGGTGGTGGTATGTTAATGTGCATATTTGTGTGTTTATGTGTATGAGCAGGGGTTCATGTTTGCTTAAGCATGTGTTTATGAGTGTGTTTATGTGTGCTGGAAGAAACTGTAAATTCAGAGAGAGGGATGTTTGTGTTTGTGGACCTCTTGTCACTCCGGGGAAACCAATTAGAATGTGACTACAGCTATCCCAGAGGCAAAGGTAATGCAGTGAGTATGTGTGTGTGCTCACATATGTGAGTGTGTTGTGTGTTCTCTGTATGAGTAACGTTTTACTGTAGGTGCAGTGAGCTGAAGCCTGATGTACACAGAGGCTTCTGTGTTCCAGTCAAGTGACTCCATTTAGCTTACGGCTTCCCTCCAATCATGCCATTAGACTACAGACAGAACATACCCCCCCCCCCCCCACACACACACAAACTATATCCAAACTTGCACACACTCAACATGCAACTCTAGTGCGCAGGAGACCGTGGAGAAACCCCAGACAGTCAACTCCATGTTTGTCCTAAATCATTAACCTAAAGTCAGATCCTTTGTCTGAAAAACAAAAGTAAAGAGGCAAGTCCATAAAAAGCCTTAACAATGTTATTTTTGATAGCAGAGGAGTAGTTGGCATAATGAGTGCAGAAACAATGTCATCAAGCAAGTGGAACAAAAGCTGAGAAGGCTGCACCAATCTCTTGAACAGGGGGTCAAGTCTCAGCTTGCTACACAGGCATTTGATCAATGGATCCACTGTACACTCTTCTCCAAGTTTGCCACAAAGAGGAAGTCGAATTATATAATATTAAACCTCTCCTCTAGTTCCTCGATTTCCCTCATTTTTCTGTCTTTTCCTCTGTCCTTTCCTCTAGAAGAGCAATCCCTATTCACACATTCCCGGCCCCTAATCTCGTGCCAAAACTACCCACTAGCATGCTCCTTATGCCCCGGCTCTTCCCAATATCAGCGCCCTCACAATGCACACAAACTACACACACACAACTGGGGTGAGGGGCTCAAACAGAGCGAAAGGGAGGGGAGGGGAGAGCACATGCTTTTGTGATGGCCTGGCCTCTTTCAGTGTCCGGGAAAGAAAAAGCTGAGAGGATTTGGTTGACTGAGTAACTTGGCCGGTCACTTGAATAGCAAACCTCATTACTGCACACTCATTTCTATAGATATCTGCAGTCAGTGTTGTGGTATAAACTCAGTACAGCAGTGTATTGAGTCAGCTGTGGACTGAAGGCACCAAATGCACAAGAAACCTCTATAACAGAGATGCTCCACAGGTCACCACTATAAAGAAACAGTCCTCTTCCCCTCCCTCATTTTAATGTCTTCAGCGCAAAGCTATGTGAAGTTAAAAGCACAGGCACCAGCAGGAACACATCATCAGTCATTTCGAGGCCAACAGTAATGGAGCAACATGGGCTGAAGTTGCTCTGCTGCTTGGCTAAAGCATCCCTTCCCCCCTGCCCCACAGCGTTTGAAACCCAAAGTCCAAAAGTTCTGCACATGAATGACTCCCCTACCCGTCTTCCTCCCCTCCTCCTTCCCTCACTCTCTCTCCACTACTCCACCTCTCTGGATTCCCTCCATTTTCCTTGGCAGAAGGACAAAGGCCAAGCAGCCGGCCCCATACAGGGCTGTCAGTCAGAGGCCCGCGCTCGCTTTCCCCCTCCCTCCGGCCCAGCCAGGGGATTCCTCCATTGTCCGAAAGGGCACCGCAGAGAAGAGAGAGGGGAGAGAGGGCTGGAAATGGTGGGATGAAGACTTGAAAGAGGCAAGAGGCACGGGAGAACAAAAGGCAGGAATGACTAAGAAGGATAGAAAAGTGGGGAGAATAGCACAGAGAAGAAAAAAGAGTGTGTGCGTGGTAAAAAGAGGAGAGAGCAGAGAGAAAGGGATTGATGGGGGATTATTAATGAAGAAGGGAGGGTAGACAATGGATTCCCACAGTCCTCTGGACACTTTGCTCCGCTAATGGGGCTTTTCAGCCCGGTCTCACTGACCAACAAATTATCTCACACAGCTCAAGGGACAACAGACTCTCTCCGACAAATGAATTATGTCATTTATAACTTCATCAAAGCCAAATATATACAGCAAATGATTCAGACCACTGTGAACCGTTTTGAGTGTGGAGTGGAACAGTCTGCCTGGCCTAACTACAAAACCCACACGCATCCAACCACCCACCCACTACTATAAACCTACATGAATGCCATTCCACTTCCTCTGCCCTCACCCAACCTCTCCCACTCACTCTCCCTGTGTGGCTTGCAGCTCAGGGGTTTGTGTGTGTGTGTGTGTGTATGTTTGTGAGCATGAGAGAGAGAAAAGAACAACCAAATCCACAGGCAAACCAGCAACACACTGCTGAATTTCACTTATAGTGTGTCATGTGTGTTTCATTTAGGATAGCACAGCAAATTCTATTAACTTCACAGATGCATGTTCACACACAAACTACAGGGCACATAAACTGCATGTGTGTGTGTACGTCTGCCATGTGTTTTTGTGTGCCCTCATAACAACACTTTGTGCATATGTGTGTGTGTGTGTGTGTATTTCACTTAAGTGGCACTTTCATCCATGACTACCCTTATCCGGCTCCAACCCCCTAGGCTGAACAGGCCACACAGTGAGCAGGGCGTGGTGAAGCCTGTTTGACTGACAGCCTGACTGACTCCCATCTACTTCCACCTGTCCCGGCCGTCACTTTGATCTGCACCGAGAGCAAACACAGCCATAAGTCAGGCCAGACATACAGTATCTGGGTCTACAGTACAACAGAAGCACTTTGGACCTACAGCAGGCGGCAAGCTCTGCTCTGACAGCAAAAAATAAAAGCTGTAGATAACCAAGTAATAAAAAGCATAGTTCCTTGACACATTTAGGTAACAATTCTGCCCTAGTTACAGTAAATAACAAATTTGCATAATGAGGAAGGATTTCCTTGTTGACAAGAGCAATTGTAAACAGTAGCCAGAAGTGTCTGCATGTACTGTACACACGTAATAAAGCTTTGTATTCATATGTTTTGTGATACTCTATTGATCCCTGGGGTAGAAATTCCCTTTTGACTTTAGAGTCAGGGTGCAAAGTCAGCTACAGGGATTCAATGTCTTGCTCACGGACACTTCAGCAGGGCAGATGCCTACTGTCCATGGGGGCTTGGACCCAGTCCAGTTGAAAGTGCCCTAGGTGTCCTAAATGCCCATTTAGGACACCTCATTCTCTCAAACTATCTCTATTCTATTCCCAATGGGTCTAGGTAAAGGACTTTCTACTGCAATGGATAGGGAGTAAACTCAGGCACTGCTCTGGTGGGTATATGAACAGAGCAAATACACACAACAAGGTCATTGGTGCTGTAGAGTTGCCCTGGCAAGAGCTGATCCCACATATCAACGTGCCTGATATTCTAGGGAATTTCACCTCTACTGCAGCACTGAGCTCGTCTAGTGTTAGCTGTCCAACTGTCCGACTGGCTGACTACCTTACATTTCACAAGCTCAGTATCTTATCTTCGTTCAGGAACTTAAATCTCTTAATCTATTAACTATAAGCTAGTAAGGCTAGCATTGCCCAACTTACTATTGCAACATTACTGACTATTAAACTCCCATTTGATTAATGCTAGTTTTGTGAAGCAAATACAGCTGATTACAAATAGGTTACGTCCTCAACATATAACATCAAGTCCACCATTGGGCTAAGTTTCAACCTTTGTCTCTCCATTCAGTTTGTGTTGGCGCAACTCAAAGGAGCACTCACTGAACTAATACCACGTGTTGTGTCATTGGTGCAATGAATTATGGTTGTTGCAGTTCCCTTTCAGTGCTTGACAGCATTAAAACTGTTTTGTCTAAACTACACAGATAAGAGATGCCAAGTTTGAATGCCAGCTCAGTGCATCACAGCTCCTGAAATAAATCGAAAACATAAATTTACATATAATCGATATCTTGGAAAACCCATCTAGAATAATAACAACACCAGTAATAATAGTGTGATTCTTTTGATCTCCATAGGGAAATTCTCTTTTTGCTTTCCTCCCTCCACATGAAGTGCATCGTCAGCTACAGACCAGTACCCATGAAGATGGTAGTGATTCAGTGTCTTGCTCAAGGACACTTCCGCAGGTCAGATGCTTGCAGACACAGGAGGCTTGAACCCTGATCCTCCAGTTGACTACCACTCACCATGCTGCGCTGCAAGCATAAAAAAAACAACACACTCAAGCTCTAAAAAGGATGCTAACTCTCAAGGAAAGACCAGCTGAGTAGCAAGGGGTTGCTACATAAAAGCACACTCCCCCATCGGCCTGCTGTCTGCCACGCTGACTCTGCACTCTTCATACCTTTCTCTCGACTCACTGTCCACTCCTCCTCCCAGCACCATTTCCTACTTAACGCAGTTCTCCCACACCAGTACAAACACACAACAGCTCGCTAGGGGCAAAGAGACAGGAGCGCTGGTAATTGTTTTTGGCTCGGCTCTACGTTGGCCCATTTGTGTTGTTTACATAGCGAATCTTATTGTTCGAGCTCAGAGAGAAAGAGCAAGAGAGAAAGGGAGAGGAGAACAGAGAGAGAGTGCTGCACTGTCCATTTACAGAACATGCCGTACCATCTGCATATCGCAGATGAGTCTATTGTGTTTCCACAATCAGATGCTATCTAGTAACAAACTCATAGCCCTCAGCTATATAGCAGCAGCAGCATCTCTTCCCTAGCTGGCCTCATCAACTAGCAAGGCCCCGTGCTCAATATGAGAATAGAACAGACTGTTTTTTCCCTATGCGTGTGTGTGTGTGTGTGTGTGTGTGTGTTTGTGCATGTTCTGATGCCTGTGCAGTCTTTAATAAAACAGTAGGCTTTGCAGGGTAGTGTCCTGCCCTATGCTGCTGCCAGCCCTCAACCAGAGCCCCCCCTTTGTCCTGCTGTGCCCTCCCGTCTACCTCCAGGATCACATTACATTCACACTGCCGCATTCACATCAGAGCGTGGACTATGATTCAATATACAGTCACAGCCAGACTGTAAGGAAAGGCAAACACAGGCACACATGTAGCGCCTAAAGCCAACTAATGGCTATAAAAATGCATGCATAAATAGCACACTCTCTCTGCTCCGTCTGCCCTCTGGAGATCTCATGCTTCACTGTGATGTCTGCACTGCCTTGCTTTCTTTGGTGAAGATGAGTCAGAAAAGACAGAGTGAGGAATGAAGGGATGGTCCAAGCTGAGGGGTTTGCCCACCCAGGGCTGTGCATCTAAGACAAACAATATATATATATATATATATGTGTGTGTGTTTGTGTGCGTCTGTGTGTGTGTGACTGTGTTTTTGTGTGTGTACTCTTACACTCGCTGCCTTGCAGGATCCTTATCCGGGTAAAAGGAGCGGATGCTTATAAGGGCTGTCGTTGAGGAAAACACAGGCTCCTCAGGAAAAGGGGGACCCTCTACTCAGGAATGGCAAACAGACTGAAACAATGACAGTGTAGCCCACCATACACAGAGGAAATGCCTCAAATTGCCTACTTTAAGTACAGTCCAATACCCTGGTTCTACTAACCTACTACATGACAAACGCTTTTCTAAAGTCAACATTGTTAGCTATGCTTGCCAAAGAACGGCAACAGAGGCTTTTCCCACTGTGCTTTTTGCGGATGCTGCTAAGTTTTTCTTTTCTATTCATAGCCAATGCTATGATTTTTAATGTATCCTGTCTGTATTAATGCAAATTTGCAGGCTAAGGTACAAAGATCAGCTCATAGATTCCTATTAGCCAGTTGTCTAGGATGTCAACGTATATGGTTAAGTAAATAGTAACCCAATAGTACTGTAATGTCTGCTGGTGCTGACTGATTCCAGGGGGTTGAGGCAGGCAGATTGAGACAGAACAGGTGGACATGTCATGTTCTGCCTCAGAGGCTCCTCCACTGACAAATACACAAAGCTGTAAAGTACCTCCAAGACACACGCACAACTCAGAACTGAATGCATGTAAGCCTTTATTACCCAGAGACATAACTGGAAACCTGAACCACTCCAAAACTAAGCTAAAGTAAGCTCTACTCACACACATCTGAAGCTAGCCATATCCATGAGTCTTATCGTACAACATTTATATAAAATACAAATGGGTCCACATTTGTCTAGCACATCAATTGCAACCAAAGCACCTGACAAAGGAGAGGAATGGTATCTTCCAGAGTTTGTGACAGGCTAAACCTAACATAGCTTTGATACCATATAGATGTACAACATTCCCCATGAGAAAAAGAACACACGTAGCCACTAAGCTTGTGCTATTCCACAGCATGGCAGACAACATGCTTGGCTTACCGGCCAGACTGGGAGACGGACCGCTCCTACTGGCTGACCAGGAAACTAAGTTTGTTATCCACTGACCACAGCGGCTGGTGGACTCCAAGTTTTTTGATTTTTAGAATAGAAAAAAGTCCTGGTTGGTTTCCTGACAAAGTTTCTGGTAAAGAAGGTAAACTAAGCAGCCATAGCCAAGTTACAAACATTGAACTGGTGGCTGATGTTGATTTCCTACCATGTGGCTCACTGGCAGAAACTGAGCAGTGAGCCTGATGCTTCTAACACGTCGAGGTTTAGCAATCCTATCAAAAGCTCTCTGACCTCTGACATGTGCCCAGGGTTTAGCCCTAGTGGAGCTCTTCCAGGGCAAGCAGAGGCACGGCTGTGATGTCATTACAGTAGACAAGGAACAGAACTAGGGTTGTCAAAACTATTGATCTTTCGATAAGCATCGATTCTGGACTTTTAAACGATATCAACATCCAATACACCAAACATTCAATACCAGCCAGGCTATTTCGCGAAAAACGGGACTCAATATTTGTTGACTTGTCAAACTGAACGGCAGGAAAAAATGAAAGGAAACAAGAGCCTGTGTTCAGCAGCATGCTCAGAAATACACAGGCACGTACACAAAGAGAGGGAGGGGGGGAGCATACATTGAGCAGTCCCGCCTCTTGCCTCTCACCTCTCACTCGCTCTTTCCATTCACACTCTGTTTTAAGATGCTGTGCTGTCTTTAGCATCACGTTGGATAATTTTGTCAGGCATGATGGCATGTGCAGCGAAGCCTCCGTGACCAGCAGACGAGCAGGTCAAGGCTGACAGAGGATCACATTGATAGACTACTATCCCTTTCAAAGAATCTTGCAATTGCCAAGAAATTGATGCATACACAGACACTCGGGGCTCTCCGGCAAAGTGTGTTTCTGTGCCTATTCTAAGTCATTTCCTCACCCTGACAGTGATTTTAAAGAGGAATAAAGAGTTGATAGGACTTTTGTTGTACTTCTGCCTTTAATATATGTTCTATATTCTTTTTCTTTTTTTTATTCTTATTCTTTTTCTCAAATTACCTTGAAACTATTTTCAAAGCTGTTATTTAGCTGTTAAAGTTTTGTTATCATAAAGAAGAGCAATAGTTATAGTTAGTTCATTGAAAAAATGCTATCCTATTTTGTATGCCTGTGGTGTGTTATTTATTTTTTTGCTGTGGTATTGAAAATAGTATAGAATATTGAAATTTTTACTGGTATTGTATCAAGGTCCAAAAATTTTGGAATTGCGACAACCCTAGACAGAACTAAATAATGCAGAACATGCTGTTTAGTTCCCATCTCTTGATGCTTTCATTTAACATTGAGAGAATGACAAAGAGTAGATGTGGCACAACCAAAACGTCTGTGACCGAGAATGGCAATTGCTTGGTGCGGTAAAGCGATTTCCAGTCAGCATTTCAAAAATAGACACGTAATCCCTCCAGTGTTGCCGTATTGGGGGGCTAATCACTGCTTTGGTTACTAAAACCGTCACCGTAACAGAGAGAAGCTCATACAGCCAGGTCTGGGACACCACGTCCACACCTTAGTTAACACACACACACACACACACACACACACAGAAGACTAAGAGCTAGAATTATGAGTCCAAGAGCAGATTTGCATTCCAAACCAAATTCAAAGCAGCAGCCAGGTTGGCGGTCTTGAACTTGATGTTTCAGGAGCTCTTGCGGCTGCCTTCTGCACGCTTCTCTTTCAGGTTTCAGCAAGCATAGCTTCCATCTGACTTAAACCATCAGAACGATTATGCAAGACAATCAATACACTGCTTTGACAGTAGCCTACTTCTACATTAGAGACAGCAGGAAATGAGCAATAGAGCAACTTCAATCTTAGCAGTGCTGTAGGGCTGCGACTAACGATTATTTTCATTGTCGATTAATCTGTTGATTATTTTCTCGATGAATCGATTAGTTGTTTGGTCTATAAAATGTCAGAAAATGGTGAAAAATGTCGATCAGTGATTCCCAAATCCCAAGATGACGTCCTCAAATGTCTTGTTTTGTCCACAACCCAAAGATATTCAGTTTACTGTCATAGAGGAGTAAAGAAACCAGAAAATATTCACATTTAAGAAGCTGGAATCAGAGAATTTTGACTTATTTTTCTTAAAAAATTACTCAAACCCATTAATTGATTATCAAAATAGTTGGCAATTAATTTAATAGTTGACAGCTAATCGATTAATCGATTAATCATTGCAGCTCTACAGTGCTGTATGTTCTCCATGAATCTGCCTGTGACTGCTGGAGGGAACGGCCATGTTGGGCATTTCCTCTACCGATGAGACAAATCTGAAGGCCTCAGCCCAGAAGGGTGTGGCATCATCAACACTAACACTGTATGTAAATTAACATGCAGTTGTCTGGGAGAGTAACTAAGCAAACCATGACCACAAAATCAACACAAGGGTAGGGACATTCCTAATACTATGTTTTGTGTGCAACACATATTTGCCGATTACCATCAATGGACCAGCTACACTGCATTGTTGCAGGCATCCTGTCCCACTGCTGGCCCATCAAAACTGTTTTCAACCTGGTGGTGGTCCAGTCCCATTCAGACCTTGCACTTTAGTTCAACTAATGACCTGTGATTCTCCAACTATGCTCTCACACAGCAGGAATGAATGAGTATACAGGGAGATCAAAAACTTCGGATGGGGAGTCCCCCCTCACCTCCACCCCTCTCCCTGACTTTGTCACACACTCTCTCATTCTCTTTCTGTGTTCCCACAAACAAGACACAAAGCCAGAAGCCCTATTGTTTATAGTCCACAGATGACGTTTGGCTCTTTCCTGGATGGGCTGGATCCGGTATGCGTGCCTGCCTGCCTGCCTGCTCCCTGTTTGTCCTGCATTGTAGCGGTGCTGCAGGGTACCATCGCTGCAACCAGTCCCGCTGGCACTGCACAGCCCAGGCTGTTTAATGCAAGTCCTTTCCTGTCTGGACAGTACTCTGTCAACACATACTGTGATCAAAAAGAGTAGCACCATTAAGAAGAGCACTTTGGCTCTGTAACTGCTCGACTCTGCACAGAGGAATCTGACAGGCTCTGTGGAAGACTGGGCATGGATGCACAAACCCACAACAAAATAAAGACAGTGCTCAATGTGGTGCTGGTCATGGTTACAGTTAGAATTGGAGGGTTGTAATAGTCCTGAAGTTGCCATCATGCTTTCTTATCAAGACAGCAGATGAGGGTCAGCCCCAAAGTAGAATCTGATTTATTGTACTTAAAGATTCTTTCTACTCATGTTCTGTAACAAGTCACAGTGGAATACAGTCAAGTGGATGAAAAATTTTATCAATACTTGTCACTGATTGCATGCAGTGACTTGCTTCTTGATTAACTGTTTTTACTACAGGGACAATTTACACAAATGGAGAGCATCTTCATGCAAATTGTTGAGTATTACACACGTAGAAAGGTTACTGGCCAAGAGAGTGTGTGTGTGTGTGTGTGTGTGTGTGTGTGTGTGTGTGTGTGTGTGTGTGTGTGTGTGTGTGTGTGTGTGTGTGCATTAGCAGCCTTGGCACAATTGGCTCATTGTGTGTGTCCAGGTTGTGGCCTCCCTCACAGGATCATGTGGCTGAGCGTCAGTGGTTTTGCAGCAACGGCCTCAGCATTCTTCCTCTTTCAGCAGGATTCACACAGGTCTCTCTCTCTCTCTCTATGTCTCACTCTCTCAGGAATGTTCTCTGACTGTTGAAATGGACGTGAAAAGGACAGCCGTGACGTCCCCTGGCTTCTCACATCATCTCAGTGTTTCCCATACAATGTTAATATTTGGGTGACCTGTCCAGGTAAATTAACAGCCTACCAAGTAAGTTTTTGTTTTGGATTCATTTCAGGTGCTGTGATTCATGAAGCATGTAGTTTTCAAACAATCAAGATTCAATGCTGCCACACTGGGAAAGCATGTTAGTGAACTACAGTGACCATAATTCATTGCACATATGACGCAGCACATCTGTGCTGCTTCAAGTCACGGATTGTCTCTGCTGACACAGACTGAATGGAGAGACAGTCTTAAACGTAGCCTTGACAATCACACCGAACTGTAATAGTGTTGCAATGCCATTAGCTTATACTAGACTGAGAGACTTCAGTGCCTGAAAAAATATTGAGTTTCTGGGCTCACTAAATGAAACATCAATAACAAGTAGTTAGTAACCCCCCCCCCTCCCAACGCTGCCAAAATAAACAGACAACCTGTGGGAAACACTGGATCCACAGCAACAACACTGTTAGCCTAGGGTTGAATGAGAAGCACTAACTTCTCCCTTATCAACTACTGCTGAGGTGTCCTTGAACAAGGCAAGGCAAAACCCAATTCCTCCAGTGGTGCTGCTCTGTGACAAACCAACTGGTTTTACTGGGTAGCTCCCAGGTGTGAAATGTGTGAAAATGGGTAAAGCAGGGCACTGCTGAAAAAGAGCATGCATGTTCAGTCAACTTTTCCCTGGATAGATAAAAGTTAGAAAAAAATGTAAGATGTCCAATTCAGGACCGTTGCAATTCCTAATTGTGACTATGATATATGTAACACGAAGTGTGCCAGGAAAGCGGTTTCTTCTATTCTGATGAAAGCACATAGGCCATATCATATTGCCTGTTAAAAAACACTAGGCGTGGTTATATAAAAATGCCCAGGCTGGAGCTGCTATCACAGCATGACATGCCAGAGGCAGGACAGATTCAAACAGCCCCTTCTGTTCACCCCAGAGAAAGTGAATCTTGACCTACATTACCAGCTGGGGTTTTAGATTCATATCATATTTCTGTGAAGGTGTCTTGTCAACATTGGATTAACAGGCAACAATGATACACTTTGGACTATTTGTATGAAGTGGCAATGTAAGGTTTTTGATGCTGCCATTGTAATCCAATGGTCACATTTATTCATTTGCTTGAGCTATTTACGTTATGTTCCATAGTAACTCATGAATTAGCAATCCTAAATTAAACATGACTCATGACAAATTAACACACAACAATAACAGAACAGCTCATAATGGGGCTAATCAACAGATGCCAGACACTCCCAAATAATTTCAGACCACAATCATAGGACTGGCATGAAAGAAACCCTATCAAATGGGATTAACAGTCGAGTGCTGCATGGACATGAGCTGGCAAACATCTGTCAGTTCTGCCTAGTGCCTACAAATCTGGATTAAATAGGGAGTTTGTTTTCTCTTACTGTTTAATAAGTCAAAAGGTCAAAGTAAGAGGAAAATTACTTAACATGCACGCAACCAAATGGCAACAGAACACACTTAATTCAGTTAACCTACTTAATGTACAGTATGTAGCTTGTCTTTAACTCCTACGCCAAGGACATGGAGAGCTGCACGCCATCATGTTATTTAATATAGGAAGCTTCACAATTTATGGGGCTGGTTGAGATTGTGAGAAAGTAAAGATCTTCAGAAAACCACTTAAGCCTGGCTGGATCTACAGCACTAATTTCAATAAGCTCTCCACAAGAGTAGCACAAAGTCACCTCTATGTAGTTCACTGATCTAGAATTCTAACCCCTATGGAAAAACACTGTTCCACTTTAGGTGCTGCCATAAAGTGTGCCTGCCTTGCTGCTGCAGCTTTTTCAAAGCCCAAGGACAAAGTGTGGCTTTGAGACAAGCAGGTCTAGTCTCCCTCTGCTCCTCTGGGATAGGTTTGGCTGGGGCAGAGGCCTAGGTTTCTGTGTTGCAATCAGATTTGGAAAGGCAGTGGCTAGGGCCTCTGCGCATACAAGGAGGCAGGTCTGCAGTGACAGGGAAGCACCAGCCCATTTGGTGTCTCTCCCTGACAACCCTGGATAAACGCGCCCCCGCATCAGGCAAACCACTGGCCCTGGGAGAACCATCACCCCGGAGACCCGCGTTTGTTCAACGAGGAAGCCAGGGTGCAGAAACCTCCACAATGACGCTTGACTGACTATGAACTGAAAACTTAAACTAAGCCTCGCTCTGTGGAGATACATTATCTGCTTAAGAATAAAATACGCCCACTATGTGAACATCTGCATTGTATCATCATCACAAATGGCAGAGCCATTACAATGAATATAATCTGGCTTTCTGTATCGCTGATCTTCATTTCTGTGTTGTGGATCCATTCTTTTAAATCATGGGCAGGCGAGTGCTCAACACTTAGCAGAGTATACGCTTATGTTAAATGCAACACAGAAGACAACACAGATGCCGTTACTCAGGATTACAAGCCAAACCCCATTAATATGTCATGGAGACAGCATAATTACAGAGCCGTCTCCACACCCCTCCCACACGACTCCAGAGAGGATCAACGGCAGGGACGACCAAAACACCAGCCCTAAGCCCGCAGGAAGAGACAGGCAAGCACATACTGATCCCAGCCATCCCTCCAAGGCTGTCTGAAGCGCTTTTTCTCTACATGCGCAATGTCATGCAACCTGATTTGTGACAGCAGCTCTAAAAATACACTCCATTAAATGCCACGAACGATGGGGGAATCCGATGCACACCCGAGTCACACTCGACTCTGGAGCACAGATAGTTAGTACCTTTGTCAGCATGTCAGGTTTCTTGTGTAGTGCAATGAACTGTCCACACATGAGGTGATACCGAGTCCAACCAAACATGGTATATACTCTCACTGGCTTGTCCTTGACCTCACCTGACATCTCCCTGTGCTGCTGCGACTGTCGCACACACTGTTCCCTGAACTGACTGGCCTGCAGCTACACCACCTCTGCAGCCTATCGCCGCATTCCTCCTGCGGCCTGCAATGGACGACTGCCTGCCCGCACAAAATTACTATGTAGAAGAAGTGATTCATGTCAAGTGGAATCTAGCTTATCATCTAGCTTGGTCAGTTATGGATATTAGGAAAATAAAAAAGAAAGGTAAACATTGTTCCTCTGACATTCCCTGGTAAGAAATGGTGAGAAGCTTAGCTGATGTCTCTGGGCGTGCCAAAGTATCACAACAGCCAGCAGAGGGTATGTGAGGTGATGGGGTAAAGCAGCAGAGTTCAGAAGTATCAGCCAAGTCATTGACAGATACACACAGCGCTGATGGTTTTGGCAGGTTAGGGCAGGTAGCTGCAGAGGCTGCCAGGGCTCCTTACATTAGGATCACACTTAATCGGCAATGCATTTGTGTTCAGTTCTGCGTTAGGATCTCGTCGGCTCATATGTATTAAGATGAAACTGATTAGAAATGGCTATCGATTGTAGTATTACAAGTTGCAATTCTGATTCACTAGATGTTTTCGTTATAACAGCATGCGTTTTAGTCCACACATGCATTATATACAAGTACACACGCATCACCTTCATCACAACGCAATGCATCTGCAACACACTGACGCAGCAGTAATGGATTTTCTCATTTGACATGAACTTCCATCAGAGAGTAATGCATTCAGCACATTGAGTGCGCCCTGGCCTTAGCTCCTTGTCTCCCAGCATCCACCCTGATCCAATCCAACCGACCTCTCCCTCCAGGGCAAATAAAGACAAGAGGACAAAGAGGATGAAGAGGACAGGAGAGGGAAGAGGAAAAGCAAGAAGAGTGGACAGAGAAGAGACAGTGATAGCGAGGACAGGTCTCGGTAATTCAAAACAGTTTCAAGAAGAGGGTGCCACTCTACCTTCTATTTCAGTAGACACTAATTGAAACGCTCTTTCCTAATCTGTAAACACACCATAGAATATTGCAATATTGTTCGCCCTTCTCACTCTACACTTTGTGTTGCCATTGTGTCAGTCAAGGTGCAAGGTATTTCAGTTAGTTCGCCTTATCATACCTAGGGGTCTCAACGGACAAAAAAACAAAAACAAAAACAAAAAAAAGGCAGCTCATTATCAAACAGGCCCTGTAAACATGCAGCTCTTTGAACAGTGCTATCAAAGTGTCTCCTACTTTCTTCCAACTTGGCTCCTTAACCAGCACTCCCATTTGTGTTAAAGCCCCCCAGAGAACACAGGCTGGCTTAATTAAAACACTATTAGAATGAGAGCAGGTTCATTTTAAACAAGGGGAGACCGAGGTCAAGTTTGATTAGATGGAAAATTCAACTCTGAAGAAAGGTGCATCTAAGTGGATGCATGCGTGCTTCTCTGTTTGTGTAAGTATAGGTTCTGCGTGTGGGCTTTACCGACAGGAATGTGAGTGAGTAAGTGCAAGTCTGTGTGAGTGTGTGTGTGAGAGAGAGGGCGGCTTCCAGAGGGCAGGGCAAACTCCTGGAGATTCCAGGCATGCCTGCATTTCCTCGGATGTCACGTGCTGCAGTGCAAACTACGCCGAGTTAATTACACACAACAGACCAAGGCTGTCAAATTTTCCAAAATGTCTTAAGTCTTTAACAAACCATTATTAAGGAAAGTTCAATCAAAGTTGCTTGAAACACAACTTATCATATTAAATGTATCAAAACTGGAGTAAAATAATTCAAGCACTTTCTTATTCAAGACTACAAAGCACAGTGGAGCACTCTCATAAGCTCAAAGGCTTTAGATTCTCTCTAAAGCTCTAGCAGCCTAAATATTGTTTTGTGAAATTTAACTGATCTCTCACGAAACAGTGTTGGAAGAAATATAATTAGAAAGCTGACTGGTGGGAGAGGAAAACAAAAAGAATGAACACCAAGTGTTGCATTGGGAATTGCCGCAATTGCTTGTGCTAAAATAACTGACCTTTTACTAACAACAATGCCCTTGCAATCAACACTTGCTGAATCAAACGTCAGCTTTGGCTGTCGTTTTGTGACCGAGTTCAACTATTTTACGTGTCAAGTTCAACTCTAAGACACCAACAGGAGAAACAACACAGGAAAGGGTTAACTGCTGGGACCAAAACATATTCACAAAAAAATGAGCAGACAATCATAGCATTCTTGCTGCACTGAAGATGAAAAGATGTGCTTGGGGGCCTGCTGACAGGCCCGCTGACATGCACACACACACACACACACACACACACACACACAAAGGCCCATACTGGACATGCATGAGTGCCGTCTCCTTGTGTGACAACAAGAGAACAAGGCCTCATCTACAGACCTGTTACTGCCTCGTTTGTCACCGCATGTTATTCATCAGTGGCATGTGCATGACACACACATGCATGCACACTGCTTTCGTTGTCTCCAAAGACCCCCGCTGTGCTTTCTATTGACCTCTCTCATCCACTCTCTCTCTCACACACACACACACACACAGAACGTTCACCCATCAGCACCTCTATTAGAAGGCCAAAATTGGTCATGTGGCACAACCACAACCAACACATTCAACCTGCTCTCTATTGTGTTTGCTCACTGACCAATCAGCCAACCAAGACCATTTGGCATTGTTGAATTCTAGAAGTGCCTCACATCTGAACGGGATATGACTGACTGCTTAAAAAGGATGGTCCCAGAACCAGATCAGGGCTCCAGACTTTTTCCATGGGAGGCACTAACATTTTTAGTTGGTGGCACCAGCAGCACCAATATTTTAGACTGGAGACTGCTTCACACAGCAATTCATATGCTGTGTATTGTAAGTTGCCTGTTGAAATTAATACTTTCATGCCTAGAATGTCACTGTGCTGTATCGACTGGATTACGTAGATAATAGGTAAAGAAGGCAATATTAGGCAAATCTATTCACACCAGATTTTGGTTTGCCATTAGTCAGTGCTGAAGATCTCAAATCAAATCAGGAAGTGAATTTGCATTTCCTTTTAACCAGAAAGCCTATCCCAGACAACCAAAGCAGAGCCTACCCTATGACAGACCTGAATACCTATTTCACACACAAACAAACCAGCTGACACTGGCTAATGGTAGGGCAAATCTCTACAATAGTGTAATTAATAGGGAAGAAAAGTATGCAATGGGGCAACTGTAAATTTGAATAATTGACTGTTTTACATTAGTGATCAATCAATGATCAATGATCTCACAACATTAGTGTACAGGAGTCTCACAACACTGACCTCTGATATAGGTTTGTTATATTTGTTTGTAATCAGCAGATCAATATGTGCACACACCAAATCAGAAACTGATTCAGAAATGGACTGGGTGATTGGACAAATACCTGCACAGCTCTGTCAGTTTCAGGAAACATTTCTCAACATATCCAAAGCCAAGCTCTCCATATCATCTGTGGTTGATTATGATGCTTTTTAAATCTTTTAAAGTCTTGGCTGATATAGATTATCGTTGGCCCGAAACTGTTTTACTTGGTGTCCATTCAGGTCACACACAGCAGTTCTCAATGGAGCGAAAACAGTTCTGCTATTCAGAAATAGACTACCCTTTATCAGAAATAGTATTTTTCTTAGGGAAAATTACGAAACAAAATTTCAGAGACTTGGCTGGGTGGGGAAAAAATTCAGTGTCTCTAGTGGAAAAAGAGTTGCAAAATGCAACCAAATGGTTACAGTCTGGAGCCCTGTTATGGCTGGCAGTGAGATAGTGAGTCAAGTAAAGAGCATTAAAGTGGTGTAGACACTGTCATCATAGTAGTAAACACTGCTGCAGCCAGTGTATTACTGCACTTTATTTTGACTCGGGGCTCCTCATTCCTTCACAGGTTGGTGCCACGGCTTGTAGGGATTACAGACAAACAAGGTGCTTTCTGTCACTTATCAGATACCCTATGAGTTAAGAGAGTTAAGGGAGCGTGTGTGTATGAGTGTGTATGTGGGAGAGAGGGAGGAGCAGGGAACCAAATAAGAAACATTGCTGTCCTAGGAGGGGCCTGCTGGAGTAAACGGCAGCTCATGAGTTGTGACAAAGTAACAATGAAACATATGGCGATTTTTGTCACACACAAAGCTCCTGTTTTTATGCTTGGGCTTGCGTTCCCCTGTGCTCTGTAAACAGCGCCCAGTGTAGAGATGGACTCACAAAAACAGTGCATTCCACGGCTCACTTGATTATTCCCACTTCCTGCTAGCAGAGACGCTCCCAACAAAAAGGAATCAACAAGAAAAACACAGGCGTCAACAAATCAGCCCGGCCCAAACCTAGACGCTGACTGACTGACTGAGCGGCCCCACAGGAAAACAAACCAGTGCTTTGTGTGTGTCCCGTAGCAGCTTTGCCACTGGGACGGGCCCAGACAGAAATAAGTCATTCTAAACTGGCCTCTCTTTCTGGACAACTATATAAAACCAGAGCTGATGTACTGGTTACAAAGTGGTTAAATTCCACTTTCCACTACTGGGGCTGAATACGCATTCAAATAGGAAATGTTAAGTGGTAGAACACCGCTTGTTTTTGTAAAATCCAGGAAGAATCTAGCACTGTATATAACAAGTAAGATGGAGATAAGAGAGCAGATGATAACAGGACAGAGACTCATGCTGGTATCCTGAAATCTAGAGCCACTAGTGCAGCAGAGCACACAAGCCTGAGGATGCAGAGGTGTCAGGTTTCAGAGTGAGAGATAGAGGCCTTCAATGACTGTGTGTGGCCGGCAGATAAAGGGCAGCATTTGTTTGTGGTTGGTTTTAGTGCCATCCTGGGCGACCTATTCCCCCACAGGGATATCAGCGCCCTCACAGATTGGCCTCAAAGGGCCATTTGTGTGACCACAAGTGTAGTTCCTGAGCTCCTGGAAGATGAAAAGGTCCAGAACCAGCATCCCATCCCAAAGAAATGTCACTGCCGAATTTAACCACTTACAACCTCACAGGTTCACTGGCAGCAGTCTCTTCTTTTGAGTCTGTGGCTTCAGCATAACCTGTCAAACATGTGCAAATGTCTACTTGAGCAGGATAGAACAACTGGCACATGATGACCTCACACTGTCATGCTCGCAGGATGGGAAATTGCCGCCAGCTAGTAAATTTCAACTAGCTGAAAACTTAGTCTGCTTTACCAGTCACTTTGACAGGTAGCAACTATTGTTTGGAGATCCTTTTCTACTCAAACAACCAGAGATTCTGTACAGTACCACTGTTCATTTGTGGCGATGAAGTATAGGCCTAGTTCTCTCTGAATACAAGACAGTTGTGGGAGGGTAAAAGTTTGCAAGGTAAGGTGTGGAGATTTGTAATTAAAGTTAATTTTTCACAGTAACAGAACTTTTACTTCTTTTTATTACCGCCCAATGAAGGACAGACACGATCTGTAGAAAATTCTTTTCTCAACTGCTGTAAACTGTGATGACATCTGATAACTCACAGATATAGATAAGCTAAGGGTCTCATCCCTTACTGACTGAGCTGAATTTGCTTCTTGACGCCCTTGGGGAAAAAATGATTTGGCTGGTAAAACAGTGAAAGTGGCCAGCAACTGTGGCCATTTGATTAAAAAAAAAACGTTTGCTTTCCTTTCCTGTGTTGCATGTTGTTTACGTGCGTTGGTAATAGGGATTTGTGCCACTCCCAGCCACCTGATAGAGGCAAGGCTGTTCCCTTTACCTGTTCTACATTCTGGCAAGAGAGATAGGATGAATTATGAGACATAAAGCTGGACAGAGAAAATGGCGTCACATTGCACATCTTGTCTATGTGTACTTGAAGCTAACAGAACTCCCGTCCTATCGCAGCGCTCCAGCAGTGCATGCAGCACAGCCGCAGACTCTCCCCTATCGCAAACAGCTGCCACCACCGCAGCCATCAATTATTCACCGGCCTCCTTGTTTACCTTTGAGGCTGGCAACCGAGGCCAGAGTGCATGGGAGAGTGGTGAGACACCGCGGCATGAGTGTAAAGATCAGTGTTAGGCTTGGCATTGCCCTTAAACAGTTAGTCTGCTGCTGTTGATGGCAGCATCGTCACTATTTCCCAGGCAGAACGCATGACCTTCTCAAAGTGAAAGAAGGGAAGAAGATACGGTGTATCTGCGTGTCTCTGCATGTGCTTCCATGTCAGACAGAGTGAAGGAGAAGATCCATCTACAGACTGCTGGTGTCTCCCCAGGGGCCGGCTGTTAGCTCTGTGACCATTTCTCTGACTGCTTCTTTCGCACCTGACACTCTATGTCAGCCCAACCTCCTGTGTTCATGGATGGATGACCCGTGCATCAGAGTCCCAGAGGATTGGGGATCAGTGGAGCTCAGCGCTGCTCCCTGCTCTGCTCACAGAGACCCAGGATCACTTCCTCCAGTGTGGGTGCCAGAGCCCCCCCTTCTCCTGTTAATCCATCTCCGGAATAAAATCCCCCCCCACACACACCTCCCTTTACCCCTCCTCATCGCCAGAGGGGGGTGGGGCAGGATGTGAGACCAGCTGGTCATCAGCTCAGACAAAGAAACCTGCTGAATGTGCTCTTGCATCAAAAAGAACCTCAAATCTCTCACACTGCTATTTCTTCACAGCCTCATCTGCTCTGGATCCCTCTCACTTTCCAGGCACTGTGATTCAGCACAGTCCTGTATGGGGGCCTAATGACAAAACCTCTTCTTTTGTTTTTTTCTTATGGATGTGGCCTGTGCAGCTCAGGGTGGGGGGAGGGTCAATTAAACTGAGAGACAGAGGAAATTTTATAGTCTGGCCTGAGACAAGAAAAAACAAACATTCATACAACAAATTATGTTTCATTATATAATAATTTAGACATTGCGAATGCTGCCATACCAAAGCAGGAAAGAGGAGAGCGGAAGAGAGAGAAAGAGCCAGAGGAACGAATGTGGTTAACCACAGAGGGGCCAGTGGCAGGTGTAATTTATCACTGGTCCTAGCCTAGTTCAGCCAGTCGCTGGGGAAGAGAGACCTGGGCTCTCCTGTAGAGTTTACTGGAAAGTCTGGAGGGGGGGGGGTGTCTTGCAAACCTCAATAGCACATTTAAGGACACAGAGTACATGTCCTAGATTATTAAACAAAACTTCTCTAAGTTAACGTTGAACTTTTGGCTGCAAAGCCCAGCCAGGCGGAAGCTCCTGAAATATTAACAAGAATTCTCACACCTCCATTAGTAAAGATAGATGAGCGGCGCACCATTCATACTGGATCAGACTGAGCCATTTCCTAATCTTCCCTCTAAGATAATAATAATGACTTGCAAAACAAAGCTGCACAAAATTAAAACAAAAAAAGACCAGTCCCAGTTTTCGGAAACAATGGGTCCAATAATAGGGCATTCAGCAAGAGCTGAGTGAAGGGGGCCTAAATTTAAAGTTTCATTTGACCCAAGGCTGAACATACACAAGAGACTCAAGAGAAAAGCACTCAGATTTTTATCAGTGCATTTATGTGCTCCAAAAGAGACCCAAATGGCAGAAAAGCAGATCCCAGAGGAAGCATTCTCTGAAACGCACTGGCCTGTATGAGGGTCAAAAGTGGGGGGCTAAGGAGCGTTTTCACGGCCGGGTGAAGCCCTAATCTGCCCCTGGGCCACAGACCCGCTAACACACACACAGAGGGGACTGGTGACAGCTGAGGATTAAATAGATTGTGTACTCATACTTCCTATTTATCATGCACTCATACTTCCTCTTCTTTTAAACTACAAAATATCTAAACAGCTACTTTTCCAATTTTACACAAAACCTGGTTTCCAATTAGCAGGCTGTTCAACCAAGGATAAAAACATAAGCTGGGAACCTCATGGCATCGCAAAGAACGATCAGTCACTCAGAGACACATTCACTGACAGCAGTGACAGATATCCCAACAGCCCAGTCACTAGATGCTGAGCTCCTCAGATTTTGGCTTGTAGCGAGTGCTGAGGCAGTAAATCAGTAATGTAGGATACCAAGTCTACCTGGAAGGTCCTATTGGGTAATAATACTGGGAGCGACATGCATAAAACCTGTTTTGCAGAGTAGACAATGCTTCATACATCCAGTGGAGACACACCCACCAGGGATTTGTTCCCTATTTGAACAATGGAAAAGCCATGAGAAGAATGAGTATAGGCCTATATACTAGGCTTAGGCTATGTACCTGCTTTACAGGTGTTGTTTTGGCAAGTGTACTACTAGCTGCAGGTGACCTGGATCCTCCAAAAAGGGACCCTCCCTGTGCTTTTCGGCAGGTGTGATTGACCTCTATCAATCCCGAAAAATGACCATTTCAGTAACGATGTGTTTTCAGCCTTAATGTAAGCCTTTTCGGGGGCAGTTGCAAAGCACACAAAGGAAACACAAAGAGCCATGATATTGGATATGAGAGGGGGCAGTCAGACTGGGTGAATGGACTACTTTGTAACCTGTCATGGGACTTTAGGATGGCAAAAAAGATAATTCCCTCTTCTTCAACCCGATCTTTGAGGCAAAACTAGGTTGTCTAAGCAGCACTAAGCAATTTAAAGCACTGTGCAGCAACCTTCCCTGCTGAAAACATAAAACACTCTTTTTGTAACAATGAGAGGGAATATGGACGATGAGGCATGCGGTTTTTAAACCAGACCATCATGAGCAATCCTTCAATCATTTACAGAACGAGTTGGGTAAAGATAAAAGCTTCACTTGTGAGGAACAGAGGACCGCCAACTCACATGAGGAATAACATAGGGATGTAATAAATGCTTTCTCCATTCCTGCTGCAGTATTTCAATTATTGGTATGGTTACTTCACACAAAACTCACAAAAGAAACCTCCTTAACAGCAAAACAAACCCATTAAGGACCATCTGAGATTAGGAGTTGTACCATGAGAAAATAGAGCAGTGGCTCAGTGTTAAGAGCTCAGGCTATAAGGGCGTGAGGGGAATTCCTGACCAGTTGCTCTCTTAACAGGTTCTCTAGACTCATTCCATACAGATAAGTCACACATTTTGAATACTGGCCTAATTAGTATAATCACTGCCTAGATGGGATCCTGTATTAACAGCCAGGTCCTGAGCCAAGCAAAAATAGTAAAGACTAGTCCTGCACAGACTCTTGTTTTCGATCATACAAACCTAAGAATGATCTGAAGGTGGCAGAGACATCATTACTACAGCAAGCATAATCTAAGATTGCCAGGTGGGCAGTGGAGTGGGGGTGAGTCACAGCAAACTTAAGAAACTGTCAGGACATCTAAATCTCCATCTGTTCACAATGTTAAACCCCTACCAAGACGATCTAGCACCCACCCTCCCCCAGCACCGCGCTGACGAGCACTACACGTCATGATAGCCTTTTTATTTATTATTTATTTAGCCTTGATTTATCCAGCTCAGTCAAATTGAGATTGTGGATGTTTTTTCTTCGGAAAGAGTGCAGCACATTTAGTCAGAAAAACACATTCTGTAATAACAGTAAGAGGAAGAGAGAGAGAGAAGAGGGGGGAGAAGGGGAGATGAGAAGTGAGAAGAAACAGTGACACAGTGCTGGAACAATTTAATCAAACCATTGCCAAAATCCATACAGATTCATCACCCACACTCCTAATAAATGCTTTTAGTTCACTGAGGATTAGGCTACCTGTTCCTTGCGTTTAAAATCTTCCAATGGCCTTATATTGAATGTCCTTGTTTATTTTATTGGTTTCATAATGCTATTACACTGAATAATGTACATTTACAAGAGCTAAACCAACCTCATTTGACTGGTCTGTATGCCTGTGACTGTGTCCCCATGACACCCTACAGCCCACCCCTTAAAGGAGCGACACGTTGAGAAGGTGTTGCCTCTGAGCCGATTATTCTCTGTGGCATATGCTGTACATGGTGGTGCAGCAACACCCGTGCCATGATTCGTCCATACAGCTTGTGACAATAGGCTGGACCATGAAAGACAAACAAGCTGAACTGATGAGCGAAAATGGATGTGAAACTCAATCTAAAAATTACCCAAGACTTACAAGAAAGTCCACAGATTTAACTCTTGCTTGTATGCGCACAGGTCAAACTGTGACAGGGAAGGAGCACGGAAAATGTATATAAAGGCATTCAGACCGTCACACATTTGTAGGTTCATTACAGTAGCACCATTCCTCATACACTCACTGCCCCTGTTCTCAACCCTGTATGGGTCTGACCTCTCACAGTGTTCCCTCTCTGAAGCCCTCGTGGTACTGAGGACCTGAGAGGGCCCATATGCTTTGTGTCTGCACGCAACGCATTCACAGACAAGCACTCGAGCCGGTATGTCAACACGCATTTATGTCTCCTGGTTAAAGCCAGTACCACATAGAGGGACTGTCTGTGTCGGTTAGCGGCCTATGCCCGAGTGTTTGAGTGTGTCCTTCATTCAGGCTTTCAGGCGCCCGGCACCAGGTACAGTGTGGATATCTGACTCGGGTGAACTAAGTGAAGGTAATGCACTGTCTGTCTGCAGCCAGGCAGGCCCCAGTTTTTGTGCTAGGAAAAAACAAACCATCCCACTAACTACATTGAGGACGGATTAAATATTCAACAACTGCATGTCTATGTGTTTTGTTGAGTTGCTCTTCTCCCAACAACCCCCTCCTCACCATCTCTCCATCTATCTGTGCCAAAAAAAGAGAAGCCTGAAGCCAAGTCTGTCCCCTGAGCCATCATGCACAAGGCCATCTTTTATCAAGTCAACACGGGGGGGTTGATATAATATAAGTGCTCTTATAACACTCTAACACTACAAGTCAAAGAAAATTAGGATTGTTCTACAACATAAAGCTATTCTGGTTGACTTTTGAGTATCAGGGCTTTGTTAGCTTGGGTTCTCTAAAGTAATAAATATTGTTTGTAGTTTGTTTTTGAGTATGATCCGTACTCCCAAACCACTGAATATGGTGTGCTCAAAATAAAGTGGCTAATTGAAAAAATGATTACTGCCATACTGCACCGTGTGTATCAAAAGACAAACATGAAAAAGTTCCATTGTTTATGACTCTCAGAAGGTAACATTGGAGTGCTGTGCCAAAACTTCAACCTCTGTTGACCCTGACTTGTTAACAATCTTCATTAGTGAATGTGCTACTTGTCCCTTTCACCACTAAGCTAGGCCATGAAGTCTGAGAGACTGTCACTGTCTTTTTCTGAACAGTGCATTCATATGAACTCCCAGCTCTATCACAATCGCAGCCCAGCGCCTTGTCCCAAGACAGAACAATGACCAGAACCGTATAATGAGGGGAAAGTCAAGTGAGTGTTTCACTCCACTGTTCTGGGGAGCCGGAGGAAAATGGACAAATGGCAATCCTGCTCCCCTTAAAATAATCCCTTTGGGCATGCAAACAGAGCTTTTGTCATATTCCAAATAGTAGGAGAGTGGGTGGGGGCAGTGTGACAACTCATTCCACGCATGCCTTCCCACTCTGTGTCCAATCCCACTGGCCACTTCTGCCATTACTACAGGCAACATGGTGCATGCCATGCCAACTCTTTTGGCCCGGTTGCGTCCCTCTGAACATGCAGCACGCCCACTCTGCAGCAGGAGAATCCTCTGCATGCCTCTCAACTAGAAAGCATCCATCACACCAGACCACTTTTATCCAGACTCTCTTTTCCTTCATTCTACTTCACTAAAAGCTCAACACCCTTGGAATTCCTTGTCAATCTATGTGTAAAAACAGCATTAAAAAAAGAGCTTGCATAATAACAGTTGCAACACACAAGTTTTTCAAGGAAGGAACTGGGCAGATGCCTTGAATGCCATTTTACTGCTCATGTCACCTGTCAGTGACCTGTGCTTTTCAAAGACGTAAAGACAAGCCATGTGCAAGTAGAGGCGAGTGCAGTGTGAAACTGAAATGTTTACAGACAGTAAATCACTTGCGTCCAACAAGAGTGAAAATAAACCCAGCGTATCACCATTCAATGAACACCCACATATTGTCACCAGCAGTCATAGGAATAAGAAGCATTCGTGGTGGACACAATGGAGATATGTTGTGGGCTTTCAACCCTGCATACCTTGGGCAATTCTTTGAGTTGGTTGGCATCGAGAAGAAGCTCTTCCAGACTGCGACTGTAGCGGAATATCTCGTCGGGGACGGTCTGTAAATTGCAATGCCGCTTGTCCACCGACTCGACGTGGCGGTTACAGCGCCACAAGGGGATACACTTCAGCATGTCCGGCCGCCGTGGGGGATTTGGTTGCCGGTGCTACTCAAATCTCCGCATCGGAGGGTGAAGCAGGGAAAGGTTGCTGCGGGGGTTGAGGGAGAGGAAGAGGGAAATCACTGCTGAATGAGGTCGAAAACACGCTCAATGTCGAAACACTTCTGTTCCCACGACGATCCAAAATAGGAGGCCGAAATCCAGTTAGAGACACAAAAATTAATCCCCGCAATCAGATATATTTCCGATTTCAGTTCAGTTGTAGTCACGGGGTATCAGATTTGTCGCGTTGTCCACCCCCGGAGTTATAATTAACGTAAACAAAACCGAGAACTCCCACTTGGTTGAAGTGTTTCCTCACTTGCACTCACTTCACACTCAGTGAGTAACGTTAGCCTATTTTGCTACCACCACCATCCCTGAATCAGACCGATGCCCTGCTGTTGCTAGCTGGAAAACATGCAGCCAGCTGCCCAGCTATAGATAAATGTTGTTTGATAAATCATAGTTATGAGTAACGGTTGCTATTACAAGCACTTGGTCTATGCTATAGATAATAGCTACCACAAAATGTCCCGCGGAGCGCGTCTGGCGAGTGACCCGGGTCTGGCTGCGCAGGGATGTGCTCGTCCTCGCCGGTTGTTGTTAGCAAGCTAGCTAGTTAACGTTAGCTAACATTACGGCTTACGCCTTTGTGCCTGGCTATCGTTAGCTAGCACTATCGGCGACCGTTACTAAACCGCTTCTAACGACCTAGCAAGTCCAGCAGCCACATCCCAAAAGACGCCGAGGAAACTGTCCAGGGACTGTTTTATTTATTACGATGTAGGTAAAATATCAGCAGCAAGAGCAGGAGCTTCAGCAGCAGCAGTGCTTCCCTCCCCTTGTTGAGCTGAGCCAGGCCGGTTAGTCGTGTGGGGGGGCTGGGCTAGAGTCGAGCTGGAGCGCCGCCGCTTTGCGCCTCTCTATCGCAAAGGCCACACTTTACCTTATAGCTCCACCTAGCGATGGATACCCTTTGTTTTGTTTTTAGTGCACATGACCAAAAAAGCCACTAATTTCAAGCAACATATTTCTGTTCTTCCTCATATTTCTGCTGTTGTCAGTCCTCTTCGGCCCAAGCTTGTAGATTCTTTGGGAGGTGTGTTGTTTTCTCTCTGAAAGCACTTGATTTTTTTTATTCAAAAATTTTAACATTTTTTTAACACAAAAAATAACATTTACTGAATTATTGAATCTTCTGTTTTCACTGTACTGAAGCAATATGCATTTACTGTGCTATTCACTCATATAAGGTTACTTTGTACTATAGGGTTGCTTCAAATCAACTGTTATTCTGTCTGTTTTCATGCTATAGGCTACTCTTTAAGTTATGTTTGTTTAAAAACACTGATTGAGAGTAATTTGGAACTTTGTAAATATATATTTACATTGAGGATTATTTATTATTCACATAGTAAATATACTAGCAAATTAGTTAAAGGGTTAGGGTTAGGTAAAATTGTGCTGGAGACATTGGAGTTTTATTCCTTTTAGTAGTATGCAGATAGTTTCCACTGCATCTATAACTATTTCAAACTCTATTTTCTATTTTATTTCATTACTCAATACAATGCTCTCATCGTTTTTGTTTCTCAGTTTAATTTTTCCTGTCATACTAAATACATGTAGGCCTAGACTATGCCAATGCACAACTGACAGCAGCACTATATGCTCAACGACAGCAAAAAATAAACTTTTCTTCAGTTTAACTGATTGAACCTCAAACCAAATATGTGTCCATATGATATGTTCACATCTCTCTTTCCTCTCCCTCATGAGAATCGACTCTTCATCTTCTTCATAGTCCTTCTCCAGAGTGTCTTGACAAACCTCTCAAAACATTCCTTCCTCCACACCCTCACTGATGGACCAGTGCATAAAAGCTCACTTGGCAAGGTCAAATTTATAATGCAGTGTTGCTGAGCATGCACACAGCCCCTCTGCTCCTTGGCAAAGTAAGGGAACACAGTGGAAGGATGGGAGCTGATGCCCATCTGGGACACACAATAAAACCAGTCTGATAACTGCATATGGTTTATAACACCACTTACTGAAAAACAAGCTTATATTAAAGTACTTTTCCCCTAATGTATGAAATGGTTTCACTAGTATAAGATTCTTACCTTAAACCCAGTGGGGTACCTGTCCACAAACTGGAGAGTACAGTTAGTTTTGATTACAGCAATAATTCATTATAATAATTAATTAACATCCTTAGGCACCACATCCACCACCAGGCCATGTACTTTCCATGATGAGAGTCATGTTTCACCATCTGGTTGGCGGGATCAAAGCGGGCATCGGTGATATAATCTAGCCACAAAGAGCTGCTCGCTGTCGGCTTTCTCTGCAGAGGTGACTGGAGCACAGGTGACTGGAGGGAAGTGGAGACAGGCAGAGGGCATCAAGTCGGTCTGCAGCGCCATCAAAGAGCGGCAGAGGAGTGATGGAGGAGGTCAATACAGGGCTTGATCATTGCTGTGGAAAGCTGAACACAGGAATCAAAGGAAAGAAAAGGCAACATTAAGCTTCATCTTCTCAATCTGGATCAGAAAGAAGGATATGTTTCATCAGTGTACAAACATGGTGTGCAGGATAATTAATTCCACCAACACTATGAGAAGCCCTGGAGTTCAGTGCATTTTTTTAATTATATTTATGTATATATTTGACATTTTGAGGCATAGTTAACTACTGCAACTATCACCTTCACTGACTATAATAAATTAAGTCAGATGTTACAAAGAAATGTAAGTTTACATACATCAGGAAGTTAACATTCCTTCCTCTTTTTTCTGTGAAGAACCCAAACTGGGTTGCATGGTTTGGGTTTAGGTCCAGACTGTAGTCTCTGGTGAAGATGTTGGAAGGATGGACAATACATACAAAAAGAAAGTAAATATTTCTTACACTTCTTCCTGTGACAAACTTAGAGAGAATCTAGTTTCTGGCAGGCAGCTGTTGGAGTATGGGCATTATAAACAGTGAACATTCTTTGCAAAAATATACAATTTTAGCATTCAGGTGGTTTTGTATTAGCCTATATGTGAATGCAATGTGATAATTTTTGTATTTAATTATTTAAATTTATTATGGTTAAACCTCTTCAAATGTGAAACAACTAGTACCTTGTAAAATATATTTTCAACTTAACTTCCCCAGTGGACATTTTACAGTACCAAGTCATCTCATCTTCTGTGTACTGCACTAGCTGTGAATAGCTGAAACACTGATATTTGCTAACCAGCTTGTGAACTCTGCCCAGCACCATATCTACTGTTTCTATCTACTACTGCTATCTACTTACAGTATTAAATCAGGCTGGAAATGAACTTTTCATAAGCCTTAATAATTAACCATGAAAATTAACCAATTAAAGAAAAAACCTGGGCCATACTTTTTTGAATGAAAACCTGATTTGCTTTGAATCAAGGATTACGACTGGACTTCCCCTTTATAATTTAATTGCTTAAACTCTGTATGCAATCATTTACCCTGTCAGTCATCCTTTGCTTGTCCGTCATTGGACAAATGATATTCACTTAAAATATAAGGTGTTGTAATTAACGTCAAGGGACTGTCCCCTCTGCTTCTAGGACTTTGACTTTCACTGGACAATATTCATGTTCAAAGTCTTCATTGTGCATTTGTCATTCCCTGAGACCCACAGTCCACTCCCAACTAGACCCAGAAACCTCACTTTTTCTCCAATACCAGTACAGCACAGATTCCTCTCAGATGATCGGAATATATAACTATATGAAATACATGTTTGCCTTCAACAGGGCACCAACTACATGATACAGGCGAATAAATTATAAAACTACTAAATTCAGTGAATAGGTACATACAAACACAATTAAAGCGGTAGCAATTGAAAAGATCACCGATAAAATGCTGTTTATGGTCAACAAAGGCTTTTATTGAGTACAAGTTTTTACTGAATAATCAAATACTTTGCCTATGCTCTACAATCGGAATCCTGAAATCTGTTTAGAAATACATGACTGAACATCTTCAGTACGATTCTTCATTCACCAAATGTCACTCACAACCATCCATAAGAAATTTGCATCACACATTCTGTGGACAAACAAGAACCTTTAATTGTAGAAAGAAAACTGTTTACATGTCCTGACAATTTCAGGAAGGAAAGAAAAAACAAAACAAAAAAAAAACATCAGCAAATGTGGGAAAACTCATGTTTTACAAGATTTGATTACAAAAATTTGAAAACATACACACACAAAAAAGGAGTCTTCACAGATCACAAAGCAAAAGTAAAATCTGAGGCGGGAATATTTTTGAACCAATCCCTCAATGGGACCCTTTAACAATAATAATATCAACATCAATAAAAAAAAAAAGAAAATAAAAATGTAATTACAGGTTTAAGAGGCCCGCATCTCTTGCTGCAGTGACTGTGGCTGAATGAGTCTGGGCAACAGGGATGGGACGGGTGCTGGTGAACCGTTTCAGACAGTTTATGCGGAGAGGTCACTGCTGTTGAAGCGGTCTTGGTCGTACACCTCCGCCACGACTTTGCGACCTCCGAACCAGCGGTCGTTGAGGGCCTGGATGGCTTTGTTCATCTCCGAGGCCAAGGAAAACTCCACAAAGATCTTGACGATGATATCCGCATCCTCCTCTTCGCCTTGCTTTTCCTGGTATATGATGACTCTGTTGACGGCGCCGAACTTGCCGCACTCCTCCGTCACCTCGCCTTCCAGGTCGTCATCGATGTCCTCTGGTCCCACCATGTTCCGCAGCACCATTACCGTGGACTGGGGACGAGCAATGAGTAACAATTATCTCTCTTGAAAGTGAGAAGGGAGCAAATAAAAGCTTTCTACACAGCAATGCTGCCTCATTGCCATTCACTTACCCCGGAAATAAACTTCCATCCCAATAACTATTTGTAGACGAGGACTTTTCTCAAGCAAAGTTTACAAAGTGTTACGCAATCAAGACAAACAAAAGGAGCAGAGATAAGGTTACACAAGAAAAGAGGAAGGAGGCAAAACAAGGAAACAGTGGAAAGACAAACATCATTATAAAAAAGCAAAGAGTAGCTGCCCTTATATTTACGGCCTGGTATCGTTTAGTTTTAAGCCTAGATTTAAAAATGGCCTGTAGGCTGCTGCTCAGGAATCTAGACTGCACTCAGGCTCATAAGGGGTTAAGAGGTCAGAGATAAGTCAATGCTAATCATGCTTTAAAATTGATCAGCACCATATACTAACAGGTGATCAGTGAAGTGATGCGATTTCTTCTGTTAGCACCAGTTAAAATCCTAACGGCTGCATTCTGTACAATGTGGAGTCATCGGAAAGACTTTGTTCTGGGAGGAATTAGGAAAGTTACAGCAGTCTTTGTGAGTAGAAATAAAGTGTGAATGACTTTGTCGAGATGGCTCAACAACAAAAAAAAAAGTTTAATTTAGACATGGTGACATAAAACAGGACTGCACAACTCTCTTTACTTGGAACTTCAAAGGTTACGTCAGCATCAAAGATGACTACCAAGTTTCTGGCAGCTGGCTTTATATTGGCCAATAAAGAGCCAACTTAATTTTGAATCAAATTTATGGTACTATTGGGGCCAAATAGTATTATTTCTGAAATGTCAAGCATGGTGTGGTCTCTTTAAGTAGTTTTAGGATGAAGCTAGAAAACAGTCTTTTACCTCCGTCTACCAAATCTCACCTCTGATTTCCTAAGCAGTTTCTGCATGACCATGTGTCTGGCACTGCTGCCTGAGATGCTCATGTGCTCTTGGTCGCTCAACATCTCCTGTCCCGTTCCATCCTGCAGCATCTCCTCTTTCTCCTCCTTCTTCTCTAGTTGGTTGGGGCCGCCAGCCAAGGCTTGATTGGACAGGACCGGCGGTGATGCTAGCACAGGGTTCACAAGGCCCACCTGGGGAAGCACTGGCATGGGAGGCCGCACTGGAGTCACACCTTTTGGGGAAGGCAGAGATTCAGAACAAGATGTGTACACAGTGACATCAATTGTGCATACAGACTGTTTCTGAGAGTAATCACATACACCATGACTTATAAAAGGCATAAGAACCTTCGCCACAAGCAGGGAGCAGTTGCCAATTATGCGAATTAATCACCATTATCGAGGGTCGAATGGAAGGAAGTATTGATTGTGATGTGTTTGACAAATGCTACTGACTTAGACTCACTCTCTCTACAGTTTGCCAGGACACACCTATCCTAAAAGACATGATCTCTTTCAGTTATGTGCCCCTGACTACTAAAACAGGATTGAGTCAACTGGGTAGCCAATACAAACATACCAAAATATTCCCTACTACTTCCCACATTCCTTTTTCAAACACGTAAATGCCATTGTTTCCAGATATAGGTAGAACAGTATATAACATATATTGTTATATATTATATTATATTATATTATATAACATAACATAATATATAACAGCTAGGATAAAATCAGAAACATCCCTAGTGAACCTAAAGTTCTAATGTATGTATATACAGTATGTATGTATGTATGTATGACAATATGGTGCTTGGACTCATGCTGGATCAGGATTGATGGGATTGGTTTAGAGAAGAGACGTGGAACTTCGGATTATTTTGTACTATGCAATACACAAGGCAGATACTTGTAGATCACATATCAGTCTACCATTACACAAAACCCAGATTTTCACATGAAATTAAGAAACACTGGGCTCCTTGACTGGAAAAAGAAGGGAATTGTTAATTGAGCATTACTTTCTAGAAATCATTCAAACAGTAGAATTTAATTAATTTAATTTCTAACAAGGGCTTCTTCAACTATCATCAACTCATCCATCTATCGGTCTTTGACTGCATAGGATTATGTTTGCGGCTTATTTACTATTAATTTACTTAAATAAAACATTGATAAACAAATAAAATCATGAAAAACAGTTCTACCAATACATTCAATTTTCAATATCAACTAAGGTTGCTACAAATGTGTCTCTGTTCTCAGGACACACACAAGACATCAGGTACACATACTTAAAATTAAAAACAGTAATACACAAACCAGATCTATAAAATTAGATGAACGGAAAGTTTGATATAGAAGTATAGGCACCACAAAGATTTACTTAACTCCTGAACACTCACTCATGTCTTGGTACACACCTGTGATGACCCCCGGTGCCTGGGCAGCCATGACGGCCTGAGGTATTCCCATTTGCTGACCGAGAAGCTGGGGCGCAGCTAACGCCCCCAGGACTGATGCCCCGGCTACAGCCTCCTTGAGAGAGGGGGGGCCGGAGACATTAGGCAAGGGAAACACACAGAACACAGCACAAGGCAGCACAGTCAACGATCACACAGCATGGCACACAGTGAGCTCAACCTTACCTCTCTTCAGGGGAATCAAGCTCACTAACAATACAGACTCACTAACAAATTCAGTGATTTTTCTAAGCAAGCGGTAAATACAGTATTCAGGTAAAAGGACTTTTCAATATCGGCACATGCTACACAAAACACCATTTACCGTTAAACAATCATTTTGACAGCTGACCTTAAAAAACAGTCGTCAGTGAGTCAACTTGTTTATGCTTGCTAAGAGGTTTTTAAGGCTCTCAGCTTACACACCCAATCAGTGAATGGGAGGAGCTTTGCTTCCTTGTGTTATAACTATACAATGTGTATAAAAAGGTAATGACATCTTCCATTGGGGGTAAATTCTGTGTTTTGAACTCATAAAAGGCATATAAGGCACAAGCTATTCTGGCCTGGGATAAATAATATTTGTGCCCAGAGTGGTCTGTGGTTTTTCAGGGCTGTTAAACTGACTCTGGGGTAGGGCAATTACTGTTTCATGGCTATATTTACAAAATCCAGTCACATAAAGAAAAATTCTGTGCCCATAATTGTATCTGTGCTGTTGGTATCATTAAGTTAAGTCTAGCTAAATCTGAATTATATTTACCTGGAAGGCCATTAGATCCCTTTGGAAGGGATTCATACTTGCCTGGGCCGTTATCTTAGCGGTGGCTGCCGCTGCGGCTACAGCCGCTGCGGGCGGCAGACCACCAGGGGTCGTGGGGGTCAGTAGGGGCATGGGTGGGGTCACGGCTTTGCCCACCCGTAGGTACTGACCCCCCAGGTCAAAGAGGTTCATAGAAGACACAGCGTCCAGGGCCGACTGTGGCTTCTCATACTCTGCAAGCGAATGAAAAGAGTAGTTAGTAGCAGAGCAACAGCCACGCACCAACAGGACAGCTTGAGGGCCTCCCAGCTCACCAATGAAGCCAAAGCTCCTGTGTCGTCCTGTGGTGGGATCCCTGGCTAATGTGCAGGACTTGATCCTTCCGAAGGCCTCAAACACACTCTTGATGTCATCATCTGAGAGGTCAGGGTGGACTGATGCCACGTAGATCCGGTTAAAGGCGCGCGCCTCCTCTGCCAGCTGGTCAATGATGGGTTGCGCCTGACCGATGTTACTTGGCCGCCCCACCTACAGCACAGATCATACCAGCACAGGGCTACTGAATAGGGGGTTCATAGTGCCAACCGAGAACGCATTACCGAAAACCTCAAGACGCCTACAGCACCAACTATCAGAAACGCCACCAGAGATCAACTGAAGAGACTCTCCTGCCACAAACGCGACTAAAAAGCTCTCTTGCCAAGCATCCACTGGTCTTGCTTAGCTGCATCTCCACTAGACCACCCTCTTAAGGTCCGGTAGGGGGGTTTTGAGAAATATAAGGCTGTCTGAAAACTATATCCTTCTATCATTCTTGACCTGGCCACCAGCCCCATTATAACCTAATGCTGTCTTGCTAGGCTACGGTGGGGTTGGTTTACAGGCTGGTATCGAGCTTGACAAAATTAATCTACCAAAGGTAAAAAGCAAAATTAACAATAAAACAAAACTGATCACAATACTTTAAGTGCTATTCAGATCATTTCCAATTTTCATACACACTCTTCTCATTTCAAATTGCTTGACACTAAATTCAAAACCGGGCTGACTGTCAATCAAAAGGGCCTCTTAGGGATGCCTGCAGGGATGCAGCTAAGATTGAGCAGCAGCACTAAACATAAAGCTGATCGCTGTAATAACACTGTAATTCTTGGTTTACTATTTTGTAATGAAAGAAATGAATCATCAGCTTGTAATGGCACTGTAATAGAGTTAAATGTGTTCGTTCTGTTCGTTTTAATTACACACGTGGAAAACAGTGCAACCCTCTTTCCACTTGTGTTGTCAATTAACCAAATTACAATGCAACTACAAAACAAATTCTACACATAACTGTGACAATATCAAACAAGGCTACAGCCTTATTACAACAACACTAGATCAACTTCATGCATAGTGGGCCTAGCTGAGCTAGTGGTAACGCCGACCGGGGAACGCAACAAATGCCTGAGGCTACCGCCACTCTCTCTGACAACGTTCTCTCTCTTGCTAAAACTGAGCCCTTCAAAAGGCCCCGTTTAAGCTCCCTACACCAGACGAGCATCTAGGTGTGACTGGATCTGTGCTGCAGGTGGGGCGGCCAAGCAACACCAACCAGGCGCAGCCCATCATCAGCACATCTTGGACACAGAGCAGCGCCACGCGCCGCTGGGCATCCTACTGGAACTGGTCACTAAAACAACGGTGATGACATCATGGAAGCAGAAACACAGCACAAACAGACACTACATTGCACATACACCCACACATACACACAGCCCACGCACCTGAAAACCAACGGACATATACACAAGCAAAGAAAGAGAGAGATGAGAGCGGCTTTAGATACTGTCAGACATTGAGATGACACTAATTAGTAATTTCACAAGTCGTTTAAGTAACACACAAGCAGTGAAATGACAAGTTGACCCAGTATCCCAAATGCCAGAAGGACTCCAAATCTCCAAATTCCCATCCCACCCCACCTAAAGATAAAGAATTAAAAGTGCGGTAGGTATGAGGTAGTTCCCCTCTGTCCTGGTGTTCAAATGACCCTAAGACATGTCCGTGTCTCCAGGATACACAGATCCACTCACCTTAATGTTGCGCCCCCCCAGCATGACTGAGTTCATCTGCTCCAGAGCCAGCTGTGCGGCCTCTGGCACATCATACTCCACGAAGGCAAAGCCCTGCATAGACACCAGGGAAGAAAAATACATAGGACACCCACAAACAATGAAACCTAGATAGTGTCGTCTGCCGTCCCGGACGACACGAGAATTAATACTGAGTTTATCAAATGGCAAATGACACTGACCTTGTGCTTCATTGTAACAGAATCCCAAGACATGTCAATACTCTTGATTGGGCCGAAGGGAGCAAAGGCCTGTCTGATGGTGTCCTCACCGAGCTCGTAGTATATGGAGCCCACATACACCCGACACATGATGGCTAGAGCGCGCTGCCGCTGAGCCGCCACCTGCCAACCAAGGAGAAAGACACATAATAAGCATTAGACAGTCGCAGAAAGGAAGAGAAACACACACAAAATCAATCTAGATGTGTATGAATAATTATCTTTACAATAAGTTCTGAATTGCTATGTCCATCTGTGGGGTAATTAATGTGGATTTACTAATGTGTTTGATTTCCCCCAAAATAGGCATAGAGGCCAATGCCAAGTTAGGGAGTCTGGACATAATTGGGTAATAAAGGGGTATGGAAATCAACTGACAATTTTTTTTACAATATATGCCAATATAATACCTAGAGTTATATAATATATATCTATGTCACCACTTGTAATTACCATAAGGCCTCTATTCTAATACTATGCAATACATGTATGGAGGAAAATACATTGAAGTGATTGACATGCACAGCCCTCACTAAGATTTGGCTTCTGAAACTGACCTGTAGTCCAGGGATGCAAGTTAGGTAACAAAAGTAATCGTGGAGTTCAAACGAAATCCATACAAAGTCCTGATGAAAGCATTTCACACTTACATCTCAAGTCTCTAAGGGGAGGGGGGTGGTTTAATCACTGAAGGCTGCTGTATTTTTCTGATGTCTTTAATTCAGTCAGCTGATATTTTCATTCTATCACCTACAGGAAAACTAATAATAGCCTAATTCATGACATAATGGGAGGATGACTTGTTCACTGACAAAAAACATTGACTTTGAGATGGCCAAAAAGATCCCTGTTCCAGCAGTTCTCTCATTTTGGTTCATTAAAAGGGACTGCTATCCCTCTTTAGTCCCATGCCAAAACCGTTCTCAACTTTTATTTATTTTGAGAGAATGCATATTTTTGAAGGACACTTGACTTTTCTCACATTTATAAACTTAGCCCTTTAATAACGAAACAGCTATGGCTATTTTATTGTTCATAAAAATAATGTAAGTTATCCCATTATGAAACTCATGAGAACTTTTATCAATAGTTATTTTATCTCACAAATGATTACGGACATGGCCACAGATACAGTAGCAGCAGAAAGCCATGTTTTCTTGCAAAATATGCATTCTTTGGTTAGCTAAAAAGGCAGGGATGATGCCAGAACAACCAATAAAAGAAGGGTAACAGTCCCTTTTCCATCGGGAATGCGCACAGAAAAAAAGTTTAATAATCTATTGACCGATTGTAAAGGTGAGAGAGGATCTCCAAAGCCCATTGTCACTGCTGCCATCTGAAAGACAGTAAAGACGAAAAAAGTGCTGAAAAGTAGGTTAGATATGCCTTAGCTTTGTTTTTTCAAAAGGTCATTGCTTTGCTAGATAGACAAGAGTGTTTAGGCTAATACTTTATTCAGACTCTCCCTCTAAACAACATACAGCTTGGGGAGTTGCCTCCCCTATGTACAGCAACCCATTACAAATCACCACATAGCATTTCAATAAACATATGAAAAGTCCTCTTTAAAAAAGTGCAAAACATTTAACATGTTTATCAATGCTTTTGGGATGATCTTCTCCATCTGAAAAAGAGCAGAGGCAAAAGCAAGGGCACATGGTCTACACATGGTCTTTCTCCCAGCTTGGGGGAGAGAGGAGTAAAACTTAAATAGTAAAGGAGTAAAATGTCCTAAAGTGCTTCAACAAAACAGAGTTCTGAGGCAAGAGATGTCTGAACTACAAAACACTATGTTATTCTCTCTAGAATCAAGGCTCACAGGAGACAAGAGTATTAAGACGTTCTTGTTTGAAGGTGAATCAAAAACATGTTACACATCTCACCTGCAGGTTGGTGAGCTGTTGTTGCTGATGGGCAATGGTCTGCTTCACCAACACACTCTTAATACTCTGTTCCATGGCATACTTCTTTGCCTGGAAGAAAAATACAAATATGCACTACTTATATTTACATTTCAATTCCTTCTTGTTAGGAAATTATATTACCTATAAAATATTATCTGTAAAAATGACAAGACTACAGTTTGGCAGAGTTGTGGTTGTTTCCTACCCTCTGGAGAGCCTCCTGCTGCTCCGGGGTGAGAGGCGGCAGGCCAAGCTTCGAGCCTGTGCCTTGTCCATTCTCCATCGTCAGAGCTTCACCTCCCTGGAGATCAGATACACAGCAGTATAAAGAAACACCCAGACCGGGTTACTCTTAAACACCTGCCGGTAGATAAATCCACAACTTCAATTTCCCTGCAGGGAATTACTGTTTTGTAAGAAAGATCATGTCACCTCACAGAGCAAAGAATAACATTAGATGGATGCTAGCATATCAGATACATAAGTTTACACCCGGATTTAAACCCGGCGGGACCGGACAAGCTCCTTACCTACGCCCCCGCTAATCGCTGGGTCCACCAGACTGAGGCAGGAAAGCCCCCAAGGGGAAGAAGACTGATGGGGAAGCTTTAACAAATCAACAAATTCTAGGGGAAAGAAAATGTCTTCAGACTAACAATAAGAAAACAGCCAGCTAGCATTATTTTACATAACAAACTATAAGTAGCTAGCCAGTCTTTCGTTTGAATGAAGTTGGCTAACGACGTTAGCTTGCTGCACGATTGCTAATGACGTCTTCCAAAGTAGCAAACTGTGTCGAAATAACTAACGTTAGCTAGGCAAAGTAGCGTTAGCACGCTAACGTTAGCCTTAGCCGAAGTACTTTAATCAACATTACCTGTGTATCTATTACAACACAATAACCTAACTGCATAATTGTGGCAATCAGTGCTAGGTTAGGCCTGGTAGCTACTCTTTGCCATCTGGCTAACGTTAACGCTATCTTTGTGGCTACAGGCTAGCCACGAGCTTTCATCAATATGGCGCGTGAAGACAACTACATTTCCCCAATAAAATGTATTGTTACTTTACTGGATCTCTAGTGCAATCAGATAATACTAGAGATTGCGTATTATTTACTCAATAACCAATCTAGCTAAAAAGTTAAAAAATCTTTCTTTAGCAAGAAATTTACCGCAGTCTCCGTAACCGCCATGAAGCACACCTTCTTCGCGAGGCCCACACACAACAACGATCGCGAGATCTTGACATTTTCAATGAAAGCCATCGCGATATACAATCTCGCGCGATGTGTGTGGTGACTCTCATGGCTCTCATGGCGCTCTTCATGGAGACAGGCCTGACTGATACTTCCATACTTGACTGCAGTCATCTAAATGAAACGTACATTTCGCTTGGAAAGATTGTAGTTCTTCTGCATCTTCTTCTCTAAATTCTTCTACATTATTCTACTTTCTCTTTGTACCTCACAAAATTAAACAGAGGCACTTTCATTTCCTCTGCACGCGACCAAGATTACAGCTACGCTTGTTACTGCATGGTACTGGGTGTACAGCTTTTTGGAGCAATGCCACTTTTCTGTACTTTCTGTAACACTGTACTTTCACCTCTACTTAATTAGCACAAGTATTCCTTCTTATTTTCAAGATGAATTTCAGACATACGTGCAGAAACCTGACCTTTACAATAGTAAGCTCTCGGACAATTGCCTTTATTTTATGGTAGTAAAGTGCCAAAAAATATAGCCTACCCCCCTTTACTGAGAAAGCAATGTTGTCTTTTCTGCTCTTTCATTTGCACACTGGCTGGTTGATATGTATGTGGTCCAGAGTACTAAAGCCAGCATGATCAAGATAAACATCTACTATATAAATTAGAATGATTTTCAGGCACAACCAACATGTCACATATTGTTTTATTGTCGTGTTTAATTGCAGTAGCTACAATATTTAACAGAGGTTTAAGTAGAACACATCCAAAGCCAAGTTTCATTCAACAGATTCACGGGAAAAAGTAATTAGACACAAAATAAGACTGATATGGATGGTTTTTAGTCTTTGCACAGTCTAAACATTCATTTTCTTGGTCGGGTCCCCTCTGGAACTGAACTCTGACTGACAAAGGCAAAATGCAGATCTTTGAATGGTTTCAGGCTATTAAGACATGCAGCTTACTAGATCAAATGAGAGCAATAGTGGCACTGCTTTGCATTCAATTTTTGTCCCAAGTAAACCCCTTTAATAGCCAGCCACAAACAAATATGTACATCACGGTCTATAGGTAATTGTCTGGGAGAATTCAGGGCTTCTCTCTTAAGAGACACACTGATAAAAGGCTTGACACAAGAGTATATTGAGTAATTAAGCAATGACTGTACAGGAGTGTAACTGTTATGAAACCACAACTTCACAGACCCAGGAAACAAATGCAGCATAGCTAAGAGATTCTGATAAAGAAGAGGATACTGCTGAAGACTGACCAGACAAATTCACAATTGTTCTTACTCTCCAGTGCCATTTGTCAAGGAAAAATCCACCCAAATAGTAAATAGTCTTTTATGTTGCAAAGATTAATTTAATTGACAAGAAAATCTGCCAGAGCTGAAGGGATCTGTGTGGTTTCCAATATATTCTACTTTGTGTTTGGGGTGCCATGTCAGGTGACAACACATTGCACTGCAATGCATTTAATGACAGTCTGGGATAAAAGCAGAGTAGATGTGGTGCCAGGGACTGCTTATGCACAATAATATTTCTTTATTGCAGAAATGACAAAATGACTTAAAATATAAATCTTCAAAGAATTTTGGGTTGATTCTCCTTTTTAAAACACCTCTAAATTCAGTCTTAGACAGAAACACATCTTTAGAAGGTATTAGAAATAGGGGGAAATAAGTATACCAGTTTTATTAATTAACAATGGTTTCACCATTAAGTCTTAAGATCACATCACCTTGTAACTTGATTTTCACATTTTACAACCCCCTTCCTCCCATTTATATGGGAGTCTACTGTCACTTCACAAACTGGTGGTGTGTTCCAATTATCTTGTTTTAGAGCTTTATGTGAGCTGCAGTTGTTCCCAAGTTGTTAATATTGACTGCAGTACAAAGTATTTATCACCTGATGCATATGTCCAATATACCGTGGCTGCAGCTCTTAATGGTTTATTACCAGGTGCCAAGCTAAAGCTCATCTTCACATTCACATGGGCTGACTTTGTAGATTCATGATCATAGATGGGAAGATGGGAGTATTTACCGTAATCCAAAACGATGCATCTGTTATTAGTACTGTAAAAGTCTGGAGGAGTTGTATTCTAAATTGCCAAGTTTGTACGATGCTGTTTCATTTGGATATTTTGTCCAAAGCAGGCTGCCATCGCAGGCACTTTGCAAGTCTTTGGCTTTCAGAACGCTTTCACAGGGAAAACCCTTAAGAGCACTACAGGCTAAAAGAGAGGCATCATCTCATTGCTCATCACTACTAATGCATGGAGTCATTTAGGCGTGGCATGTTTAGCACTGGGAGAAATAGCCTTTAACCCAAGAGTGCAGTGAGGTGTGTAACTCTGCAGGTCATACAAACTAAAACTAAAACAGGCCTGTGCAATGCTCCTGTGGTTCACAGTTCAACAGAAATAAATAAGAATGAGTATGTTTAGTATTAACAGTGCATGTTGGACGGAATCATAAAAAAAAGCAATAAACAAAATGCTCTGGCTAGTACACAATAGAGGTTTTTAGTAGTTAAATTACTGTATCTCTGTTTACATTTCAAAGATAATATTCGCCAATTAAAAAGGAGGTGGGGCTGCAAACAAGAGACTCATGAGTAATAAAATGTCCTTCTGAAAGCAGAGCTGATGTATTTGTAATCTGAATGAAACAAATCCATTCCGAATAGTGGCATTATGGAAAACCTAAGTCGTCAAGATATCTTAAGGCATGATAGCCCTTTTAGGCAGGGGGTTTGTCAATCTTCCACTGCACTGTGGAATCGCTGAACACAGCCATGATGCCTCTGGTCCTCCGTCCAGAGGTGCCTCCGGTTCCTCTCTCAGTCCTGGCCTTTCCTCCTTCTACCTAGGATGATTTACTGACTGTCCAGGCCCAGCATCCTTTTCATATTTGTCCCATTAATCCCCGGTTCTGAAGCTGGCTGTGTGATCCTGCCCGCTGCCCTCTCTCTTCCTCTGCAGGAGTGGTCCGAGCCCCAGGCCCCTCTGTGCGGGCCGGCCGCTGTCGTGACCCCTCCTCACTGCGTGGTCCCAGAGGCGAGCGCTCTGACCCGGTGTCGACTGATGGCGTCCTCCAGGAACCCCGCCACCTTCTCACTGTCCTCCTGCACAGCACACAGGACATGAGTTCACATCGAGTTTACATAAGACTACTTTGTCATAATACATTTTTAAAACCACATCATACATAGGTATGCCATATAATACTTTCAATGTGTTCTTGCTTTGTTTCAAAATGCAAAATTACACAGTGTGGAGGCTACTGTTATTGATCATGGACTGAAAATGAAGATTCCTCTATATTTACCTCATTAATGAAGGCGTAGTGAACAAGTTCGTTGGCAAGGTCTTTGGAGGTGTCAGCTGAAAGTTTCACATGAGCTATTTCAGTCACAGGAAACATAAAAATAAAAAAAATAGAAAAATATTTTGAGGTACGGTCGGGGGTCAACTTACTTGGAAGGATGTCACAGCTAAGCTGCCGATGGAGCTTGTCATCCATCTTCAGAAACAGAGAGAGCTGAGGAGAGAAAACAAGATCAAAATGAAATCAATCTGGATTTTTGTTTAAACACCATACTTGACCCAGGAACTTTTACTGAAACACCTACTGTGCTCCATTTGTACAGAGCCCCTAGACTAGAGTTTATTTTGAAATGGGCAAATAAATCTACTAATAGCATACTAATCATCATATTCGACCCAGGACCTCCTAATAAAAGGCCTATCATCCTCAATCCGTAAGGAGGGCTAGAATAGTATTTATATTGAAATTGGTAAAATACCTGTAATAATATGTGACTCACATGAGTTTTGGTCCCTTCTTCATTTGATTCCAAATTACAGTGCATCTGAACAACCTACAACAGCATCAGACAAACACAATTGTTACAGAGCGATGAGCACAATATGTATTTTAATATGTTGGGACTGATAATAAACAGACTGACAGACGCTCAGGCACACAGGAAGAAGCTAACCTTCCTAGTCTCGGTTTCTTGCGGCTCAGGAGTCGGGGTCTTGACTGTCTCAACCTGCTCCTGAGACAAGGAGAGGGCGCGAGGGACGGGGTGAGGCCGAGACGAGGCGAAGTTCATCAAGGGGTAAATCCCATTCCTGATGATAGGAGCGAACAAAGTGTTACACTTTCAAGTTTGGTATGCAGCAGTGCAATGCTGTGTTTTACAGCATGGGTACTGATAGAAAACGACTAATACAGTTCCACTTACTTGACATCCTCCAGGAACTTGTCAAGCTCCAGAGGAGACACATGGGAATATCTACAGGATGTGAAGAGAAACAGTGAGTGCTGTGCTCGGCAGGTTATGGGACTTTCACACAGGTAGCCAAAAGATGAGAGGTTTTTGTTTGAGCTTACTTGAGCTGAACTCCTTGTCTGTCATCATGTTTAATCTCTGCCATGACAGCGTTGGGGTCGAAGGACTTGGTCTTCTCCTCTACACAGTTTTCTGGAAGCAAGTCTGCAAAGAGAGGGTGGGAGTCAGAAAGTGATGCAACATCTTCTTTGATTATCTATTGAATGCCATTAAGCACTCTAAAAATAGTCTGTTTTTTCCAAATATATTCAGTTACAACACATATTCCCTGCCTTTTTTTTTAAATTAATTGTTTGACTGTATTTAAAGGTTTTTTTTTTAAAGATTTCCAATATATGTGCTGATCACGTCATATCATTCTATAACTGAAGACTATTGCTCACATAAACAAATATCTACAAATATATCAATATATAATATAAAATGACAGTGGCTCCACAACTGCATAAAATGTGTTCTATTATGGGTTTCAAGACTTAACAACATTTTCCCACAATACTTTAACAGACCTTTCGGTTCAGTTCTAAAACTTTCCAACACCTGGAAATGATCAAACTCATTTTCCATACTTTTACTATCTTTCCAGACCTGCATGGGAACCCTATAAATATTGCAATAACCACTAAAAGAGCTGATGCAATGAGAGTCTCGTGTGGTCCGCTTGCCGTTTTGGAGGTGAGAAACTCACACTGGTTGCTGATGAGGCAGTGGGCGGCCAGCAGTTTGAGGGAGTGGACCTCGAACAGCACGCGGTGGAACAGAAGGTCGTGAGCCGTGGGCCGGAGCTTCGCCTCATGACGCACGCAAGACTGTGTGAACTCCTGCAGGAGCCAATGAGACAGCAAGGTCAGCCCGAGGCCAACGCTACATGACTGTTCAGTACGACCCTGTGCAGTACGTGGGTTTGACTCCTGACATGTATGTTGTGCATCCTGAAAATGCACACTGCCACTGTATGTTGCATGAAATAAATACATCGGCAAGGTGGTGTGTAATATGATATGAGTGAGCTGATAAAGCTTAATGTACAGCAGGGTTGGGGTCAATTCATGAATGAACTCATTGATTCCAATTCAGCTGAGGAATTTGAATTTGAAATAAAATACAGGAAACAGAATTGGAATTGAATTGGAATTTCTGGAGGTTGAATTTAATTCAATGAGATCCTGTGAAATTCCATGTTTTTTGTTTTTATTCTTACCACATATCTGAGATTATACATATAATATCAATACTGAATATCATAAAATGTTAAAGGTACATTTCAGGTGGTATTTGATGCATAACATGTAATCGTAATACATACGTTATGATTGCTTGTATTTGATTTGTTTAACTGTCTTTTATTTGATTCATAGTGTTTGTATTTATAATGTTTAGCAAGTCAAGACAAACTCTCTTAGAAGTGGAATTTCATGGATTTTAATGGAGTTCAATTCTGTTTCCAGTCATTCCAATTCAATTCCAATTATGTTTCCTGAGAGCTGGGACATTCCAATTCCAACTCCAGGAATTGAATAGGAATTTACCATTTGTCAATTCAATTAATGAATGGTCCCAGTCCTGATGTACAACAGTTAACAAAAATAATGAGTCTGTCTTTATGATCCTCTTTGGTTTTGCACTGGTATATATTTAGGACACGGAGCATCAGTGCGACTCACTCTCATGAGAGGATCTTCCAGAGATTGACCTGCATTGGTTATGGCCTCCTTGGACACAGCAGCATCTCCGTTAGCTTGGATCTCCAGTACTGCCATCTAGAGGTACAAATAATCTGTTAGCACATGCAAACACACATACACACACACACACACACACACACACACACACACATACATGGAGCAGAGCCAAAGAGAAAGGATCTCTGTCTCTCACCTCTAGAGCACAGATCCCAAAGGAGAAAATGTCGATGGCGTAATCATCTTCGCCAGCTAGGAACAGAAGAGGGGAAGCAAGGACGAGGGATGAGGAGTGTGACACACAGGCAATAGTTCACCCAAAAAATAAGATTCAGTTATTATCTACCCCCCACCCCATGTCAGGTGAAACACCAAACATACAGTGAGTTAGCACCATAGTTCCATCTCAACCTTCTCCCAAACTATTGAAGTTAACAGAGCCATCTTTTTACAGCTAAAAGAAAAAGCATAAAATGTTCATCAAATTTCTCCAAATAGACTGTGCAGCATAATCCAAGTGTTTCATAGCAGAACAACTGCTCTGTGGCTCCAAAAGTCCAAAATGTACCTCATTATCTCCTATATTTTCCTCACTGACAATGCTCAAGTTGTGCTACTGCCAGGTGCAAACACTACAAAACACACTGCTGCTCCTACAAACTGAAGTGGAGTTTTGACTGACATGGGGGTGAGTAGTAGTATAAAGACTGGATTTTCATTTTGGGATGAACTATTCCTTTAAGAATGAATGAAGCTGGATTTGATGGAAATCAAGCCACAGTATTTTGCAAACCTACACATGGATTACACTTACAGCCATATTCTGGAGGGAAGAAGTGGAGATTCCTCTGCTCGTCTCGATGCGGCCTGCCTTTACCCTGCACACTGGCATCTGGGAACACTGTGAAGACAGATCAAATCAAACCCTGTCACTAAACACGGATGATAACACACTCTGTACTTCCCAGCCTGCCCTAGAAATAACAAGTGGGCTACCTTTGGAGACCTTTACTAGTTTATTAAGAAATATGATGACGATGATGTAAAAAATGTGGACAGGAATTATATAATTCTTACCGTTAACAAACAGCCGGTGCCACACTGTGGAAAGAAAATTAAGCGTTATTCAATGCAGAGATAAACTTGGTAATCCAGATATACAGTACATACAATGTGGGTAGCCAATGTGTCTTGTAATAACACAGAAAGTCCTGTTGGGGGCAGACCTGAGCCGATCTTGATGAGGCCGTTGTGCTGGATGAAGATGGTGTCGCAGGTCAGGTTGCCATGGATTATGGGCGGGTCACAAGAGTGTAGGTAACTGCCAGTGAATAACAAAGCGTTAAGGTCTGTTTGATGGATGTGATATTAGATATCTCTCATGTTAAAATATAGGAAATGAATAAATGAATGAATAAAGAAATGAGTGAATACCTAAGGGCAGAGAGGATCTGGGTGCACCATCTCTTCCAAGCCTAAAATACAGTGTAACAGAGCAACATGAGTCTTCTCAGAGACACTGATTTACTGCACAAAGGCCTTATGGGAATTGTGTGCTTAGATTTTGGTAGCCTGCATAACACAGACAATTCATAATTATACTGTACTAAAATTTAAAAAAAATTCCTGTCATTCTTAGTAATATACAAAGAAGAGTACATCACGTCTTTTTTTTTAATGGCATTTCTGCATAGACTGCATACAGCAGACTTACACAGAAAAGACAGGAGGGAAAGAGACGGAGAATGAGATGCTGGATAGAGTGTAAGCTGGTTTCAGACCCACATCATCCTTAGCACATGGTACAAGTCTGAGCTCACTGAGCCACTGGGACGCCCTGTTACATCATATCTAATCCTGCTGGAAATATGCATCTGAATCCTGCTTAGACTGCAGTTCCCTGTGCTACCAGTACAGGACAGAGTGAGGAAACACACCAATATACCGTGGAAAAACAAAAAAAAATGGACCTTCACATTCATGGTCTTGTGGTTCTTCTTGGTTTTCTTCAGAAACTGTTTGAGGCTCCCCGATGACATGTATTCTGTGATGAATATGACCTGTGGGTCACAGATGGAGGAGGAGGTAATTACTGTTGATTCACAAGAGTGTGTGTGTGTGTGTGTGTGTGTGTGTGTGTGTGTGTATGTGTGTGGGTGACCAAGTGAGCAAGAGAGAAAGAAAGAGGAGAAACATAAAGGCAGAGATGAGAGAGAAAGACAGAAAATGAAAAGATAGACCAGAGAGATGGATAATAAAATCTCACCCGAGCCTGACTCTCCCTCATGTCTAGCCAGTACTTGTGGAACTTGACGATGTTGGGGTGCTCAACCTGCATCAGGTTCTCAAACATCTCCTTGATCTTCTCCTAGAAAACACACATATCAGAGATGGTTCACATCTTGACATTAGCTCCTGGAACCTGCAGGTCCTGACTGAAACCTCTCACTCTGAAACTAGGGCTGTAGAAAAGCACTGATGCATCGTGAGGCATCGATTTGAAGTTGGAAAGCCAACTGCATCGATTTGAAAAGTTGGGATCAATTGATATTGCATTAAGGTGTTTTGTGAGCTCTCTTTTCTGCAGAGCTAAACAGAAGGTGGAAAGGGTGTAGGCTAGAAAAAGTTGTTGAGAATATACTGTAGACACACTGAGCTGTTGTCGTTTGAAGCTTTTGCCTTGAAATATAATGCTTTGACCTAGTAGACTACCTTAGTGTAAGGTTTACATGTTTAATTATTGCTGACTGAATCAGCTAAGTTACTTTTTTACAAATTACATTTGTAGAGTTATTATACTTTTTGGAAGAATCGAAATCGTGGGCAGAATGTGAGATTTTATGATGCACTGAATCTTTGCTGAAAGAAACAAAATCGAATCGTTGTTGGATCGAGTCGTTAGACACTCCTGTCTAAAACCACAAATTGGTGCAATAATAGTAAATGTAGCCTATAAAAATAAATACAATACCTCTTGTGATTTGAAGACCTTCTTGTCAGAGAAGAGCACCTCGTTCCACACCACCTCCACCCCCTCCTCTGTGTCCATGGCCAGGGAGGCACTTTCCACACCGGGGACATTACCCTGGCTCACCTGCAGGGGGCAGCAAACAGACATAAACACATATTACACCTACTGTAATGCTAGCAGTGCAGCTGCCAAATCTGAGGCATTTGTTTATTGACAGTTCTTTCATAATATTATTATACAAACACAACATGATGCAATATAAGGTCAGGTACAAATTGCAGCGCTGCAACCATGATACAAGGAAAATTACAATACAATTCTTACAAAACAATGCGACGGTACAATGAGGGGAAAAAAGGGGAGATGGATGTGTCCACTGAGGTACCGTGATGCCCAGCCAAGCTCCCTGTGGAGCCTGGAGGAGCCGAGTTGAAAGAGAAGAAGAAAGAAGGGGCGAGGGCGGGGGTGGGGGGGCCTTTGCGTGCGTCCAACTCAGGCACATGTAATATCCAGCAAGCCAGCGGCCCCATACTACTCAGCGGGCACAAAGACAGAAGCAAAAGAATAGGCTGGTTTCCCCAGAAGACGAACAGTAGTAAGCTGTGTAAAACAAAGCAGCAGAGCATCACCAGGGAACACAAGGAAGTTTCCCAACAAAAACATATCTGAACAGACATCACCCCTACTATTCAAGTAACATCTGATAGAGATCTGCTGTCTAATCCAATCCATTCATAGAGAGCTGAGTTGACACTGGCCGCTCCATTGACAAAAAGTCTCCAAACCAGTTACCCGTGTTGAAACAGCCAGGTTTACGCAATTTCCAGTTCATCACTATTCTCCATTTGGCTGAAAACCTGTGCAGCACCACAGCGTGTAGTTCCTGATTGAACACAGTCTATCCTATTCCCTAAGAGACATACTGCAAGACATTATGGATACACTCACATTCAAAAGCCTGAGGTAGGGCTGGGCAATAATTCAATATTATCGTTTATCGTCTTTCAGTGGAATCATAGTGTGATGATATGAAGATATTTTAATATCGTGACACACATTCAGATTTTACTTAAAAACTCTCATAAAATGAGGTATGGTAGGAATATTATTTGAATATTTCTGTTTTGTTTGACATCACACCTAACATTACCATTCGGTTCAATGAGATGAACATTAATTTGATTATTTAACGTGATTTTGCATACATGAACCATATCGTGATATATATTGATATTGAGAAAAATCCTTATGATTATCATAATATTCATTTCAACCATATCGCCCAGCCCTAACCTGAGGTACATGAAAAATTATAGCATAACCTCATTTAGGTGATTTTCTAAATGTAGTGACGGTCATAAATCATGTAGAGGTTTCAGTGGCAGCAGCTTTCTGAATGCCCAGAAGCAACAAGGGTCATTTCTATGTGGCGCAAATACGATTTGCATCTATGGTGCATCAAAGCTATTCATCCAACGTATAACCCTCAACCAATTCAGTTTCCCATCCATTAATGTATGAAAAGGGATCAGTACGGTCAGATGACAGATAATTCGCAGCATTGAGGTTATGTTAAATGCTTCAATAACACCAGCCAGACAGAATCAAACCATCTGTAACTTGATGATGTACATTAAATAGACAAGAGGGGTGAGGGGATGAGCGATGGTGTAAAGGGTGTGGAGATGGATTAGCGGGGGACAGAGGGAGAGGGATAGGCGGGGGATTGTGGATGAGGGATTTAGAGAGGGGAGATATGGGGATGAAGATGGAGGAGGCGGCATCAGCCTTTAAGGACTGAGGAGGGAAGGAAGGAAGCAAGGAGTGGAGCGGAGAGGCCCGGCTGTAGTGTTTGTGTCTGGGTCTGTGTTTGTAATCTGGCAGGCACAGACGGCCCTGGGCTTCATCATAAATGCACTGCATGAGGATATTGAGGAGGCATTAACGCAGCACAAAACTGCTCAGCACAGGATATTGCTGCCTTAGTTGGATAGAGCTGATGTACACACCTCCTGCTACTTTTGAGGGTTCAACCGGGTTCAAACCCCCATGATAACAAATATCCACCCTGATGTATTGTCCTTGAGCAAGACACTGAATCCCTACCAGCTCCAGGTTTGTTGCTCTGCAGCTGAACCTGACCTCAGACCTTCCTGTGGGGGAGGCAAGCCAAAGGAGAATCTCTTCAATTGGGGATCAATTAAGTTTCATATCACTACTACAGTCACAGAGAAAGACAGAAAGATCTATCGCAGTATTGATGCACCAAACTGAAAACCATACATGACCAAACCTGTTCTTTGCACACATTGCTCAAGGCTTTGTTTACATTCAAAGCTCTTCAGAATGCCACACGTAGGTTTCACAGGTGAAGTCATTTCAGGAACATCAAAGCATCATCATTAATCAGCGGTACGGGGAATGAAACCTGTGCTCTGCAATTTTCTGTCATCAAATTTAACGAATCTTACTCCCCTCTGTCTGTCCACATGAAAGCTCCACTCTGCATCTTTCTCTCCTCTCACCTGGAGCTTTGTTGGCTCTCATCTCTCGTGGACTATGTGCATGTAAACTGGGTTGTATTTAGAAAATAAGCGAGCACACCTGACACTTCTCTCTATTATCAACATTTCTGCGGTCTCAAAATGTCAGCCGGGTGTCTCTGACAAATAGCTGAGGATACATGTGGAGCTTGATGACCGGGTTAGCAGCTGAACTTGGCTCTGTACCTAAATGAATGCTTATTACTGCTAAATGCTAACCATTGATATATTCTACAGAGCTCCACTTGTGCTATGCTTCTGCCACCAAATGTGACACCATCATCTCAGGCTCAGCTATGAATGGAATCAAAATGGCTCTCTGTACCGGTCTTAACAGCAGGAGGTTTGTTAATCAACAAGCATACACCCAAACAGCAGAACCCACCCTTCCCTCGGCACCGCCTTAAATACCACACAGATGACCGGCTGGCACCCAACCAGGCCGCCTACACGCCGCCTTCTGCCCACCTAGCACTAGGCTGTGGTATGTAAAGCACCTCTTTGTATGTAGCTTGGGAAATTGGCACATCGGCTGAGGAGTGTTCCTCGAAAATTTCTCAGCAAGCTGCCTGGGTCTTGTGTAAGAGATCTGTGTGACCACTACAGCTGCTATTAATACCGTTGTTATTTCTCATGTTGGGGACACCGCGAATACCTTGTTGTTTGTGAAATATGTCAGCGAAGAGAGACAGAAATGTTTAACCAAATGGTTTTTAACCACTGGGGATTTGTTTATTGCTCAACCCACAGTGCAGCTGTAATGCTCTGTAGGGTAGGAGGGGCCTTCTTTAGACAAGAGATGGACAGCAGAAGAGAGACAGAGAGAGAGAGAGAGATGACATATAATCTCTCTACTCCCACTCAACGAGAGATGATAATCTGATTACTGGGTATTACAGGGCTGGAACACAATGCTCTGACATACTGACACCAGTGGGTCCATAGCTTCAGTAGTTTTCGGGAAGGAACCATCTCAGCTTCCCTCTGCGTCAGGGATTGGGTGTTGTTTATTTTCTCTAGATGTTGAGAAACAGTTGGTCCCCTGTCCCAGGGTGCACGCCCCATGGGTTTAGTGGGGTCTGTTGCTTGGTCATGGTAGTGTGAGACGTGTAAACAGCATAGTGGATCCTGCGCTCTGATTGGCTGTCGGAGGGAGGTGGGTTAAGGGTGTGGAAAGGGATTTGGGGATCGTGTGTTGATGTCAAAACAGCACCAACCTCTACTCTGATGTTTGGTGTTTTGCTAAATCTCCAGCTAATCCAGGTAAAACTGGATCTTGAGAGCTCTCACGTAATCCTTTTCTTTACCTAGCCACGCAAATTATTCCTGTTATTTGTTAACTCACACAATGGCAGTGGTGGAAAGAGAACTGTGCTGATATTTGTAAAAGTGAAAAGTGGTTTAAAAGTTTAAAATGTACTTAGAGTAAAAGTTACTGAGTTACTTTTAAGAAAAGAGAACGTTGTTAGCTGTAATCATTCACATTCATGCAATTCTAAAAGGAAGAGAGGACAGAATTCAAACTAGATTCTTTAATTTGAAAATTTGAAAATTACAAAATAAAACGCATAAAGTAAAGCCAGAGTACTCTTCTCACTGTGAATGGCTCCAGTTTCCTTTGGTTATAGAAAGCCTACAATATATGTACTCTGTAATGGATGTGATTTAAAATGTATCTAAGTACAATACTTCAGTAAAAACGTACTTAAGTAAAAGTAAAAATACTGACTCTAAAAAGTACAAGTGCACAAAAAAGATACTCAACTACAGTAACGCGAGTAAATGCAATTACTTCCACCCTTGCACAATGGTCTCTTGGTAACGTTTTCTCTTCCCTATTTTGATGAATGAAAACCATTCAGCTGCCTTCAAGCAAAATATTCCTCCAATGATATTTTCAGTATGATCACAATGGCAAGGCATCACAACAAAACAATGCTGAATAGCTGCATAACAATGTTGATCTGCATTGGATAACCTGCTGTTGCATGGTAACTTAACTCTCTATCAGATCCTGTTTGAGCCCAAGTGATCAGCGCAAGATTACCCACAATCCACTGCCATGGCATGTCACATTAGCGACGCCGTTATTGTCAATAGAAGTTAAGGGGGAATAAGGGTGTGTGTAAAGTTCAACCTGCACTTTATCCACCATACGTTTAGAGCTAAATTGGCTTATGGTAAACAGAACAGACACGGGCCAATTCAGAGTAGATGGCTTTAGATCTGTCCTAAACAGCATGATTATTTAGAAGCACTGGCTGGCCCATCTGCAGCGACAGTTTCACTGCAGAGATTCCAAGTGGGATCTAATTTACATGTGGCACAAGGCCAGCGTATTATCCCAATATTAGAAAAGGGGCCTGATGAGTCAGACAGAAACAGAGCGGACAGAGGCAGGATTAGCGGAGAGGTAGAAGGGAGGACAGAGCTACAGTACGGCAGCTCTTTTGTGCCAACAGCCCTGCAGAGGCATCGCTGTGACACGCCGGTAAAAAGGAGTAAATGAAAGAGTGCCTTTGTCTGAGCGTTACAATGTGTGTGTGTGGGTCCAAGCCCTACAAAGGGCTTTGTCTCGTACACGTCAGTATCTCGCCTCTATTGTGCCTCCTCACACACCCACCTCATACCTAGATGAGTTGAAACACTGGCTGGCTTGCTGTATAAGCAAGTTGCATGACATTAATATTTAAGAAGCAGATCTGGCAACAGTAAAGACTACACCTCAACAGTCTGCATTACACTGTACTAAAGGCATGCTACAGTACGTTGCTGTATGTAAATGAACCCAGACAGCTCTTTTGCTTTGTGCGCTCTATTCCCGAGGTTTCGCTGGCATCAAAGAGGAACAGGATCAAAGACTCTGACTGAAATGTTGTGGATATCGCAAGAGATGGAGAAAAATGGTTTATAACTCTACAATGTAGAGGGAGAAAATATGGCCAAAGCGAGATGTGACCTTTTATAATCAGCCAATATTCAGGTTAGGTAGTAATGGAATGATTGTACTGACAAATCACAAAAAAATTAACTGTATTCTGCTATGTTACCTAAAAAAAGAATGTACTGATTACAGATACTTGTGAGAAAAATAGAGGATTATTTCTGTGAATACTGTTAAAGTGAAAGCAAGAAACTTAGATGGTCATTTAAATAGCGGCAGGTGTTCTGCATCTTTACAATATGTGGCACAGAAGAACATTTGTGTTTGTATGCAAACATGAAATACATTTTTCCTTTTTCTTATCTGTATATCTATTCCTCAAATATGGCAAAGTAATCTGAAAGTAACAAAGTAATCCAACAGAATTGTTTCTTTGCTGCATATTATATTAAAAGTGTATTTATCATCCATAAAATGCCATGAATTTACAGACCATAAAATCATATGCAAGTGAGCAAACACCAAAGCAAACCAGACTTGATGGTAAAAACAGTGAACAACCACTGAGACTCCCATTGGCTGGCGAGCTGAGTGCCTCCTGTCCCGTCTGTGACAGGGTCTTGAGCCACTGACCGTCTGCTGACCTTCACCAGCCAGACGAGTGGCTCTGAAATCCGCCTCCACAGGGTCTCTCGCCCCGGGACGTGACATGTGCAGCGCAAAAATCAGATCAGCGTCTCGGATAGTGTGTGTGCCCACTCAGCGTGAAACATAACGTGACGAGAGAGCCTGTGTGGCACCAGCCAGCCGACTGTAAAGTCATGCTGGGGGACGGGCGAAATGGAACGAGACTCTCTACGTTCCATTTTCTGTAAGAGCGACCCGAAGCCCTTTTGGATAACGGTGTATGAGAGTGAGGGATTTCAAGTCATTAGACAAATTCATTTTAACTTGACTGGAGCGTTTCTCAGATTAATGTCCTTGATTGTCCGCATTATCTAAATTAAATGGCTCTATACTGCAGTGATCTCGATTTTCCAAAGCATGCAGGGTTCGACCGCTTCCAAAGGACCAGCAAGGTCGTTCCAGATCACGAGTAGATATTAGACAGATTAGCTCTCATCAAGTCTCACTTATTCATTTTCCCCCAGACCAGTTAAAGCTTCCCACTAAAGAGGAATGTAGGAGAGCGAGGCCGACTAGCTGAGCTGATGGGTTCAGCGAGGAGAGCTACAGCAAAACAAAGAGCAGCAGGACACAACACAGACAAAACACACTGTATAAGAGAGGGAACACTGTTCAGCCTCTTTCATAAAGCAGTGTATGAGAAGTGTATGTGTGGAAAAGGAGAATGCTGTTTCCAGTTGCCCTGTAACAAATTAAACCCAACTATTCTTTTTCAATAAAAAGGCCTAGATATTAACAATATCCATTTAGTCCAGCTAACAAGAAACACTCAAATCTCAAACATGGGAGTCAGCCTTGACCAAATCCTTGACCAGGCTGTACTTTTTGTCTCGAGTGGGACACGATAAGCTTTGTGAGGCCTTCGCTGAAAGATTACAAAATGTTTCGTTCCTGCAGATGCTGTGCCGTTAAAAACGTAGCCTTTGTTTAAACCCCGGTTTTGTTTTTCCAGCTGAGGTCTACATGGAGCGGAGGAGTAATCGCCCGTGTCTTTGTCCACTCGCCGTGTTTCAGTCTGTACCAGGGTTACAAGATTACACAAGCCATGTTGTCCTCGCGCCCATTGTCAGCGGGTTTGTCACAAAGCTGCAGATTTACAAGCCTGGTGGGGGAGAGAGAGAGAGGGACAGAGAGAGAGAGAAAGAGAGAGAGATGGCAAAACCACAATTGCATTCAAGAAGTCAGAAGCTGTCCTGACTGGGACGTGATAAGCATAGGAAGTGCTGAGCAGCCTCGTTACATAAGCCAGACCGCTCTCTCACTCCTTTTACCCTTTAACAGCCGTTCCTCAGAGATGAGCCTTTCATCTCACCTCCACCTGCGGGGGACTTTATGTGAATGTGAGGGTGTGTGTGTGTGTGACTTTGCACTGATTGTATAACGTATGTACATATACAGTACATGTGTGTGTATAACATAATATACTCACCGCCACTTTATTAGGTACACCTCCTCGTTAACGCAGATAGCCTGCTCCTCCAAACAGTGAATCATGTGGCAGCAACTCAATATATAAAGCATGCAGACATGGTGAAGTGCTTTAGTTTTTTGTTCGACCAAACATTAGAATGGGTCAGATTCGTGATCTAAGCGACTTTGACCATGGTCTGACTGTTGGTGCCAGACACGGTGGTTCCAGCATCTCAGAAACAGCTTGTCTCCTGGGATTTTCATACACTACAGTCTCTAGTGTCTACAGAGAGTGGTGCGATGAACAAAAAGCATCCAGTGAGCAGCAGTTCTGTGGCTGAAAACACCTTGTTAATGAGAGAGGTCAGAGGTCAGAGGAGAATGGGCAGACTTGTTCAAGCTAACAGAAAGGCCACAAATGCAACAATAACAGCTCTTTACAGCAGTGGTGAATACACAAGTTGTTGACCCTTATGATGAATGGGCTATAGCAACAGATGACCAGCCGGTACTAGTTGGTGTACCCAATAAAGTGGCTGGTGAGTGTATGTGCATATATGTGCATGCCTGCTGTTTTCACATGGTTTTCACCCAAAAAATATCAGAGAGACAACTAAAAATGTTCAACACTGATCACACCCCTTGAGTCAAGAGCATCACTCCAATCTTCCTGCACTCATGGATGAATATGTGCGTCCTTGTGAGTCTGCTGTGAATCCCGACTCTGACTCAGTCTACATCAAACCCTTGAACCGTTTCTTGCTGATGAGTCAGCGAGTTTCAAGTCCCCACTCCCCTTTAAACACACACCCATGAATTTCAACCAATAAAGTGTCCGAATGGAAAAAAAATCGCAAGGTCAGAGGGCCGAGCCATTTGATCTGACCGCATATCTACTGTGCGTGTTTACTCATTTTTGCACTCGACCTCTTCACCTCAGACACAGGAGATAAGAGCCCCTTAATTGCCACTCATAACCTTCATAGGGTAAAAGCACTATAGAAGGACACACATTTTCATTCCGTTCACAAACAACTCAACAATGCAAGGACTAAAAGCCCGTTTACACAACAGCGACACAATAGTTCACCACAAGTCCTAATCTCTTGTTTACATTTCATTCATTCCGAGGCGAGAGATTCATATCTGTCTTTTAATCTAGCATGTGGGAAATGAACAGGTGCTATCTGATAACCAGCGTTATGCCATGTGCTGGAAACACAACAGTCATCAGTTGGTAATTTAGAAAGAATAGGTAAGGCCGGTGGCAAAGAAACAACAGCCTGCCTTATCACACCTCAACCCTCACCTGGCTCTGTGTTTGCATACAGCGAGATAAACCGTTATCTGCCTCTCTTATCACTGCAGTATTCCAAGTCCTGGCTTTTCCCCCCTCAAATAATCACCTGAAGTTATTGCAAAGGCAAAAGTCATTTTTCAGCTATCTAATCATTCTTTCAACGGTGATTTATTCTGACAAATGGGAGAGAGAGGGGAAGGCATGCAGCAAAGGTCAGGAGCCAGAGTCGAATCCACAATGTGACAACCGCAGGTTCTCATCATGTGAACCCTGCAGACAATGTGCATGTCAACATCAGCAACACTTAATCTTGTATTCCATCTTAAAGTATTATTTATCTTTAAAAGTAGTCCGCCGGTCCAGTGAGATAATTTGACAAGTGGAGTGATGTCTTCTTTGTTTTCAAAGATTTTGTGCTTTGTTTCGAGACAATTATCAAAACAATGGAGGCTGTATTGGAAACAAATTTAATTTGTTTTAAGACAGATAGGATTTTATGCCTGAATAAAAGATTCAATTACTTGCTGTGATGAATATTTTTACCCTGTGGTGAGGCTGAGGCAGTCTCTCCCTTCCTCCCTCCAGGGGGTTTCAAGGTTAACAAGCTTGACCTGTTGTTCACGTCATTTTTAATCAGCCAACAGGCCGCGGATCAAAAGAGGGTCCAATTTAGTTGGAATTCTATGGAGCAACAAACTCTGCAAGAGCCCTAAAACTAGGCTGTGTTGGGAGCATAACTGCATACAAAGGTTAAAGATTATCACACATCCTACAACTCAATGAAATCCTCCTTTCTTAATCGTCACTCGCTGGAACCATCATGTTTGAGGTCTGTTAAAGGGAAGCAGAAGCAACCTGCGGGGTCATCCACAAACCACATGCTCTTAGCTTCCTTTTTTTTTTTTTTTTTTTTTTAAACCAAAGGAATGCTGCTGATCACAAATAACAAATGCACTATGACAAAAATTCATGACGCTGGCCATTGTGACCAAAAGCATGCTGTCTATTTCCTGTTTAAGGCCACAGTTGGAGAGTCGAACGAATCGACCTCACGCTCAGTTTACCCCAAAGGCAACAACATGTAGTTCAGGGAAACTCCTTCAGAGAGGAGAAAGCACAGCTCTACTGTACTGTAGATCCTGAATTGACCTGGTAGGTATTAGCCTGGTTCACTAATTTTAGAGGTCCCGCTGAGCGCATGAATTATAGATGTCATCGCTGCAGAAGATCTGTGAGAATCATCAATGGCTTCTCTGAGGGATTTATTGACCGTACAGCTGCATGCCATTCTCAGAATTACTGCCATGTTGCCCACTCACAGTAATGAACTAGGTCTTCCTCCCACTGCAGGACAAAGTAAATCCTATAGGCTTTCAATACACAGATGACTGCCTATGATGCTGTGCTGTGTTAAAGTCCAAGCTGGGCCATTTCCATTATGATCACCTCTTTTGGGGACAGAGTATTCGGTCCTCTTGCAGGCCGCTCTACAGCCCTTGCTGCCATTAGAAACTCACTCACACCGCCACAATTTTGGCACCAGAGGATTGCTGAGGGAGAGCGGAGAAGGTTTACAAAACAAGGATGGAGTGTTCTGCAAAGGGTCATTTTTTTAGCTAACAATAACAGTCCACTTCCCGGAATAGAAGCAGCAGTTCTAATTGGGTGAGACCCCTCCACAACACAGGCCGTTAAAAAGGATGTGTGTTCGCCTTGACCTGAAACTGGAGCTGTTCCCATTCCTTTAAAAAACATCTGCAATTGACTCCGTTCTTGGCTGGGCTTAACAGGGTCTGGCAGAGTCCACCCAAGTATTAAAGTTTCTCCATAAAGAGGGGTAATTTCTGCCCACTGGATTACTCAATTCGTGCTTGTAAATCCACACAGACTGCTTGTTTCATTGCTACTGCAAAACCAGCGGAAGAGCAATATGGCCTGTGAGCACCCCCATCCCTCCACCCCGCCCCCTGCATCTCCAGCAGAGGTTACTGCAGTGCATCTTTCCAGCTAGCAGAAGAGGTGACTCAGGGTAAAAAGCTCAAAAGACTTGGCAAACAGTGCAAAGGCTTATTGAGTGTTTGCCACAGTAGCCAGCTAAAAGCTGGGGTTGAGTGCTGTGGCGTGCTCGTGCATGTTGGAATAACTCACTGACACTGGCTCATAATGCTGCCATGACTGCAGGCCAAGCGAGCGAACAATAACATCAAGCAGCATAAACCACTTAAGAGGGGTGTGAGAACGCAGTTAACATGAAGTAGAAGTTTCACTCTCAGACCTATTGTTGCGTTTATGGGGTGCAATTAGTGAAGTGGCTGGGACCGAGCTTGTTAAGATGGCCCCATGTCGAGAAACAGAGAGGTAGGCGAAAGCAAAGAAGACAGGAATAGAAAGAGAGAGCCGACAGAGTGAAAATATTTTTTTTTTGTGTCAGCAGAGTTGTCGTATGATGGGCATATCCATTTTTTCTCTTCCTGGGGGAGTTTATCTGAAATGTGAGTGACAGCCTGAGCCGGGCACTGCTGTGTAGAAATGACTGCATGTTGGCAGACATGCGCTCAGATCAAACTGTGCTGTTTTTAGTGTCTGTTACAGTTGTGTAACATTGCAGACAAAGCTCAATAAGAGTGTCTGTGGAAGCGCTGCATGGGGGGGGTTGGACGGCCTGTATATGAGTCCGCTATGATCCAACCCCCACATGCCTGTCCACAGTCTCTGCATGGGACACCAAGAGCTGTCCTGTCATCACTGTGCAGGGGGGCGAGGCCATTCATTCACTGGGCCCATCTTTAATTCATTAGGCATCTGCCTGATTGATGGGTGCTGGGATGCACTTCTAATTCAACTCTGGCTCCTGCATACAAGTAACCTGCTTTATTTTCAGCTGCATCAACCAGAGAGGAAAATTCAAATACTGAATGCAAATTTCCTCTAATCCCTGAAGCAGGGATGACAGCAGATATTTGAGGGAGTGGTAGTGAGATTTCAGCTAGTGACATTAGGTAAACTAAGGTAAACTGAAGCTAAATATTACTGCAGCTCAGGAGGAGAAAGGCTGGAGCCAAATGATGACGAGGCCTCAAGGGAGCAGCTTTCTCTTACTGGTGCTTCAGAAAACAATACGGGACTCACAAAACATTCATATAACTCAGAATTTGTTCGTATACTAGCTCTTATGATGAATGTAAAATGTTCTTAGAGTGTGTTCATGCAGCACTTTCCCTTAGCATCACAGGTCATTGACAGATTACCACCCAAACTGTGAAACGCAGCATTTTCTTGTTAAGACGTTTATTATAGTCTTAGAGCAAGAGTGTATTTTATTATAATCATCCTATGGTCGTCTTCTACTATCTACGTTACTGATTTAGTAAAGGGAGGGAATTGGTCACAAATGAAAATGGAAGCAAAGCAGACAAAATAATCAAGTGATATAATACATTGGTCTGGGCAGGGTGGTTTTGCATGTGAGACAAATCAACAACTCAGATGAATCTTTATCGAAAATCAATGGCACAGTTTTTAAAGACTGAGGAGGGACAGCCAGTTTTGGACTTTTGTTTTATAGCAAATAAATACGCACTGTTCCTCCACGAGGCCCATTGTTACCGCGTCCCTTTTCAAGTGCATATTTGATTTGCTCCATATTTGGTTTCAAAGGTTAAGATAGTGAAGGGAAGCCATGTTGTTAAAGTGCAATGGAATGAGTCAACACTTTGAAACCTACGCAGAAAGAGTCGTGATATCAGCGGGTCAACAAAGTGAAGAGAGTTTACTTTGAAGCTGTAAGTAAAAGCATGGCTATGAAACTTCTTATAGTATCACTCTTTCATTGATAATCAAAACAGTCTTTGTACGGTTAGTTGTGCTTATAGAAGCTTTATGCAACTGGTGACAACATATTCTCACCTGCCGCCAACAGATGGACTACACAGTTGGATGTGTGTTATGTTAAAGTGCTGATATATACACAGGTGTTCTTTGATCAAAGTGTAGACCAGCACATCTAAAGCCAAGGCAACTGTGAGGAGGTGGAGGACCTTGCCCTTTGCCTTAAGGCCTGAGGCAGAGGGAGGGAGAATGAAAGCCTCTGATTCAATAGCAAGGAAGCCAACAAGCTGTTTCACCACTTCAACTCTTGACTTTTTTGCTGTCTTTATAGTCTCTTTGCTTTGCACAGTACACAATAAAAACCCTTTCTAAATCAGCATGTTTCAGTGCTTGGGAACACAGATGGGAATCAGTCAGCTTGCTGTAGACAGTGGCAGGGAATAAACATTCATTAGAGGCTACACATTACAATGGATGACAGGAGCTCGACTTCCTCTAAAACTATAATTATAACCTTGCATGTGTGTGCATCACAAGGCTATATTCTTTGAGCAAAGCCTTCCATATTTAAAGGAAAATTGCACCCTCTGATACTGTTCCACTGTTATGTATCTCATATATAATGATATACGTATATTACTTTTTTGGTTGTTCCTACTTTCCCTCAACCTGCCTCATCTACTTCTTTAGTGATTTCCTACTTTTCCCAGAATGTCGCATTTCAGCTGTGGGTTTTATGTGAATATGGAGAGAGCAACAGTGATAGCAATAGTAAGAGAGAGAGAGCAAATTTTTCCACTCGAGTGAGAGTCATTAAACAACATTTAACATCTTGTGGCTGTATTGTATTCTGGTCTATTGAGGCTGCTGTCGGTGGAGAAATTGGTCTCTCTGCCTCTTCTACAATGGATTTCTCCCCGTGTGATTGTTGAACTTTGGTGCAAAATGTTGAGTCTAGAAAGAAGACCTTGTTATTTGATTCTGAGGGATTGACACCAGTGATACGGTGGATGTTTTGATCTAACTCACTTGTAGCTGCTCTGTAAACAGCTCTACATGACGTCACGCTGTCTACGTTTGGCCAGTTATCTGCGGGAAGAAGACAAATATCCTCCCAAACAACAAAATGGACCCAGACATCGTGAATGTCTGTTTTTTTTCACACTATTAAAGTGTTAAGGGTGGATTTTTCATTTAACAGCAAATGGAGGCAGAGACAAAAAGGCTGACATTTGCAGCTGACACTGATAAATGAAGAAAGATGGACAATGAGGGCATTACGCAATTTCAATTATGCAAATCCAAATGGAACTGTCAATACCAATGTTCCTAAAATAAACGTTAGACCTCTCTCTCCACATGAATTCAGCGATTCAAGAAATCTGAAAAATGGTCTGCTCCTAAACTACATAGTTTAGAAATCAAACACTCATCCATTCCACCTTCGGTCAAACCACTGTGCCAAAAGATGACTCTAGGAATTTGACCTCTTTCAAAAGGGCTTTCCGACTGTATGTACGCTCAAATTGGTGCAACGAATTCCTGGGGGACGCGGATGTCATGTGATTTAAACGAGTATGACAGCTCCGTGAGAGCCTCAAGACATGTCAGCCATTCCTAGAGGATACCTTTTCATGCCAGCTTTCCCGTCCGACTGGCAGAAAACTGGAGTGGAAAACGCTGACAGCCACCTCTCTCTGTATATCCCATCAGATCTGATGACCGAGAGAGGCCGCGCTGGCGAACCTGCTCACATTTCATTACCAGGTGACAGGCTCCCTGGGGATCACATGGTCAACAACTTCATCAGCTTCTCTGCGGAGATCGTAAAACATAACAAATGCTCCGGAGCAGCAACTTCTACTTCTGTGGCGCCGAGGACAAAGTAGCTGAGGTGTAACGTTGTCAATTCGGTGCACCGTTGTGGGGTGAGGCCCTGCTGATGATGGAGCTTAATAGGTCGGACATCATCTGTTCTGCTGTTTAATGTAACATAGCTCACATCGCAGCCCGTAACACAGGGGGATATGAATTCACGATGTGTCTTGGCAACAGGATCCACACTACTGCACCCGGCAGACACTATTCTTAGCCTGTGGAGGATCTCTCGATGGATCACTCATGTCAATGCAGGACCACTGATTACTGAGGGGCAAGTTAAAGGAAAAATCCACCTTATAACATTTAAGAGCTGCTAAAATGCCATTGCAATGTACAGCACATTTCTGGGCCGATTGTGTTGCTTGGTTGTGTGTTTTTATTATTTTCTTATTTCTCATTCTGAACGGGACAAATTATATTTCCATTGCAGCTACAATGGAGTTTAATTTAAAAAAATTCAACGATCTAAAACATCAACGGTAAACATCAGGTTTTGGTGTCCCTCAGAATCAAAGAGCGAAGTCTTCTTTCTAGACTCACCATTTTGCACAGACATTCAACAATTATGCAGGGAAAAATCCATTGTAGAAGAGGCAGAGAGACCAATTTCTCCATTGATAGTAGTTTCAATAGTCCATAATGCAATGAGGCCACAAGACATGGTGCATTCTGGGAAATGTAGGAAATCACTGAAGTAGAAGTACACAAGTACAGGGTGAGGGAAAGTGGGTTCACCAAAAAGTAAATTAGAACACTTCATCACAAATTAACTCCTGGGATGCACTGAACATCACAGATTGATGTCTAACAGTGTAAGAGGATCCGGGGCTGGACTCCTCCTTTAAGCCATTAGCAGGCTGGAGGTTGGTAATAGCTGCCTTCCCAGCAGCTGGCCACTGAGTAAACACTGCCTAAACCCATCATACAGGTGCTATGCAGGTGCTGCTGGCTGCTGTTTCCTATAAACAGACTGCCTCCATGCACTGCTGGTAGTAAAATACTAGAATGTACACTGCGAAAAGTAATCAGCTATTCCAGTTTTTATGTATTTTAGAGCATAACAGCACATGTTGTGGTATCTCTGCTCTGTGTGTACAAAAGTAAGGCAGAGTGGAGCTCTGCAGTTCAGCAACGACAACATCAGTTGTAATAGACACCATTAATTCGCAAAAACATTTCAACACTGCCGCTGAGCGAGAGCTGTGCGGTGAATCTTTACGACAGCTGTAAAAATGCACAGATGAAAACAGCATGCCATCTGTACTGTAACCCGGCAGGCTGGGCCATAAACACCCGGCTGTAAAATATGTCATCAACCACAAGAACGGCGATTGCAGGTCCTGGTACGTAGGTTTCTCCATACACTGTAATGGTGGCACTATTGTGCTGCTCATGCAAAACCACTGGGTTGTAAATCTGTGTGTGGGTAGTTGACATGATGACATTCAATATTTGTGTTTGCAATGTCAAACATAAATTCAGCTTTACTGATTTATATAATGATTAAAATGTTTCTATTTAATTACATTTTGTGTGACTATCATTGGTAATCTTTCTGAACTTTGAACTGTAAACAAATGAAAAAACGTATAAAAATATATCAGCCTGTTTCATCTCTAAGACAGTTCAAGCAGTTTCATAATAGTTTTGATTGATTTTGTAGTCTTATTGTTTCACCACAACACATTGCCTGAATAGATGCTTAATTTTCATCATAACTATCTACCAACTCATGACTCTTGGTTTGTCATAGTTGTGGTCAGCCTCCTAATCCACTGAGAGTTATGAAAATGTGGCTCGTACTCTATTTTGGAATAAAAACTCGTCGCCCACTTAATGCCCCTTTTAATTTTAGTTTGTTTTTTAAATTTAAACCATATTTTAAAAATGTAACAAACAAGCAAAAAGCTAAAAAAGCAGCTGAATAAGCAAAACTGTGGTATTTGCAGTAATGTGCCCAGCCTGATGGTACGCCCCGTTTTACCACCATATTGCAGCAAGAGTTATTGTTAAAACCCTTGTGTAAATAGACTTGTCCATTATCACTGTTCCTGACATTTAGGAACTGTTCAAGACACCACAAAACACTTCATTCAGCATGTACATGTGTGTATTGAACACGCCATAAGCATTAAAGTGGCAATCAATGTTATTTTAAATCAAACTTTATAGACTTCCTTTTCTGCCAGCCTGTTGTGTTGAACAAATTAAGTAAATGTTTTTCTAATTGTCAAGTTTAAAGCTAATTGCACAGGCTTGCTATTTGTGCTATTTTCTTGTATAATGATTAATGATCCTGAAGCATCTTAATGGAGAATTTTGAGTAAGAACTGCAATGATTACACAGAAATTTGTTGAAAGCTATGTAAGTACAATGCTTTACTTCCTCATTTATTCCTTCCCTATTCTAAATCAGTGCCATCATTCCTCTGTCTCGATTAAGAAAAAAAAAGAAGAGTCAACTGCCAACTCACCCTAAGGTCACAGGCTGATGTTTTGTGATTTAGGAAATTTGATCCATTTTTACTAGTCAGCACAGCATACCTGATTGACTCTACCAAGAGGTGTTTCTCATCGTGCCCATGCCATTTAAACTGTCACATCCACTGATACAGGACACCGCCGCCACAGCGTCATAAAACCCATTCATAAATCTCTTGGTGCATCCAGTGGAGGTGGAGCAGCGGCTGCCTGCCCTCCTCACACAGGCCAGCCGCTTCATCAGCAGTCACACCGATGAAATTAGATTTGCTTCCCAGAGACACACACACTGCTGCGAACTCTGACATCAAGCAAATGTGTCAAGCTCAATGGGCTCAACAAGGGTATCACATCACATCGTATCTCATCAAATTCTTCTGTATTAATGAATATTTCAGACGATGCTATAGCTGCTTATACTTCTGGCTTGATTTTAGGCTTATTGCATTTCCAATGTGGCGTTAGAGCACTTTTTCTCTCATTCTTTAATTAAATGTAATCATAATACTGCAATTTTTAGTAATACTGCATTTCTCAAGGACGTAATGGTGTATGGCGGTCATAGCAGTGCTGTAGTAACAATCATTTTTACAGCCTTAGCTCAGCATACTGTGAAAACCAATCAAGGATCAATGGACTCATCTGCACCAACTGTTTTAGCATTCCAGTGAATGAATGTGTGTGAATGTGAGACTTCGGCCCTGAGCAGCAGACCAGGGGCAGCCGCTGGCTGAGCAACATGCTCACAGGTGGATCAAAGCTGATTCACTGGTCCCTGTTTCCCCCTCAGGGGAAATCTGAGTGGATGCCAGCCCAGTAAGCGAGCCTGCAGCCTGCGTTGTTGCGTCATTATGAAGTGTAAGTCATTAGAAAGATCCCCTTGGGTTAGGCAACACGTCCTGCAAGCCACAACACGACATGGGCTGACGAGGGCCGATCCTGCCTGTGGCTCTGACTGAGGGCTTGTTAATGGCTTGTCCTGAGGACTCAAGGCTCTGGTCCATGCTTGTTTGGGGATAATGTCCAAAAATACTGGAGGCCTTACTGCAGCTATTAGGGTTATGGCTCTGTAAACAAATGTTTTTCTTGGAAGCCGTTGACTTGATTGTATCAGATTAGTCCTGGTGGTATGTGGCTGGCCTCTGATCTTCTAAATGTAGGCTAAACATGGAAAAAACATCTGAATCCCACGGGTTTATTAAAGCTGGTCCCACAGATAATAATACAATCCCAGCTAGCACATTATGTAGCAGCGACGTAACCTATTCTGACTTTTTAGTAATTTCATGATTTACCAGCTGATCACATGATGTGGCTAAGGTAGCAATTGTATTTCTGACTTACAGTATTACCATTTTCGACTTAACCAATGTCAAACTCACAATATTACAGTTATGGTATTATTTTTCAAGAAATTCAAATAATTAAATAATGTGTACAAGATTTCACAATATCTTTGGACAAGCTCCTCCCTAACTGCAGTGTAGACTACCAACTGACTCCAATCTGACTCATCATCATAGATCCTGGAATTTTACCTTCCAAGAACCACAACTTTTTACATTGCCACCATGAATCTCTAGTTGTCTGGTTTCATTGTCTCAATGTGGTGGCAGGGATAATTTTTCCCCATAAGGAAAGCCAGGTCTATTTAATTTCTCCCCCCAAAATCAAACTGAAACAAAGGTGAGACCTCAAATGACCCATAAACAAGAGTCAACTAATTGAATTCGTACGTATGTGTCAGTGTCTCCAGTTTCTCAAGTATGATCCTGTGAGCGCTGACACATGCACTGAACTCTGGGTAACACCTCTGTGCAGAAAACAGCATCTGCTTGTCATCCTCACATATTCATCTGTACTCATGAATTAGCACCATGGCAAGTGAGTGCAGTCTTCCCCCCTAAACACTGCTGCCTCATCTTAACCTCTGCGCCCGGCTGCCAGAAGTGCAGATGGAAGCTGGAAACAGTCGATTCCTTTTTTCCTTTTTTTCCTCAGAGCGATTACCGGAATGAACGCCGCGACGCTCCGCCGCACCACAAAGCTTATAAAGGGGCTGGCAGTGGGCGCGCTCACCGGGGGGTCTGCTCCGCCGCATTATCCAGCCCAGAGCCCAGGGGTCCGGGGATAATCTGCCTTGCCTGGACTGTAATAAAGAGCCCAGGCTGACAGGTCAAGGTGGACTATGTCCCTTGTTGATGCAACTCTCCCAAATGCAGTTAACTTAAGCCCTAGCCTGGGAGAGAAGCAATCCAAAGGGCATCTAGTGTCTGATCTCTACATGAAGTGCAATGTTTCTTTATGGAAAGATAAGAAAGACTGTACACCCTGTAGAGACCAAAGACAAACTGGAAAGATAAGAGCAACGTTCTTATCAGATTCTCAGATGAATCAGATCTTCAGATTCGACGGCGGTATTTCGCAATGACTCACTACACTTTGCCTTTGTCAAACTTCCGGCGTTCGGCCTCGATGTCCACATCCCGGCGTGGCACAGGCAACGCAATCGCAGGATACGTGCCACCAGGCAGGCGGCTGTGTAAATCATGAGCTTGTAAGTCATGTTGCTGACGTGCTGATGTCATCGTGGGCTTTTACAGTGTACGCTTCACAAGTTGAGACATAAGTTGAAATCGGCAGCCAGATTTCCTCCAAAAAATCATGACAAGCAACAGTTACAAGGTGCAATAGTTGAGTGCAATACCTATATTCTGTATTTGATTCTGATCTTATCTTTTTTCTTCTACTGTTTCCATTTGTTTTTTTAACTGTATTGGTTTATGTCTTTTATTCTTTTGTGTCTTTTAACAAAGTATAGGCCTACACAAGCAACCACTAAGCTAAACTCCTTGTGTGTGCAAACTTGGCCAATAAAATGATTCTGATTTTGATTCTAAACAGATTTTGATTTTCTTGTTTGTTGTTGGAAAATGTGAGTTCAACCATAAACTGGACCAAATTTAGTTTTCATGAATGTCTTCTGTCTTCTGGTGGCACCACTTGAGGGAACATTTTCTGTCGCTTTTCACACCGACGTTAACCGGAGCAACAAAGCTTTCTGAGCCTGGAGAGATATTTCTACCAATAGAGCAAAACGCAGAGAAAGCCCTTCCAGCCTGAGCTCACAAAGTGCCTTCCCATCAGACCGGCGGCGCTCCGTCCCTGAGAGAAATCAATGCTCCGTGTGTCGAGGCAGGCAGGATATCGTGGACCAAGCCGACTTCTAAAAGGCAACACGATTATGTAATGCCAGAATCTACACCGTTGTTACCTCTGGCGAGTCAACAAGACCATGTGCTGACCATGTGACTACGGCTTGTGTTTATTTTAATGGTAGAGCTGAATAAGAGATACGGCAGCGTCTATTCTGACCTTTCACCCACTGACTTATTTACCGAGTATTCATTTGCCTTTCAAGCCTGCCGCTCAGACACACCCAGGCCTGCTGGACAGAGCTGCACGGCTCATGTGTGTACTGAAAGACAGTTTAACACATGAAAAACACACTGTTGGACTAAATGTCATGCTTAATGACCTTATATAACTGTGTAGGAGAGATTCGATATGCTCGTACCGTGCTTAAACAATGAAGTGTGAATTCACAGCTTAACGCCTGGGTTGACTTAAAGTGATATTTCATTTTAGTATGGCAGCTGTATAGTTTGTAACCTGCATGCATGTGTGGGTTTATGAACAGTCGACTTCTGTTATCGGCCATAGAGCATAGAGATAATGTCACACGGCTTTCATTTGCTTCTATTGGTTTAATTCAAACACACATAAATACTAAAGCTTGGCAACTAAGAGAAATGTTTTGCCTGTTGTGTCCCATTTTTAAAATATTTCCCTGTTTGCAATTGAGGTTGAACGGTCATGGAGTCAGGTGAGCGGAGAAGTGGAGAATCAAAACATTATGAGATATGAAATGTGAAATGTTAAATAAATAAGAGAAATATGGTTTTAAGTGGTGCTAGTGAGTGAAATTTGAATACAGCCATCAGCAGCAGCGATGATGATAAAGAAACAAGACCTGACTGATGCTCTCACTGGGGGGTAAATGGAAATGTGATGGTGGAGGCAACCCAGAAAGCTCTATACTGATGGGTAATCAATGGGTGGAAAAACACAAGGGGTAGGAGGGGTGGGAGTGTCCAATGTGAAAAAATGCTCTGTGCCGTAGAAAGTGCAGAGGGAGAGAGTAAGGTCAGGTGGTAGGGGCTTGGAGAAGAGGCGCTGTGTGTGTGTGTGTAAGAGAGATAACCTTCGAGTTAAATTCTCAGGCTTATCTGGAGCTGTGGGTAGAGGCGGCGCCATTTAAAAATGACTGTTTCTCCACCCAGATAATCATTTCTCCACCCAGATAATCATCTTTAACTCTGCAAATTTGTTTCATATAGCAAACGTAAACCATGTGGATATGTTTGGAGCCACATCAACCATATGTGAGTCCTAGAACAAAATTGTACCATGTGCTGAGCTGAGTTTTGTCAAGTTTTCGTTTTCATGTCTTTCAATTTTGTTTCATTCTTATTTTATTTTGTCTTGTTTATGTTTACATTTTTGCTTGTAAGATGCACTTGTGTGTGCTGTAAAGTGTAAAGCAAAAAGTCAATAAACACATCTATAAAAAAACAACAAAAAAACAACATGTGAGTCCAAAGCACTTGTCTCGTCTCTTCAGACCAGTTGGGGTTGTCATTTCAAAATTTCAAATGGGGTTGTCATCCAAATACTGTACTGGCTTTTTATGCCTTTTGATGTTGACATGAAACACACACAGAACCTTATTTACAGTAGGTGAGGAAGCACTGGGCATATGGCTGCTGCTGCTGAAGTGCTGTCTGGACAGAATGACTGATGCAATCCTCACATGGAAAGATGAGAGTCCATAAAATAAACCAGGGATCCCAAACCTGTTTCGTATCAAGGACCAAGGACTTTTCCACGTCAAGCACCCAAAGAAGACCATTCGTTAAGGTTTTGTCCCAAGGAACAACATCTGAGGAGATTGTTGTTAGTTTTGAGTTAGAATTGACAGGTGGGCGAGGTACGCAAACCTGTGATCTTTATACTCTGTCCTAATTGAAGTCCCTGGACCCCACTTTGGGTACCACAGTAATAGATAGACAAGGAGATTGATGTCCATTGATGTTTTTGTCTTATGGTGGGATGCAACACCCCGGCCTGACTCCAGCCTTTGCATAACAGAGGATGTCCTGCATGGCCAGAATCGGGCCGTTAAGGCAACTTCTTCCACCCATCACATCACCATCACCTCTGTTTCCCTCATGAGAAAATAAAAGGCCACTGGGAATTTAATTACAAGCACACCCACCCACACACACACACACACACACACACACACACAAAAACGTAAACCAACCTGTTCTTTACGCTTCTGCCAGCGGCCACACGGGCTTTCCTCCAAGATCTCGCTCTCATCCTCGCTCTCCTCCTCCTTCCCCTCGGATCCTGAATTCCTCTCCGGGACGGACATAGTCATTTTATTCCGTGTTTTTCCAGATTTTCCTCACACCCCCCTTCCCCCTTTTTACTCTCTGTCTGTCTGTGGCAACGAGACGAGCGGTAGCGCAGCCCGTCGCCGCTTGTCTGCGCAGTGAAGGATCCCAGACGACACCAGACGCTCTCGGCGCTCAAAACATCTTGCAGAGAAAATAATGGATAGAAAACCCCCCAAACCAGCTCTAGACGGCCTTCCCAGTCTGTACGTAACCCAGAGGAAATTCACACCCCCTTAGATTAAAACTACTGCACGCAAATCATCCGGTAGTGGAGACATCGCAAGGCCGTGTGAGGAACTGAATAAGGGGAAAAAAAATATTCCAGACCTCATGCGCCCTAATACGCTGCATGCAAAATAAGATTGCGAAATGTTTTTGTTATCTGCCCATTCACAGAAAAGCAACGCGGATGTATTAAAAGCTCGGCCCGCGTGAACCGAGATGTTTTCCCTTCAAGTCCAGCGCGCGCATGCCTCTCACTTCAAACGCCTTCTCTATTTTGGAACAGACTTAATTTTTCATCATCTTCCATACGCGTCATTGTCGGTGTCGCTGGCTCTGCCTCGCAAAAAAAACCGTGGGCTCCTGCCAGGCACGGTGCGCAGAGAGAGCGAGAGAGAGAGAGAGAGACACGGGAGTACCGTAAGCTTCTGAACACATGCGCAAGCCAATTCTAGGCTGTCGGCATAGAAACGGAGCGGCGTTCCAACCCGGAAGCGAGGAGACGGGAAGGGGGTTTCTTACCATTACCAATAATGGTAAGAAACCAACTTTCCGCCACCGCCGTCTGACTTCACTTATTTTCAGTTTAATGTATAACTTAATTTGGAAGTTGCAGTTGTAGTTGCATCTTTATGTTCCTGCATGATCCTAAAACTGACTTAAATCATGGTCACAAAATGCAACCGTGTCCCCAACCTCCTGAAATGACCTCTGACCTACATACAAAGTCACCTCCTTTCAATGTGTGTTAAATATGTTAACATAGTTACTTAACTGTAATAAGACCATGGCACGTGTCATTACATCATAAGTAGCCTACAACAGAATGCCCCAATTAACATCAAGCTACATGCCTATAGGCTAGTACCTTAGCTAGCCTATATCATTATTGGAGGTGAGGTGAAGAGCATCAATGGTAGTAAACAATGCAACCCCATTGCAAACATGAAAAACAATGGATTGGAAAATGGCAAAGAATTATTACATTAAATATTTGAGTGCAATACAGAAATCAGCAAGGTCTAAATTAAACCAAAAGTTCAGGTGTGTTAGCAAAAAGTGGCATTTTATACCATCTGATTAAGACAAAGCCAAGTAGTCCTAAACTAGGTGCCTTTATAAGTGGAACCATTGGTATCTAATAAATTAGCCTGTGTTTTACGTTTTTTAGAGAAATTTCAGCTGGGTAGGGCCTAGGCAAGCCCATCCAGCCATACATCAAGCTACTTAACTTACAGGTTAATTAGCCTATTAGCTTATTATCTTAATATAGCCTAGCTAGAAAGCTATCGGTGAACAACTTATTTACATTTCAAAAATGGTAACCATTAACTAATAAAACATAACAATGCTCATGACATACTCTTAAGAAAGCTTGTTCTTTTCTCTTTTTTCTAAATTGTCCTCTTTGACCTCTTCATGGTACAGGAGGGCTTTCCTCTCTCAATTTCTGTGAAGCTCCTTGTTTGTGTGTCACCTTCATGATTACTCCAAACCCTGTCAACTAAGATTCATGTCCCAATACACTATTTCAACAACTTTTATTGTGCAATTTGCAACTTTTTACAACACTATCCCTGGTAGTCTGACAAACGTTAAACCCATTAGAAACAATAATGACTGACAACGTTGCCTTTGATGTGCATTTGCTTTCCCAAACTGTAATCACTATGCAAAGCCAAAAGCTGCAGCAGTCTAGTATGAATCCTTTTGCGCCCATACCAGCAGGAATACGGTACTCAGTCTCCACTGCTCAGAGGCAGGGAGAGAGTTCCATGAGTTCATCAGATCCGTTATTTAGGATAAACCTAGTCTGCCATCTAGTGGGTATAATGTAAAATACTTCTGTAGCAAGAGCTGTAGGGATGCAACATGCAAAATGAAATATATTTAGAGCAGAATATTTACATTTGATGGAGCATTTCACATTAATTAATCTGGATTTCCTGCATAATCCACTGCCTCTGCTTCATTGCCAGTTGGTCTTTGCTCACCTTTTATGCCTCCATCATGCACTTGGGCAACTCTATCAACACCTCAGTGGAAATGCTATCAGACACACCGGTTAACAGTTCAGCTCTAATCACAGATCTATACAGTAATCACCCTCTTACTCTATTTTTAGCACACAATGCTCACAGAGAGCCCGTGAGCCCCCGCTCTGCCAATCCCTCTCACTGTTAATGAGATTTACTCTTGGCACAAGAAGCAGTGGAGACAATGGCGCTGTCTAGACAAGCCGCTAAGAATGGTGTTTCAGAAACGGCTGCACCAACAAGGCGGGGGATTGGCACCAGCATGAAACGATGCTTTGTAATCTGCAACAGAGCTGTTGAACTCTTTCTGGCCACAGTTTTGCACCAAGTTCCAAATCTATAATTTCAATGATGAGATTATGTATTTATTCATCTGTGATTGGGGGGATTTTTTTCCATATGTCCCCAGTCAAAACTAGATTTATTTTCTGTTCAAACTAATTCAAACCGTACCTTTTTGGTATTTTGCCTGGATGTTCATAATGACTGAATGCAGAATGTATATTTGTAGGTTTATATGTACAGTTGAATGTCTACTTGTCTATGATATGCCTTGTGTTGTCCCTGTGGCTGGTGAGTCAGTCTGTACCAAGTTACTATATAAGTTGTCAACATACTATATCTGCACCAAATCCACTGAGACAAACTCCTCTACACTTACTGTGTTTGGTGAGTAAAGTGATTCTGACAAAGATGCAATAAGTACGATTTTACTGCCCCATAGCACAAAATAACCATAATATATCTTCACCAGGTGCTGAGAAAACTTTCCGGAAAGTTCTCTATTTTGGAACAGAAAGTCTCCATTGGAATTTCATCTTCAGGTTACCTGTTTGACCTGTTTGAATACTCTGCTCAGCTGCATAACTATCCCTTTTACTTAATTTACAACAAAATAACATTTCTGCAAGTTGTTTTGCATTTGGTTGTCCAATATTTGTTTCAGCAGGACTGCAGTTTCATATAATAATATTCATGTTCAGGTTACGAACCCTTCAAGCCGGCCCAGACGAGCCTCAGGTAGTTCTGCTGTTTGATCACGTATGTTCAATTCAGTCTGTGAATCCCAGAGTATCTTCTCGTATGTAATGAATTCAGTTAAACTCTCATCATATGGAATTTAATCAACCGTACTCATTTGCAATTTAAAAGTAGGCTAACCATCAACTTCACTAACGTTAATCATTAGTTAACCCAAATATATGCATTAGTTTTTCACTTTAAAATCAAGGATTATAATATTATGTTGACTCTGTTAACAAAAAACAGTCACCAACCAACAATATTGAAACAATATTTTCCCCCAACAGGGAGACTGTTTCAGAGCCAGCCACAGCTTTTTGTGACATTTGACTGCACAACTGTCAGTTTGACATCAACTGCACAACTACAATTTCATGACTTTTCCAAAAATGTTATTCCTTTTATCATTTTCATAACTTCTCCAGGCCTTGAGATACAATTTTAAAATTCCACAGCTTTTCCAGGAGTGTGGTAAACCTGGAAAGAGAAATGCCCGTTATCAAGCACAAGTTATAACTAAAAAGCAAAAGTGTAGCTAGAGCCTAGTAGCCTACCAAGACTAGTTCTGAGATTTATCTCAGAATTCTGAGATTAAAGTCAGAAATCAGAAGTCAGACTCAGAAGTTAACCTCAGAACTCAAATACATTTTTCACATGAGGCCCTAATCTACTCTTCGGCAGCCAGAACCTCAGTTTGAGTACAATTGGTGTATTCAGTACATCAGTCCAGTCACAGTAGGCTATATGGCCTGTATAGGAAGGACTATATTTATTTACTGGACTTTCTGTAATATCCACCCAGAAATGGTATCACACTTGCTCATATGTCAAGAAAATACATCTGTAAATGAATTATTGACCATATTGATAACTTTGTCCTATATTAGAAGAATGTTTTTGTTTATCTTAAATATAATAATAATAATATAATAGAGGCAAGGAGAAACAAATGTATTTATTTTATTTTATTGTATTAATAAAAGTGTATCTATTACAGAATGCTATACTTGAGTACATACTACTGTATAGTCCCAGGACTGGAAACTGGCATACAGAGTGACAAAACAGCAGAGTATGGTTACATAGGCTATATTGATTGTTTGCAGTATTGTCATTTTATTGAATAGGAAATAGGATTACAACCTGTTACCAGAACCACACCCCCTCCTCTCCTGCTGATTGTAAATGCATTCTTACTCTGGGAGCATCACTACTACAGGAGTTTTCTTTCCCTCATTTTCTTACTGAATCATGCAAACTGTGTGTGTCAAGTTCAGTTCAGTTCAGTTCACTTTTTGTTGTCCATACCAAGGAGGGAAATTCAGCTTGCAGTCAGGCATAATATAAACACAATGACAACACAGATTGCCTTCCCTAAGATCTGGTGAACAGAAATGTGTGACAGGGGGCGTCCTGATCGCCTTATCAACATTGCACAGTTGTTTCTTGTTTCCATACCAAGAAATCAATGAAAAAAGTTAGGACTGCCTTGATGAAAGATCAAATCAAGATGAACTTATCTGAGAAAATTATCAATTCTAATTTCATTTTTGCAGAATCAATACTGTATGTGTTCATTCATAAGATTTAGGATTTGTACCTGGATCCAACCCACTGAGTTCCAGTACTGATAGACATGACTGTGCTCATCTACTTGTTCAAAGGTGAATCAGTGAATCTGAGGACTGGCATTGATCCAAGATCAAATTACCTGATTGGAAACTACCTCCATTTGTTACTGAATAAAAATGCAAAGAAAAGAGGGAGTATATTATTGAAATAATATTTATTTTTTTTCTTTGGAGATGACCAAATCAGTTTGCTGGACACTCACCGTACCTTTTTGCTATTTTGCCTGGATGCTCATAATGACTGAATGCAGAATGTATATTTGTAGGTTTATATGTACAGCTGAATGTCTACTTGTCTATGATATGCTTTGTGTTGTCCCTGTGGCTGGTGAGTCAGTCTGTACCAAGTTACTATATAAGTTGTCAACATACTATATCTGCACCAAATCCACTGAGACAAACTCCTCTACACTTACTGTGTTTGGTGAGTAAAGTGATTCTGACAAAGATGCAGTAAGTACGATTTTTACTGTCCCGTAGCACAAAATAACAATAATATATCTGCAAGGGGTTTGATAGGATTGTTGATCAATACCAGAGACTCAACGATTACTTCACCAGGTGCTGAGAAAACTTTCTGGAAAGTTCTCGATTTTGGAACAAAAAGTCTCCATCCATTGGAATTTCCTCTTCAGGTTACCTGTTTGGCCTGTTTGGGGGAAGGGTTGCCTGTTTGGCCTGTTTGGGGGAAGGGTTGCCTGTTTGGCCTGTTTGGATTCTTTGCTCAGCTGCATAACTATCCCTTTTACGTAATTTACAACAAAATAACACTTCTGTGAGTTGTTTTGCATTTTGTTGTCCAATATTTATCTAAAAATATTTCATGTTCAGGTTACGAACCCTTCAAGCCGGCCCAGACGAGCCTCAGGTAGTTCTGCTGTTTGATCACGTATGTTCAATTCAGTCTGTGAATCCCAGAGTATCTTCTCGTATGTAATGAATTCAGTTAAACTCTCATGATATGGAATTTAATCAACCGTACTCATTTGCGCAGCCAGAATTTCGCTCATTACACCAGACGCCTCTAGCATTCACACACCTTCCTGTCTCCTGGATGTTTTAGGGAGCGTTAGCAAGGGGCTTCTCATCATCGTTAACTTTTATTTAGAAGAAAAATAACATGGAACCTGTGATTATCATGAGAACTTTATGGCAAGCTCATTCATGTACATAACCTTTTTTGATTACTGAGCATGGCTGTGCATTCATACCATTGATGGGTAAAGCACTTCAAGTAATTTATTGTGCAACTTCTCATTATTGATAGCCAGTGTAGATGTAAATCAAAACTACAGTCAGTCAGTGATACAACAGCTCAGAACAGATATTGCTGGTGATCAATCAGTCAAAGTGGACATGTGTAGGTGGTCCACGTCCACATCCATCAATAATACTCCCTCTGTCAACCATGTCGTCCTCCAAGGATCATGAAGGTTCACATGTCATAACCAGATCAATGAAGCGGTGATGGTGTGATGCTGCAGGAGATTCAGGTGATGTCCTGAGGACAGGTGGAAACAAACCAGACTTCAGGATGAGCTGAAGCTGACAACTGGTATGTAGGAGTGAAAACCAGCGAGACGAGGACGACCAGTTGTCTTAAGAAAGGGGCTTGGCACTCCTCTCTCTCTCTCCCCCTCTCTCTCTCCACCCCCGACCCAGATAATATAAAGAAGGGAGACTAGACTGCATTTCACTTCATCCACCTCTGCTGCACTCTGTCTGCTGTAGGACTTTCAAGCCTGTAAGTATTGTACACTTCTATACTGAATGATAGATTCATGTATTACTGTGTAGCTGTACTTCTAAAATGCAGTGTCAATATAATGTTATGATCTGGTTTGTAGGACTGAGCTTTATAATTGTTGATTCAGGCTCATAATGGATATAAATTAAAGCTGATAATCAGTAAATTGTGATGCTATATGGTGAGGAAATATTTGCCTCCAACATAAAAACAAAAGTTCTTCTGTTCAGTAGAAGAATCACTGGGGGAGCACAAATGAAATGGCACACCAAGGCCAAAACATGTTTTGCAAAGCATTTTAGATTCAACATTTTAGATGGATAGAATATCACAGTGTTTTTTCTTTTCTTTCAGAATCATGAGCAGGAACTACTTGTCCAAAAATGATGAGCTCCGCAAGGGAGACTACATCATGTCCAACAACCGGGAGTGGAAGGCTATCTTTCAGGTGAGTAACTCAGAAGATCAGAAGATCTGGACAGTCTGTTTTTTTCTGATTTTGGTGAGCTTATGTGTAGCAGTGCACACTTGGATAACGGTGAAGTGTCTCTGTGTCTGCAGGAGGACGGTAACTTTGTGGTCTACGGCTGGAAGCCCATGTGGGCCTCAGACACCGCAGGATCAGACGTTCACCGCCTCTGCATGCAGGCGGACTGCAACCTGGTCATGTACAACAAGGCTGACAAACCTTGTTGGCACACAAACTCCAGCAAGGATGAGAGCAACATGTGCCGTCTTCACCTGACTGATGATGGCACCTTGCTGGTGCAGAGGGAAGGAGAAGACATCTGGAGCTCTGCTTCCTCCAACGGCATGAAATGATGTCATGAGAAAGATTTTGTACTGTAGCTCTGTACTGTTTCATCTTTGGATGTCAGCTTGAGTAACCAGTCAATCTGATATGTGAACTGGAAACAAATAAAACCTTTTTTTTCCCTAATTCATGAATGCAGGTTTTTTCTACACTGTGCTCCTCTTTGTTGGTTCTGATAAACAGAAGCTTCCAGTAGAAGCTTGAGTTGCTGCCTCTCCCCCCCTTTGTTATATTCAAACAATCTTCACTTAAAACAGGGGAGGTTATCTATGGAAAACATGCCCTACTTAAAAATGAGCACCCTTCCCCTCCCCTAAACGTTTTGCTAAATTGTCATTTCACTGAGAACATTAAACAACACATTTGCAGCGGTATGTGATTCTAGACACATTTCTGATTAACTTTGAATACAATACTGAACATGAAAATCACAACGAAACATGTGTATTGGTCCAAATTTACAGAATTTACCCAATTACTTGTACTGCTTTATCAACATTGCACAGTTGCTTCTTGTTGCCATACCAAGAAATCGAAGTTAGGACTGCCATGATGAAAGATCAAGTCAAGATGGACTTATCTGAGAAAATTATCAATGCAAAACTTTCTCTCAAGCTTGAAAGCCAATACCAATCTTCTCCATTGACAAATAATGGGAGACACTATTAGGAAAATAAAAGTTTGTTTGGGCTTTTTCCTGTTGTATAGTAACTTTGCCAGAATCCTCTTGGATTTTGTTGCAGTGATTCATCCAATAAGAGAGCCAAGAAATCTGTTATCAAATTTCTGATTATGAGAAACTATTTTGTAAAGAGGGGAGAGCGGGGTAAGATGAACCAGTTTTTACTCAAATGTTATCTTGGCAAGGAAAAATGAGACAGAACTAAAACAAATGCTTCCACCCATATTCCAGGATGCTGACTTTCATATTAACATATTAATTGTATTTATGTGAGGCCTGCAAAGCTGTGAAAACAAATTTCCCTTTGAGGGACAATAAAGTATTATATTGTATTGAGAATGCAGAAAGAAGAATGCAGCTAAACGAAAGAAAAATGAAAACACAACTTCTTAAAAAAGTGGTATCTCAATTTGTCCCAGGTGGGGGTAAGTTGATCCAACCAAGTGGGTAAATTGAGCCGTTTGGGGGCTCAATTTACCCACAAATTCAAGTAAAGGCCACACATTCTCATGACACCTTAATTGAATCAGTTGTGCAAGAGTAGAGTTGGAGCTAGAAGGTGCAGGACAGGGGGTCCTTGCAGTGTTCATAAATGTTCAAGATACAAAATAAATAAATAGATAAATGAATAGATAAATAAATAAATGCAGTAATTAAAATAATTGCACAGTTATTCATTAAAATACTATTAAAATCAGAAATCAACAAGGTGGTAAGTTCAACAACTGGCTCAATAGTCACACACTACACACTAGTTCACTGCTAACATTTTGCTAATTCATTTATGTGGTTTTAGTCCTTGGTAGTAGACCAACATTTATTGTATATATGTTTGATTGTAGAAAATGTAGGGAAAAAAAGTACTTTTCGTTGCAAAAACAGTCATGTTGAAATGGATGTCTCCTCCTAAATGCCTGGTCACATGACACATAGTGTTTACTATTGCTAGGATACAGGAGGTGGCTCAACTTACCCACTGGCTCATTTTACCCCACTCTCCCCTAGATTAAATTCTAAACACAAGTAATTTCTTCTGGAAATAAGAACCAATACACGTTTCATTGTGATTTTCATGTTCAGTATTGTATTCAAAGTGAATCAGAAATGTGTCTAGAATCACATACTGATGTAAATGTGTTGTTTAATGTTCTCAGTAAAAAAGCAAGTCAGTAATACATTTAGGGGAGGGGAAGAGCTCGTTTTTAAGTAGGGTATGTTCTCCATAGATAACCTCCCATGTTTTAAGTGAAGATTGTTTGAATATAATAAAGAAATTCAAGGAGGGCAGAGGCAGCAACTCAAGCTTCTACTGGAAGCTTCTGTTTATTAGAACCCACAAAGAGGAGCATGATGTAGGAAAACAATGCATTCATGAATTTGAAAAAAAAAAAACGTTTTTATTTGGTTCCAGTTCACATATCAGATTTACTGGTTACTCAAGCTGACATCCAAAGATGAAACAGTACAGAGCTACAGTACAAAATCTTTCTCATGACATCATTTCATGCCTTTGGAGGAAGCAGAGCTCCAGATGTCTTCTCCTTCCCTCTGCACCAGCAAGGTGCCATCATCAGTCAGGTGAAGGCGGCACATGTTGCTCTCATCCTTGCTGGAGTTTGTGTGCCAACGGGGTTCATCACACTTGTTGTACATGACCAGGTTGCAGTCTGCCTGCATGCAGAGGCGGTGAACGCCTGATCCTGCGGTGTCTGAGGACCACATGGGCTTCCAGCCGTAGACCACAAAGTTACCGTCCTCCTGCAGACACAGAGACACTTCACCGTTATCCAAGTGTGCACTGCTACACATAAGCTCACCAAAATCAGAAAAAACAAGACTGTCTAGATCTTCTGATCTTCTGAGTTACTCACCTGAAAGATAGCCTTCCACTCCCGGTTGTTGGACATGATGTAGTCTCCCTTGCGGAGCTCATCATTTTTGGACAAGTAGTTCCTGCTCATGATTCTGAAAGAAAAGAAGAAACACTGTGATATTCTATCCATCTAAAATGCAGAATCTAAAATGCTTTGCAAAACATGTTTTGGCCTTGGTGTGCCATTTCATTTGTGCTCCCCCAGTGATTCTTATACTGAACAGAAGAACTTTTGTTTTTATGTTGGAGGCAAATACTTCCTCACCATATAGCATCACAATTTACTGATTATCAGTTTTAATTTATACCCATTATGAGCCTGAATCAACAATTATAAAGCTCAGTCCTACAAACCAGATCATAACGTTATATTGACACAGCATTTTAGAAGTACAGCTACACAGTAATACATGAATCTATCATTCAGTATGGAAGTGTACAATACTTACAGGCTTGAAAGTCCTACAGCAGACAGAGTGCAGCAGAGATGGATGAAGTGAAATGCAGTCTAGTCTCCCTTCTTTATATTATCTGGGTTGGGGGTGGAGAGAGAGAGAGGGAGAGAGAGAGAGAGAGAGAGGAGCGCCAAGCCCCTTTCTTAAGACAACTGGTCGTCCTCGTCTCGCTGGTTTTCACTCCTACATACCAGTTGTCAGCTTCAGCTCATCCTGAAGTCTGGTTTGTTTCCACCTGTCCTCAGGACATCACCTGAATCTCCTGCAGCATCACACCATCACCGCTTCATTGATCTGGTTATGACATGTGAACCTTCATGATCCTTGGAGGACGACATGGTTGACAGAGGGAGTATTATTGATGGATGTGGACGTGGACCACCTACACATGTCCACTTTGACTGATTGATCACCAGCAATATCTGTTCTGAGCTGTTGTATCACTGACTGACTGTAGTTTTGATTTACATCTACACTGGCTATCAATACTGAGGAGAAGTAGCACAATAAATCACTTTTAAGTGCTTTACCCATCAATGGTATGAATGCACAGCCATGCTCAGTAATCAAAAAAGGTTATGTACATGAATGAGCTATGCCATAAATGATAATCACAGGTTCCATGTTATTTTTCTTCTAAATAGAAGTTAATGATGATTAGAAGTAAAATAGATGTAATAACTAGTAATAGCAATACAATGACTGGTAATTACTGAGTAATATACAAGTAAAAAAAATGCTTTTTACCAGTAATTGTATTGTAATGACTAGTGGTTATTTTTAGGCAACAATGGTATACAACACTGACAGACTGCTCTTTGCCTTTTATTGCCTAGTAATTACTGGTAATGCTAATATGTCATCTGGTAATTACTGAGTAATATACAGGCCAAAACAGGGCTTTTACCAGTAGTTGTATTATAATGACTCCTTATTATTAAGTAGTAAATTGTATGTGTACATGGTAACATAAATTTCACCCTAATTTCCTCCCCATGGCCTGTAAAATGTAGTGGCCGCTGTTTCCATGCTATAGCTGAGTAGTTTTCCAACAATATAATAACATCTTTGACATTTCTGCAGAATTACCTCACCATGGCCTGTAAAATGCAGTGACCGCTGCTTCCATGGAATAGTCAAATAGTTTCAGATAGGAAAATGAAGACATGGTACCTGCTTAGAAATTTCACTATAATAACTTTACCATGGCCTGTAAAATGTAGTGGCTGCTGTTTCCACGGAATAGTCAAATAGCTTCAGATAGGTAAATGAAGACATGGTAACTGCTTAGAAATTTCACCATAATTTCCTCTGCATGGCCTGTAAAGTGTAGTGGGCGCTGTTTCCACAATATAGCCAAGTAATTTCTGAATAATAGTAACATCTTTTTTACATTTTGCATCAATTAGTTTGAGTCTTTGACCCCCACTTCTCCTATTACACCACAGTATGTATTTCAGCATGTACTACAATAAAAAAAAACTTTATTTATATTGCACTTTTTTAAACAAACATTAATAGTTTAGTTGGTCAGTGCATTACCATCTTGGTTGGGTTTCTTTAGTAAGGGTTTTACAACAGCTGTTTTGAAGGCATCTGGGAAGATGCCTATTTGAAGGGATGTATTTATAATCTTCAGGACATGACTTGAAACACTATCGAACACCCGCTTAAAAAATGCTGTAGGTAAATAGTGGTAGGTACTATAGTGTGTACTGTAGTAATTACTGTTGTAGCGCCTCTCTATGAGAATGTATTTACTATAGGCACAGTCACTGTGCTACAATAGCATAAATTAACTGGACTTCACAAAAATATTTTTTTGATTGTCTGTAATTGAATTCAATTTCATTGGATTCAAAAAATCTAACTCAATAGGTAACATCACTTGGAAAAGACTGAATAAACAGATCAAATAGAAAAGATCAGCACTGAACTAACTAAACAAACAGAGAACATAACATCAATAGAACAAATCTTAACTGAACAGATGTACACACACACACACACACACACACACACACAAGCATGCATACACTCACTCATTTGTTCACACTTTAAGCTTCAAAGCATTGTTCAGCTTCTGACGGATGACTGGCTTCACATTGGCCACTGCCAGGCCAGGAAATTCTGTCACCGTTTCTGTAAAGAGCAAAAGGTATTCCATGAGTAATTTGATTTTGCACCATGTTGTAAAAAGATTATACCTATGGTTGAAAACCACAATATATCCCTCAGTAATGTAGTTGTACAGCAATCCAGCCATGGTTCAGAACTGGAATACACTACATAGTAACACAATAAATCAGGGTATACCATGGACCCTAGTACAGGAAATAATCCACATTACCAATCTATAACCTTAGGACAATGATTTAGGGTTATTTAAAAGCAGATAAATTCCATGGAAACAGCTATTTGACTATTCCATGGAAACAGCGGCCACTACAATTTACAGGCCAGGGTAAAGTTATTATGGTGAAATATCCTAATAGTTACCCTGTCTTCATTTGCCTATCTGAAACTTTTTGACTATTCCATGGAAGCAGCGGCCACTACATTTTACAGGCCATGGTGAGGTAATTCTGCAGAAATGTCAGTTTCTAATTGGCTATCTCACTCAAGGCAGCAGTGGACAAGTCTTCAGTAGTTTGACGGTTGACTGCAATCAAGAAGACCACGCCATTTTCTCCGTTTATCATTTTAGAATTTGGTAAGATATCTTGCTCAAGGCAACTTTTGCTCAGCAGCGGACAAGTCTGGAGTATTTTGGAGGTGACTGCAATTAAGAGGACAACACCATTTTCTCCTTTTATCATTCAAGGCGCCATTTCCTCAGCAGTGGACTGGCTTTGGTGAGTTATTTCCACATCCGTAATTTAAAGTAAGAGAGAACCTGTAGTATTTAATCGCTGAAGGAAGTTTGCAAATTCTTATGTGACCAAAGAGCATTCCAAAATTAATGTCCATGTGACTTAACATTAAGTAGCTATCAGTATCACAGGCATATATCAACCTGTGCTTTAATACATTCAATTGTTTAAGGAAACTACTTCAACATTATTCGACTATTCATAGTATCACCATGATGTCACATGCATTTCCTACCAATATGGCGCTTTACAATACACACAGCTCATTGACTGTGTTCGTCATTTGATGGTAATCTCCTGTTAATTTATTAGGTCACCTGTTATTTTCCTACCAAGATGGCTGTGTGGTGATGTAACAGAATACTATGAATAGCCTAGATAATGCAAAGTTAGTCACCAAACCAACTAATACCTAAGATTACCCGAACTCAACCAAGGACAAATGTTGTTACTTTAAGTGTTAAACATGTAAAAAATATATAGGCTAGTTTTTATATGCATGCTGTAAAAGTAATCTTTATTGTAATAATGTAGGTTTAGCTAAGTCCCCTGTCACATAGTCTTGTTTCATTGTGTTACAGGTCACACGAAGAGATGCTTTAGAAATGTAAGTATTGTCCAGAAAAGAGAGCACAGCCATTTAAACACTATAGGCTAAAGCATGGAAGCTATGCAAGAACTGCAACCTTTTGTTGTTTACATCAGGAACGTCTGTGCTCATTCGAATCACTCGGTGCACTGGTAAAAACAGTTATTCCGCTTTCACACCAAAACTGTGGATCAACAATTAAGTGTAGATTTGCAGTCTATGTTTCAGTCTGACAGTCCATGTTGTCTGTTTATGTTTCAGGTTTACTTGGAGTTAAACAGAGTGGTGGGAAGACATTTTAAATAATTATTTCATGCCCTTGACCGTTTCTGTCCAAGCCTGATGGACATCTTTAGGAGGAAGAGAGGCCTTACCGGCCAACTTTTGGCTGACCTGCTACGAAAGACAAAGGTGGGTTGGTTTTTAATTGGAAAAAAATGTGTGATTTAGTTTCCTCATTTACTGTGAACCACATTTCCTAAGTGTGTGGTGTACTCTATATCCACTACCTTCCAAACCACTGAGCCAACAGACGTCAGATGCCTTGTTCCCAGGGGGCTTCCGGTCATTCTGGGGGATGATCCATCTTACTTCTGTTTTGCAGTCTGAAATGCAGTCTAGTCCTCCTCCTTTATATTATCTGACTGTAGTCAGCAATACAATAGACCAAGGAGGGAAATTCAGCTTGCAGTCAGGCACAATATAAACACAACACGGAGTGCCTTCCCTAAGATCTGGTGAGCAGAAATGTGTGACAGGGGGCGCTGCTGCTCACCAATGAGCTTCCTGACCGCTTTATCAACATTGCACAGTTGTTTCTTGTTTCCATACCAAGAAATCAATGAAAAAGTTAGGACTGCCTCGATGAAAGATCAAGTCAATATGAACTTATCTGAGAATATTATCAATTCCAATTTCATTTTTGCAGAATCAATACTGTATGTGTTCATTGATAAGATTTAGGATTTGGACCTGGATCCAACCCACTCAGTCACAGTATTGTTAGACATGACTGTGCTCATCTACTTGTTCACATTCAGAGGCGAATTGGAGGACTGGCATTGATCCAAAATCAAATTACTTGTAAATGTAATTTGAATGACCTGCATTTTTGCCTGATTGGAAACGACCTCCTTTGTTACTGAATAACAATACAAAGAAAATCCCTTATTCAAGATGAGTGCCAGCCTAGAACAGCTTTGTTAAAATCTATGACAATGCAAAACTTTCTCTCAAGCTTGAAAGCCAATACCAATCTTCTCCATTGACAAATAATGGGAGACACTATTAGGAAAATAAAAGTTTGTTTGGGCTTTTTCTTGTTGTACAGTAACTTTGCCAGAATCCTCTTGGATTTTGTTGCAGTGATTCCTCCAATAAGAGAGCCAAGAAATCTGTTATCGAATTTCTGATTATGACAAACTGCTCATATTTTGCAAATAAGGGAGAGCCGGGTAAGATGAGCCAGTTTTTACTCAAATGTTATCTTGACAACGAAAAATGAGACAGAACTAAAACAAATGCTTCCACCCATATTCCAGGACGTTGACTTTCAAATTAACTGAGAATGCAGAAAGAAGAATGCAGCTAAATGAAAGAAGAATGAAAATACAACTTCTTAAAAGAAAGTGGTCTCTCAATTTGCCCCAGGTGGGAGCAAGATGATCCAAGCAAGTGGGTATATTGAGCCGTTTGGGGGCTCAATTTACCCACAAATTCAATTAAGGGCCACACATTCTCATGACACCTTAATTGAATCAGCTGTGCAAGAGTAGAGTTGGAGCTAGAAGTTGCAGGACAGGGGGTCCTTGCGGTTTTCAGAAACACTGCTCTATATTGTTCAAGATATAAAATAAATAGATAAATGAATAGATACATAAATAAATAAATGCAATCATTAAAATAATTGCTGAGTTATTCATTAAATTACTATTGTTAATGTCAGAAATCAACAAGGTGGTAAGTTGAACAACTGGCTTGATTTACCCCTTGGCTTTTGTCTCAACTTACCCCATAGTCATCTTTTTGAAAAAAAGTTGGTCTACACACTAGTTCACTGCTAACCTTTTGCTAATTAATTCATGTGGTTTTAGTCCTTGGTAGTAGACCAACATTTATTGTATATATGTTTGATTGTAGCTAAATTGGTATTCAGATAACAGCCATTAAACAACGAATGTAAAAAAACAACAACTTTTTGTTGCAAAAAACAGTTTTATGAGCATAAATGTACTTACTAATTGTCTTATGTGGCTGTTTTCATTGCAGCCATGTTGAAATAGATGTCTCTTCCTAAATGCCTGGTCACATGACAGTGCTTACTATTGCGAGGATACAGGGTGTGGCTCAACTTACCCACTGGCTCATCTTACCCCGCTCTCCCCTATATTAAATTCTAAACACAAGTAATTTCTTCTGGAAATGTGGACCAATACATGTTTAATTGTGATTTTCATGTTCAGTATTGTATTCAAAGTTAATCAAAAATGTGTCTAGAATCACATACCGGTGTAAATGTGTTAGGAGTGCAGCAATGCGGTGTTGTTATATCCCTTTACTTTACTCATCTGTTATATTTGCTTCCATCTCTTGTCTTTCTGTCTCACTGTCCTCTTCTTTCTCCCCCTCATCTCTCTGCATTTCTGTCTGCCTGTGCTAAATATTAAATAAAATGTAATATATATATAATATATATATATATATATATATATATATATAGCCTATATCTTAGTGATTAATCCTCTATTATCTTATTATAGGCTATTTCTTTCATAATAGTCCAAGCTGAAGACTCTAAGCAAAATGTAACAATCTTCATAAGATCATCATAAGATAAAGTCACTAAATCTATTTTTTTCCTTGCATGATGAATATGAAGGTAAGTGTGCTGCCCTGCCACCTTGTGACTCCCCAGTCTGCGTCTCACCTGACTTGTCTTGAGTCCCTCTAGCTGCCTTCTGCTTTACTTTCTCTGTTTATTTTCTAATTGCTTTCGAGGGCATCTTGTAGCCACTCACTATATAATATGTAAAATGAAAAAATAATGTCAGCAAACGAGAGAATCTGGGCTACTGGGCTGAGAAAGTCACTATTAGCAGCAGCATCAAGCTAGCTATTAGCTACACTGCAGGATATGTGATATATCACCAGGTTTAACTAATGGGTGCAACAATATTTATTAAACTAACCGATACCTATCACAGTAGGTCTCCCTGGCTCGTTGTCCTCCTGCTCTGTGATTCTGTTGATAGCTCATCTGTGTCGGGCAAGACGTTTCACAATAATTAATCAATTATAGCGATCACGTGTTCACGTGAGCAGGAGAGGGACAGGGGCAGTTGCGCCTGTGCAAACAATCTCATTTGTGTTTTGCATTTGCTCAAATAGTTTTGCTGGTATCACTATAATTTATTTCTAATTTTAAATGTATATGTTTTTAATTTATTTATTCGGATAATGCCTAAAATAAAATAATACATTTATATTGGAAGGGCCCCCCCCCCGCACGTGCCTGCAAGGAGGAACATGATGTAGAAAAAACATGCATTCATGAATTGGAAAAAAAATTTTTATTTGGTTCCAGTTCACATATCGGATTGACTGGTTACTCAAACTGACATCCAAAGATGAAACAGTACAGAGCTACAGTACAAAATCTTTCTCATGACATCATTTCATGCCTTTGGAGGAAGCAGAGCTCCAGATGTCTTCTCCTTCCCTCTGCACCAGCAAGGTGCCATCATCAGTCAGGTGAAGACGGCACATGTTGCTCTCATCCTTGCTGGAGTTTGTGTGCCAACAGGGTTTGTCAGCCTTGTTGTACATGACCAGGTTGCAGTCTGCCTGCATGCAGAGGCGGTGAACGCCTGATCCTGCGGTGTCTGAGGACCACATGGGCTTCCAGCCGTAGACCACGAAGTTACCGTCCTCCTGCAGACACAGAGACACTTCACCGTTATCCAAGTGTGCACTGCTACACATAAGCTCACCAAAATCAGAAAAAAACAGACTGTCCAGATCTTCTGATCTTCTGAGTTACTCACCTGAAAGATAGCCTTCCACTCCCGGTTGTTGGACATGATGTAGTCTCCCTTGCGGAGCTCATCATTTTTGGACAAGTAGTTCCTGCTCATGATTCTGAAAGAAAAGAAGAAACACTGTGATATTCTATCCATCTAAAATGCAGAATCTAAAATGCTTTGCAAAACATGTTTTGGCCTTGGTGTGCCATTTCATTTGTGCTCCCCCAGTGATTCTTATACTGAACAGAAGAACTTTTGTTTTTATGTTGGAGGCAAATATTTCCTCACCATATAGCATCACAATTTACTGATTATCAACTTTAATTTATATCCATTATGAGCCTGAATCAACAATTATAAAGCTCAGTCCTACAAACCAGATTATAACATTATATTGACAGTGCATTTTAGAAGTACAGCTACACAGTAATACATGAATCTATCATTCAGTATGGAAGTGTACAATACTTACAGGCTTGAAAGTCCTACAGCAGACAGAGTGCAGCAGAGGTGGATGAAGTGAAATGCAGTGTAGTCCCCCTTCTTTATATTATCTGGGTCGGGGGTGGAGAGAGGGAGAGGGAGAGAGAGAGAGAGAGAGGAGCGCCAAGCCCCTTTCTTAAGACAACTGGTCGTCCTCGTCTCGCTGGTTTTCACTCCTACATACCAGTTGTCAGCTTCAGCTCATCCTGAAGTCTGGTTTGTTTCCACCTGTCCTCAGGACATCACCTGAATCCCCCGCAGCATCACACCATCACCTCTTCATCGATTGGGTTATGACATGTGAACCTTCATGATCCTTGGAGGACGACATGGTTGACAGAGGGAGTATTATTGATGGATATGGACGTGGACCACCTACACATGTCCACTTTGACTGACTGATCACCAGCAACATCTGTTCTGAATTGTTGTATCACTGACTGACTGTATACATCTACACTGGCTATCAATACTGAGGAGAAGTTGCACAATAAATCACTTTTACGTGCTTTACCCATCAATGGTATGAATGCACAGCCAATGCACATGAATGAGCTTGCCATAAAGTTGTCATGATAATCACAGGTTCCATCAGGAAGCTTTTTGTCCTGGCGAGTATGAACTTAATCCTCCAGATGCATCAGGTTGTAGAACCCTATTGAACACAGCTCGGGGTCTTCACATGTCCAAACCCCTTTTTCCAGTTGGTCATATAATCAGTGAGCAGCCCCACAGGGGGAAGTGTGATTATGTAACAGGCAGCTTAGTGCTTTAATTCAGTTTCTATGGAATTACTACAGCACCTAATTCCACTCTGAAAAAGGCTACAGGGTGAAATCAGGGTGATAACTACCTGAAAATTAAAGATTTTTATATGTTTTGTGGCAACATGTATAAAGACCCATATGGCCTCATAGTGGAAACGAAGCTGTTGTCTCCTCACCGGTGCCTGGACTCAGCTCCAGACAGCATGGCGCTGCTTTGAATGCAAATGGGGGGTGGGTGGAGGGAGAGGTGCTGCGAGCCACGATTCACAGCCCACTGAGTCCGGCACAAAGGAAACTGAAGACAAATACAGGCATTGATGGTCTGAGACTGAATGGCCACCGGCTGTTTTTCATGAATGATAGGTCACATACTGTACTTTCAAAATTTTACTTTGTTTCTCATAACAAGGCGGATCAAATCTCAGAGGTACAGCATGGGAGTTTGGACATTATGCGTCCATTTGGTAAACTTGCTCTATACATTTTACTATATAATAAGCTTTGGTTATGCAATCAGTGATTCACAAAGGCATTGGGTTCATTATGTAACTAGGTGAAGATTTCAAACTGTGCCAAACAGGCACCCTTTCCCCAAACAAGACATTTTTGTTCAATTAATCCCACCAATTCCAGTCTAAGGAGAGCTGTCACATATAAGCAAGTTGAATACCAAGTAGAAAGTTCACTCTCACTCCCATGTCGAAAGTATCACACTGTTCTTCTTGTAAAGGGAGGAGAGGGGTGGGTGTATCCATGATGAGGAATGCAGCCTATAAAATCATTGAGCTCTCGGGGTCTGATACAAACACATGCATTCACTTTACTGTAGATTTATATAATGCTGTACTGCCTTCATCTGTTTCACATTATCTTTGCATTACCCATAAACTGGCTGGCTCGGTGTTTTGATGAAACAATCTTGCATCTGGAGAGTATTGACTAATGTATCCCAGCAGAGCTAAAAGAAAGTTTGCCTAAACAAACATCTGGCAGTAGCATCTTGGTTATATGTGCCAAAGAGCTAATAAACAAAGACAAGACAAGACAAATAAAGGGCTATTTGCTGTTTTTGTGCAGTTTATTCAGTGGAGTCGATGCATGTGCATACACAACAAGGGACGGCAGAATCGGCAAGTCAGGAATTTCACTTTAGTAGGGGAGACTGGGTATAGTTGTAACATGGGATAGTTGTAACAGAGAATTTTAGTTGGAATGACATGGTTTGGATCCAGTTTCTGATTTTACAAAAGGTGTTACATTTTACCCCAAGTGTTGTTACAACTAACCCAGGATGTGGGGTAAAATGTAACATTTCTGTCCCTGTGTTTGAGACAGAATAACTCTTTTTTTGTGTAACATGGAGATGTTGAAACGGCTCATTTTTGTAAAAGACAGATGTAAAAGGTTTACACCAGATTTTGAAAAATCTATCTCAAATGAGTAAGGAGATATGGACAGAAATGCGAAAAGTGTTGCAGTCATCCCCGGTCTCCCCTAAAATGAGCATGCCACAGGTTTACTACAGATTCCTCAGTTTGGTCGCAGATACACTGTGTGGTGAAGCAGATGCTGTGTGAAAGACTTCCTCATTAAGTAGACACGGCCAGAAGCGTAGGAGCTCCACTGTTGTAACTCATTTTTCTGCAGTGCTCCATTCTGGACGCCGTCATTTCCTGAAAGGACAAAGGTATTTAAGGTGTTTAGTAAATTCCAGGTTGTAGATACTTGTTCCTGAGAAATTACGGAGAAAAACTGCAGGATCCAAGTTACAGTTTGACAAGACAGAAAATGTGTGTATACCTGTGTGAGTTTGGGTCTTTGGATGCAGTGAACGTAAGGCTTGGGGCTGCTTTCTAGCTCATCTTCCAGTGTTTTGTAGCAAACTGTACAGTCCATCAATGGCTGTAAAGCAATTGTAAAACAAATATGAAGATGTATTGATGTTTTGGATATTGGCAATAGACTTGGAATCAGTGATCAGAACGGAAGAGCTTCACTCACTCTGTCGTTCCTGAACGGACATCTCTGAGGATCTGATTCAGTTGTTCCTTTGGCACACTTGGTAGGTTTCAGGTGAAAGTTGTGGTAGATGTATCTCACACCGAATCCAGACTGCAAGATAGTGGAGAGTCTGTTTATTATGAGCTATACAGTGGCAATTTTCATACCTGGAAACAAAAATCTATCACCTTTGCATTGTTCTTATAGCTGATAATGCTCTTGAACATGTTTCTTATGTTAAGTTCTTAGGTAAAAATCAGTAGTTGATCAGCTGAACTGGAAAAAACATACAAACATAAATTTCTTATGTTTCCAACAAAGTTGTTAAGAATACTAGTATGATAAGGAGAATAAGACATGTTTTGCTGGATTTGTATTATTCTAAGGTCTATCCTTTTATTTGTTATGGTAATATAGTTTGGGCCAACGCATATAAAACCAGCCTTAATGCCATTTTCTTATTGCAATATAAATTTGTCCGAATAGTTATTAATTCTAGCTGAACTCACTGCTTCGTTTTTCCTTGGAGATTCTCACCATATTTGACATTAATACATTACAGATATGTACTTTTGTTCTTAAATTTTACAATAATTTACTTCCACAACTTCTTCTACATTCACTTTTTCCCTATATCCCTTTCATTCCTTATAGTATTATACAGTATATAGACCTATTTGTAGTAGTTATGTACAGTACTACTGATAGTATTGATACAATTGATGTTAAATTATGTATTATTGTTTTTTTATTTCCTACTGTTTTGTATTTCATGTATTATCTGTGTGTGTGTTCATATGTTCCAAGTGTATATGGGGATGTGTTTGTACATGTATGACATGTATTTGAATTTATATAATGTATGTATGTTGTGTGGTTTTTATTATTAGCCCTTAAGGTTTTTTTTCATACCAACTGTGTATTGTTTACTATTGCATATATTTGTTCATATTTGCTCCTTTCCAAATTGCACAAATAAACAAATAAAGCAAAGGAAAGTGTGTGAGCCCTCTTGCTATTCTGCTGCAGGGTTTTTGCTTCTTTTTTTTTTTTGCATCTTGAATCAAAAAGATATTTGATCGCAATCGAATCAAAGCTGCACTGTCTAGGCAAGAGTTTAATGTAAAAACACACCAGTCTTATCAGCCTAAAGCACAAAGTGGGGCTGCAACTAAGAAGAGTGTCCATCCTCCCTAACTGAGATTCTGTAGATTTGCCCTATTTGGCTAAATTAAATTCTGGTGTCTGGTGTGGACAAACTGTTTCCTAAACAGCAGTGAGCGAGCCAGATCTTTTGCCTCTCTAGTCCCTTTGGTATTATTTGGTATAAAGCATCACAGACGGGCTGAGTTGGTAAACATGAGCGTGCTGTGTGCAGTTTACTGACATCACATCACATGATTTCTGGGTATTCAAGTTCCAATGTTTCAAGCAGTTACCTTTGGCTGCCAGTTGGAGCTGCCAGTGTGTGAAGTTGCCTAGTGCAGCTTTAAGTAAAAGAAAACGTAGGTGAACCACATGTACACTAGAAGCAAAAGTGGGTTTTAACAGCTGGAACTCTGGCTAAATGTTTCCTTTAAGAGTTGATCTTGACCATCATGACCTGGACTGAATTCCGGACCATAATCTTTTTTTGCTTTGGCTTTGATGTTCAGCTCATATTATTTCTTCTGACTAATGTCCACATCCTCAAAATGTCAACCTGTTGCTGCTTTGTTTCACATTTCACACAGTGGTGGGGTTTCTCTAAGCTAATTGATCCACTGATTAAGAATAAACAATTCCATTCAATATAAAAATGACCATAAATCACCAAATTAGCACTGATGAACTTCACACTATCAGCTGGTGGCAGTGTGGTGCCAGTTTTGGGTTGCTTTTTCTGTCAGGCCCTGAACTTTGAGTGAAGTATTCAAGCAAAAGTGAAAAAAACCCCCAAAAAAACCTGTAGATACTTGATCCAAACTGAACATGAAGTACAGCAGATGTTGAAACAAGTGATCTGATTCAATTCCCTCCAGGCATCATGACAGAAAATGAGTAAGCCTTAAAGAACTTACTGACAAACGTTATTGTCTTTAAAAGAGAGGGTAACACTTTCTTTTTGACTTACTAGGATTTCACTAAAATGTTTGATGCTTTTCGTAAGTTTTAATTAAATGTTATTTTGCTATCATTGATCTGAGTTATATAGTGATCAAGAATCTTCAGTCCAAAGGCACATGAAACTTGAAATAGCATTTTTCAGGAGAACGTTGAATTAAAATGTGGTCTGTAATGGTCTGTAACCCTTCACTAACATGCAGTGACGCTGCTATTAATGTTGATTTCTCATCAACAACACCACCATGAACCTTGTACTGTTGCTCTAATCTGGACCCCTTACACAGAAAATGATATAAACAATGGTGTTGTCCTTTAATCTGCGTATCAGACAATACAGTATAGTGTCCTGATAAGCCAAGAACCTTTACTGATAATAAAAATAAACTCAAATGTCTGCTTTACCTCGATGTCTGACTTTGCCAGACTTCTGAAGAAGAGAAAATGGTGCTGGACTCCGGCGTGAGAGTGGAGCTGCGTCAAAACCAGATCCACTCCTTTCTTGTAGTTTTCGGGGAGCTGATTATACGCCTGCTGGGCCTCGGCAGAGCACAGCAGCCGGGCTCCGGCACAAAGCAGCAACAGCAACACAGCAGCCATCTTCCTCTCTACGACTGGACAGCAGCTCGACTGACGGGACTATGAACACCCACCTCTCTCCCAGTGGGATAAATATTAACAAGTCCAAAACAAGTCCTATTCAGGGTGGAGCAGTAACAAGGCCAACTGAAGACGCACAAGTGGATCTGCTTCACTGACTACTGATGACTGTTTTTATCTTTCAGTTTTCCCACAAGTGACTAAACTTCTTCTTATCTAAACACATTCTCAGTGGGGAATTTCCCCCTGATTGAACCAGTTTCCCAGAAATGTGATTAGACTTATCCATAAGAGGCACAACAATGCTGACTTGGATTAAGTGTAGTAATCCAAGTCTTGGAAGGAAACCCAGCGTGTCATGAAAAAGCCCCAGGGTGTTTATAAAGGTCTGCTGTGATTCATCAGTCACAGCAGGCCCTTTTGGCTCTGCTTCATCCGCTTTTGATTTGATCCAAAACAGTTTATTGGAATCCAGGTCAGTTATAGGAAATGAGACCTACTGAATATTAAGTGGGTTAAAGGAATAGTTGACAGTGATGACAATTTATTCACCACCTAGTCACCCCAATATGAATCAAAACTCCACTGAAGTTTGTAGGATCACTAAGTTAGCACCTGTTGTTCCATCTCAGCCTTCTTCCAAACTGTTGAAGTTAACAGGACGATCTTTTTATAACTAAAAAAAAAGAATAAAATGTCTCCAAACAGCTCATGCAGCATAATCTAAATGTTTTGTAGCCAAACGATAGCACTGTGGGTCCAAAAGTCCAATATTTCCCTCAATTTCCCTCAGACTTTCAGTCCCTGAACACTGGCACATTCTACAATAAAGCATTGTCACTGAAGAGAATATAAGAGAAAATGGGTTAAATATTAGAGTTTGGGACCCACAGTATAATCGATTGGCTGCAAAACACTTGGACTATGCCACACAAGCTGTGTTTTAAATTTTATGCTTTTTTTTTTATCTGTAAAAAGATGTTTTTGTTAACTTCAACAGTTTTTGAAAAGGCTGAGGAACTGCAGGTGCTAACTCACTGGGGGAGACTAGTTGATTAATAACTTTTCATCATCGCCAACTATTCCTTTATCAACCTGACCTAATAAGGAGTTTCAGCTGACATGGGGATGAGTAGAAAATGACTGAACTTTCATTTTGGGGTGAACTCTTCCTTAAATATCAAACAATGATCAGAAAGATGTACATCCTTGTTTATCTGAACAATCCACGCTCCATCCAACTATTCTACTAATTTGTACATATTGTAACTTCCTTGTTGACTTGAAACTAAAAACATTCAAAATACAAATTAGACTGTTCTAGAGCATTTTAGATTGCATGTGTGTGCACATGGCATCTCAAATAAGTTTTGGTCTTGTATTTATTGATATTTAATTGTTCAGGAGGATGAAAAATGAAATAGCCTAGAGCCTGCTGACTGAAATACACAGCTTATTGCCTTCGTTTTTTGAGCGTTTGTCAATAAACAGTGAGTTGGAGCATTTCAGTGTGTGGGCTCTATTTCATTTTTCATGTTGTTGTCAAGTCAAGCACCTTGTACCAAGTGATTTGGATATTTTTTTTATATCATTCAGGAGGATGCCACCTTTGGAGTAATCTACATTCCTGAGGGTTTTGGAAGGATTTCCTGTAGTCAGTCTACATGAACACCCAATGTATGATGATGGTATTAAAGGATATTAAAGGATATGTTTGGCAATTTTGGACTATATATAATTTATCTCTTAAATAACTGTACTATTTGGACCCACAGACAATATTGACTCCTGAGTCAGCTGTCGGTTGAAAAGGTTGAAACTTGCTGCTAACAGTGAGTCCAAATGGGGATTATCAAAATATCTCCAAAAAAGCCATTTGTGGGCTCCACAGGGGAGTTCAGAGGAAACGTGACACAATTCCACCATTACACACACTTTGACTAATCAGGAAATCACTCAACTATTTTTCTCTGCGGTGGGGTGAATCTATATGGAGTGATCTAGTTTTGCGGATGGGTCAGACTGTAAACAGTAAGACTGTAAACAGTAAGGCAGTTGCACATGGAGCTGGGTAGAGTTTGATAGGTGACTATCCACTGGGTGCAAATGGTGCGGTGGTGCTGTCTAAATACGTCGGTTGGTCACCATATCATTTTCTGAAGAAATTCAAGGAGGGCAGAGGCAGGAATTCAAGCTCCCACTGAAAGCTTCTGTTTATCATCACCCACTCTGAAAACATGCATTCATGAATTGGAAAAAGATGTTTTTATTTGTTTCCAGTTCACATATCAGATTGACTGGTTACTCAAGCTGACATCCGAAGATGAAACAGTACAGAGCGCTACAGGACAAAATCTTTTTCATGACATCATTTCATGCCGTTGGAGGTAGCAACTGGTAATTTGCTGTTTTTATGTAATTTATTCAATCAGTGGAGTTGAGACTGGATGTCAGATCCCCAGTGCATACACAATAAGGGATGCTAGAATTGGTAAGTCATAGGAACTTCATGATAGTAAAATGAGCATGCCACTGTCAGTGTCACAGATGGACTGTGTTGTGAAGCAGACGCCATCAAAAGCGTAGGAGCTCCACTATTGTAACACATTTTTCTGCAGTGATCCATTCTGGAGTCCGTCATTTCCTGAAATTAAAAAAGGAAGTGAGTTAGATGTCTGATTAGTAATTTCCAGGTTGTATCATGGTGAAGTAGATACTTGTTCCTGAGAAATTACGGAGAAAAACTGCAGGATCCAAGTTACAGTTTGACAAGACAGAAAATGTGTGTATACCTATGTGAGCTTGGGTCTTTGGATGCAGTGAACGAAAGGCTTGGAGTCATTTTCTATCTTGTCTGCCAGTGTTTTGTAGCCAACTGCACAGTCCATCAATGGAGCTGATGTCCCACACTGCCCCTCTCCCCTTTCCTAAACAGCTGGACTCACCAACATTAGATCTGACTGATGTCCAAGTCCTCAGCTGGCTAAACAGCTGAAAAATGTCAACCTGTTGCTGCTTTGTTTCATATTTCACACATGTCCTTCAGTGGTGGGGTTTCTCCAAGCTAATTGATCCACTGATTAAGAATAAACAATTTCATTCAATATGCAAATGACCATACATGCATCAAATTAGCACTGATGAACTTCACAATATCAGCTGGTTTTGGGCTGCTTTTTTTTTTTTATCAGGACTTTAACTTTGGGTCAAGTATTCAAGCAAAATTGAAACCACACCTTATCGAGGTGTTTGGAAAAAAAAGAAAAGAAAAAAAGGCCACTGCTGCAAACCTGTAGATACTTGATCCAAACTGAACATGAACTACAGCAGATGTTGAAATAACTGATCCAATTCAGAATTCCCTCCAGGCATCGTGAGAGAGAATAAATGACTAAGCCTTAAAGAATTGTGGAGACATTTGATTCGTTTTTGGAGCTGTAAAAAGATCGTCCTGTTAGCTTCAATACTTTGGCAGAAGGTTGAGATGGAACTACAGGTGCTGACTTGCTGTGTTCAGCTGACATGGGGATGAGTAGAGAATGACTGAACTTTCATTTTGGGGGTGAACTAATCCTTTAAATAATGGGTTTGAGATAATTTAGGTCGAAGTAACCCATCCTCCCATTGAACTAAGAGTATAAACATTCTTGAAAAAATAAAACTTATGATTCTTTACAAAGTGACACTTTATTAAACTTGTGTATCCCACTGAACATTCAACATTTCTATTCAAAAAAATGGAAAATTGCTAAACAACGAACACAAAATCACACACAAATGTGCTAAAAAAGTAGGAATATTGATGAGGTGAAGTGCACACAGTAACAAGAAAGTCAATATCTGCCTTTTGTTTACAATTTTAAGTATTCAAAAAGCAAAGATACACTCTCAAAGGTGACAGATCAATGACAGTGACCCGGTGACCCACTTATGCTGTTGTTCAGTTCAACCTGTCCACAGGCTGTTGAACATTGGCCCTTTACACACAGCGTTCACTTTGTTCCTCTTGATGCTAGAAGAGTCGGGGCTCCGCTGCTGTAACCCATTGAGTTGCAGTGATCCACTCTCGCCGTCTTCATATCCTGCCATGAGGAGAAAAAAAGTGAACAAAATAGTATGAGAGACATACAAACAAAGGTCAGAAATAAGTGCACAAAATGACATTCTGCCTCCATGCTTGCAGTGTAATGTTTACTTGATGTTAAGTGGATGAAATCACAGTCTAAACATTAAAAGAGATTAAATGTAATCCTCCATTAAACAAACTAACCTCTGTGAGGGCCGGTTTGTGCACACAGTGGATATACGGCTTCGGATCTTGCTCAATTTCTCCGGCGAATGTTTTGTAGCAAACTCCACAGTCTATTAACGGCTGCATGAACGCACACAAACAAATACCACAGACAAGTCAGAACAAGCCAGTCAGCCAGTCGCAGTTCATGCTGTTGAGGTTCAGCAACTCTGGTGAGAATCTGCTCACTTTTCAGAAGATACTTACTCTGTCATTTCTGAATTGGCATTGATTTGAGTCAACAGTTCCTTTCGGGCACTTGGTGGCTTTAAGGTAGAAGTGGTGGTAGATGTAAATCACATCGAACCCAGGCTGAGGAGAAAAGGAGGGGCATTAAGCACTGAACAAGTCACTCAACAATCCTCAACCACTTTGATCTCTGAGATATTCACTACATAGTTTGATAATATGAACTTTTCCTGAGCATTTTCCCTTATAGACTCAGAAAAATGCCAAGGAAAATGTCCAATTGTGTTTTTTTCCCATGGTTTACTCACTGTAGATGAGATTCAACACAACAAAATAACCAACACTGACTCTAAAAGCAGGCGTACTGTACAATACCTGGATGTCTGACATCATGAGGCTTTTGAAGAAGAGAAAATGGTGCTGGATTCCAACATGAGAGTTGAGCTTCTCCAGGGCCAGATCCACTCCTTTCCTGTAGTTATCAGGGAGTCGACTGTAAGCCTCCTGAGCATTAGCAGGAAACAGCAGAGCTCCGGCACTGAGCAGCAAAAGCAACAGAGCAGCCATCTTCCTCTGTGTGTCTGTACAACTGCTCTCAAATGGGCCACCCACTCTGAAACTGGGCTATAGGGAGGGAAGAACCTGCCCTCGTTTCCTGAAACAGACTACAACATCCTTTGGTCATGCCTCGACGTTGCTAGTTTATCATACTTTGCAAGGTTGTGTCACATTCAACATGAATATTCTGTATAATTTTAGAGATTTCTTCTACTTCTGTATTTTCCCCAAGAATCTTCATGTCCAGATGGCAAAAATACACAAGTGGATTTAGACAGAAAACACAGCAGAACAAAGGTCATGATAAATAGAAAATTACCTTTATTTGTCATCAATATTTGAACCACTTATGTACAAGGGAACATCAGCAATAACGACTCGCGGCTTTGTATTGCTTTTGAAATGGAACAATATACTGTATCAGCATTTTATGAGTTCAACAGATCACATACACAGAATACCTTCACTTCATCCACAGGCACAGTAAGCAAACATAAAACTGACATTACACTCCACTGCCAACTTTTCATAAATATCCCCTTCACTGTCCATGGCCATGATGCAGCCAACGGCTGTAAAAATGAATCTTTGTTATGTGTACATTTAAAAAAAAAAAAAAAACATGACATGCTCCAAATATATTCTTCAAAGATCGGCAATGATGCCACATATTGCAATAGATACATAATGGAGAGAGGAACATGGATTTATGAGCATCTGAAAAGTGCAAACTATTTTAACATGTGTCATCCTTAAAAATACATGAAACACTTGTAGCTGATCAGTCCATGGTCCCGCAGGCACTTGAGATTTTGTGCAACTTTGTGACACCAACAGGCACAAGATCACAACACAGACAAGACTATGATGAGATGGGACAGGGCAGTTTAGAGTGAGGTGAAACGTAGTGTCTGCATTACACACATCTGAGAATAACAGAGGACCAAAGATCTAGGTTTTTTTTTTGACACGGTCAAAGCTTTAACCAATTGACGATACACGGATACATTTGTAACTCCTACACCAGACATAAACCATTCTTAAAAACACTTTTTTTTTTTTAAAGCCTTCCCTCTCAGCAATGCACAAGTATTGAGATTGTCTACACAGATTGCGTGGAAATTTGGTTGAGTTCACTCATGATTGCGAATGAAATGCTGTATGCTACCGTTTCAAACTATTAGTTCACGCCAGTGAAATAGAAAAGATGTAAAATGACCTTAGGATATACTGTGGAATGTTGTATTGTAAAAAAATAGAGTTAATTCATGCTGAACCCCCTTGCGCACCTTAAGAAACAACAACGTGGTTTAGGAAGTGAGATGACTGAACTGAAGTTGATTGTTCTGACCACAAAACTATTTACATGAGACATTTGGCACTTTAGACAAAGAAACCAATAAATTAGTGCTCTCCCATTTACCAAACAGACTTCTTGACTACACCAAGTGAGACCTCAAGCAACTCAAAAACATAAACTTTACATTAGTGCCTTTACAAGATACACTCTGCAGGCAGGGGGGTCAGCAAAAAAAAACAAACATATATCATGAAATAAACCGCAACATTAAATAACACAATGAAAGTATTGGTATGCCACTATGTTAACTTTCTACTTATGAAAAGTGTTGTGTGATATGAGTGTGTACTGAAAGCTGTGATGCCATTACATTAGTGTAGTGAGAAATGTGTACTTTTCCCATGTACTTTTTTGGTACAACAGCACAACAGTCCTGTCAGAGCTCCCTCTACTGGTGAACTTTGTTTACTGCAGGTACAGAATACACCAGCCACCAAGGTGTTTTGTCTGATTGTAATAAAGCCAAGCAATATAACCAGCAGCTACACTAAACTGCTTGAATACAGAAAAGACAGATAAGCTTAAAAATCAGTTGGAGATAGGGTTATTTAAGAGGCAAGCTAAAGCAACATTGATTTTTATGGGCAAGTATATGATGGGCCCAAGAGGACACTAAAGAAATATAAAATGATTACATAAAATACAGTATTAAGTCAAACAGATTTGGTGTCTTAAAAAGTGCCATGAGCTTCAAGAGGCTGCTAAAGTGATCTGCTGTCTAAAATAAGGCAAAATGAAAAAAAAAAAAAAAAAAAAACCTCTCAGTATACCTTTTATTTCCTTCATAAGGCGCTTAAGTGAGCTTATTAAAAAGAGCAAAACATGAAAAAGCGACAAACTTGAATAGCGATAACTCTATGTTAAAATAAGGAATGTATCCCATATATCCTCCACATATTCAATGTGAATCAGAGCAACCTTTCAGGGCTGAAAATGAATCATCGTCTGCAAAATCTATCTACTGTAATTGCATTCAATTTTGAGCATTTTGAGATCACATCGGTTGATTTGGAATCTCTTGTCCCCTGAAATATTAAAAAACAAAAAGTATATTACGAACACGCACGCTAACGACTGTTTGATCTCCCCAGCTGATATTCATTCTTTGTGCCACAAAGTGCTGCAGAATAACAACAACCAAAAAAAAAAAAAACCCATCCTCCTATTGATGTGAGGGTGGCATAGGCTGGGCCGTGAATCTGCTGAGATGGAAGTTAAATAGTGAAAGAGCTTCCGCCAGATCTCCGAGGAACGAGCCGATGTGCTTTCTCGTCTCAGTGATGGTTGGAAAAGGGCCGACAGCATACAGTGAGGCGGCATCGAATTGCTGTGAAAGAGTTTGTGGGACTCAGTCGCCGGATTCCCCCCCCCCCCCCCCCCCCGTCTCATTGGTTGGTTGAGTGATTGACAGATTTTGGTGTCCGCTAAGAGGAGAGTGTGGTGCGTGTGAGGGCCTGTCGTAGGTTAGACGGGCATGTGCATCTCCGAGTACTCATCGTGACACTCTCGGTCGTCGAACTTCGGCTCGGCATCGTCCGCATCGAGCTGGAAGAGGAGAAGAGAACTTTATTCAGAGTACAGTAGAGCAAGTAAAAGCGGTAGAGACTGTGCACTTTAAACACTTATAAAGCTCAGTTTAAGCTTAGGTAACTCAAGTAAAAATATGTTATTACAATACATTTGAAAAATTTTGTTAAAAGGAAAATTCCACCCTTGGATACTCTTACACTGTTATATATCATCAATCTGTGATGTTCAATGCATTCCAGGAGTTATTTTGTGATAAAGTGTTGTAATTTACTCTTTTGTTATATCAACTTTCTCTCAACCTGCCTCGTCTACTTCTACTTCAGTTAGTGATTCACTACATTTCCCAGAATGCATTTTTACAACTCCCGGAGAAAGGGGCTCTCTGTGCTGTAGGTGGAGAGAGCTAGAGAGATAGTAAGTTTCTTCAGTTGAGAAAAAGTGAGAGTAGAGAGAGCACAATACTGTGGAAAAGGGCGTTATATTTCACACATTACTGATCTGCAAAGACACAAGCTGTGGCTGCATTGCATTCTGGTCTATTGAGGCTACTGGTGGTCTCTCTGCCTCTTCTACAATGGATTTCTCCCTGTATGATTGTTGAACATCGGTGCAAAATTAGTCTAGAAAGGAGCCCTTGCTCTTTGATTCTGAGGGACTAACACCAAAACCTGTTCATGTTTTAGATAGCTGTAAAAATTTCTGCTATCAAACTCCATTGTAGTTGCACTGGAAATATGTTGATATGATGTCACATTGTGTATGTTTGCTCATTTATCCATAGGAATAAGAAAAATACAATGGACCCAGAAATGCAAGGTACAATGCAAGGTAGGGTTTTGGGTGGATTTTTCCTTTGACAAAATTCTTGTCTTGAGCTAATTACATTTCAAAACAGTGGCATAATATGTGCTATAATATGAACAAGTGCATTTCTATAGTTTAGGGAATAGTGCAGGTGTACAAAGCTAGCGTACTGCGCCTCCCTGTGGCTGACTTACACATATCATCTCTCTGACAGTGAAGATGCGGGGCAGCAGGAGCATCTTGACGGGGACGGTGAGGATGAGGACGAAGGGGAAGGCCAGCGACGCCTGGGTGGACATGACGGCCCACAGAGCTGCCAGACACACCACCTGGATGCAGGTGAACAGGTGCATCCGCAGCGTCCGGACCTGGGCACACAAACACCGTTCATGTGATGAGCGACAGCACTCAAAGTGAGACCAGATACCAGATACAGATCGGGCGTTAAGCAGGGCTCCAACGTAAACGATAACATGTACTCAGGATTAGGCCTGATCTTGAAAGTATCATCGTTGTAGTGCTGTTTTAGAGGAAACAAATTTACAGTGATGTTGTGGCTCACAATATAGTTATGATGCTTCAGATATTTACATATATTTTATTCTTCAGGGAACAGATTTCTTTAAATAAATAACTTCCACTTGGTCACTTTTGGTGGCTTTTGAAAGAAGCAACTGTAACCTCCTGATTTTTCAGGATTTATCCTAGGTTTATGATGACACTGTATTTTCACTTTATCATTTTACATGTAATTTCCATGACTGCAAATCTAATTTGATCAACACGTTTTGTTTTTTTTACAGTCTGGTGTCATTAACACTTGATTATTTGATCACTTTATTATTTCTTAAAGCTGCACTCGGCCGTCTTTTCAGCCTAAATCACAAAGGGTTGCAATAGAGAAGAGCGCCTCACCCGCCCTAAATGACACCTTGTAAATTCGTCCCATTTACCCAAATGAAAATTCCGGTGTCAGGTATGGTCACTGGCGGGAAATCCTCTCTTCCCACTGGAAGTGATGAAGTGAAACTTAAGAGTGAAATACGAACTGTTTCCTAAACAGCAGCAAGCGAGCGCTCCATCCAGAGAAAGCTGGACTCTTGCCTCTTGCCTCTCTTGTCCCTTTGGTATAAAGCATCACAGGCCGGCTGAGCTGGTAAACATCAGTGTGCTGTGTGCATTTTACTGACATCACCCTAAATGATTTCTGGGTATTGAAATTTTAATTTTTCAAGCAGTTTCCTCCTTCCTGCCATTTGGAGTCACCAAAGTGCAAAGTTGCCAAATGCAGCTTCAAATGATAATTTGTTTTTGGAGCAAATTTCCGCTCAGCCTCATCACCGAGTCTCTCACCTTGCGGACGTAGGTGTGGTCAGGGTGGTACTTGGGCGGCATGAGCAGCAGCATCATGCGTTCTGTTAGCTGGATGCCATTGAGTGACATCACACCCATGTAGAGGAAGATACCAAACAGCACCGCCAGGGGGATCATACGCAGCAGGGGTCCTATGACGATGGACATGCCTTGGGAGAGGGGAGTGGAGAGGGTTAAAGACAACGTGAAAGGGCATTTCAACAGTGTCTTGCTTCTGTGATGTGACATATTTCTGGTTGAAACACAATGTGGGGAATGGTCATTCAAAAGTGCAGCAGTGGACCACAGCAAACATGGAAATTGACTCAGAAGAACTGGACAGGATATTAGCCTGCATTTCTCCTTCAAAACCTCCATCACCCACGTCAATGATGCTGCAGGAGGGAGGAATATTTTAGCCACTCATCCTACTTTGAAAGTTGGTTTTATAAGATGGGGTGGGGAGGCAAAACAATGACGATATGATTGGTTGCAAATTTTATATATGCCCACAGATACACAATGCTGCAACTCCTAAAAAGTTTTCCAGGAAGGTATAAAATGGGGTTTTTGATATAAAAAGACATTTTTTTTTGGCTTTTTGGGCCACTTTATTTTCCCTTTAATAATGGGTGACAACAGTAATGAGAGAGTTGCACTCCACCTAATCATATGTTCACACACACTTTCTGTTCAATAGCTATGATTCCTTTTAATGTCTGACACTCACCAACCAAGATGGCCACCAGCAATCCTGTAACCCTCTGCTCTTTCACTTCCTGGATACGAGGCTTGTCTCCGGGGGCAACGGCCTTACTCATGACAGTGAGGGCGTTGGCGTGGGTTACAGAGCGAACGGTTGCAGCAGCCATCCATGGCAGGCCGAAAAGGGCACAGCTGCCCCCCAGCACTACGATCAGCAGCAGGTCCAGATGGAAACCTGAACCCTTCACCAGCATCCGCTCCTTCTTACTCACTATCAGACTGGACAAAGGTGGGAGACAGACAAGAGGGTAAATGGTGACAACCAAAAAGACTGGCCAAAAAGATTCTTCTTGTCTTTACCAGTAAAGTGAAAAAAAAGTGAGTTTTCTTCGCTTCCATAGTAGAATACTGCCTGCATGCCTTTAAAATAACAATTGCCAGGTAATGTAATAATTTGTAAAAATGTAATGAAATGTCCCTTTAAATGAGTAAAAAATACAACCTGATATTGTAATATTTTTTTTCCTGATGATGTCATGTTTGATAACATTTATAGGGACATTTCATTAAATTATTTGGCTGTTATTACATTATCAGTTGTTACATTATTACATTAACCAGCATTACTACCCCATAAGTAAGGGGTGTAATCTTTTTTTTAAATTATTATTATTACAATATCAGTCTAATGATGTTATTACATTATCTGGTAATTCATTACATTAACAGGTTTTATTATATTTTTGACCCATTTCGAGGGACATTATATTTTGATAAGTTATTACATCATCTGGCAGTTATTACATTATCGCTTGCTACAAGGTTGTAAATCCTACTCGAAAATCCCATTCCCATCAGCTTTCAGGTTGCACATTGAAACTGCAGTCAAGTGTGGTGAATGATGTATTCATTTCAACTAAAACGAACCAAATGAACAATTTTCATCACATAGGTCATTTTGTGTTAATGACGCCTCGGCAGGACACAACTATGTGAATGGATTTCCTGCTTGTGTTTGACGTTGTAATGTTCAAATCTAATCACTCATTAAGTGCATGTTGGGGTGAAACAGCTGAGCAACTACAGTGTACAGAAAACTTCAATGATGACGTTTATGGCTTCAAACAAGTTCGAACACGTCAACCCTTCCGTGCTTTGAGCCGTCTTTGAGCCTGTTCTGATGCTTATTCCCATACGACATGATGGCGGCTTTACTCACGTGGTGATCTGGGTCTCCATGAAGATGAGGATGAAGACCAGCAGAGCAGGCAGCACACAGGCGAACATCATCCAGATGGGGAACTCTCCTTCAGAACCAAGAGGATTGATGACCCAGCCACGCTTTTTGGGACTTGTTACTGAGAAACCGCTGGGAACACTCAGTTTCTGGACGGAGGGAGAAAGACAGCAGTAAGACTATTGGCAGAGAAAACCAAGATGATAAAGGTTTGTGATCTGTATGTTTGGGAATTAAATGAAAGAGAGGCCAAAGGAAAATGGACTCTGTTACAAATGATACAAATCCAAGTATTTGAGTCTCACTTGTGTGTAGGTGTCTTCTATGCTGTAGTCCACCAGGACCATGATGAGGATGGCGATAGGTACTCCGAAATCTCCAATAATCCTACGGAACTGAACACCAGAATACGGGACAGTGTGAGCAGAACTGGCTCCTTTATATATTATATCAAACAACAATCAGAAAGACGTACGAAGATGTGTATTTCACAATCCACTCAACTATTGTGGATTGTAATTGATTGTAATTTCCTTGTTGAGACCTGACACTAAAAACATTCAAAATACAAATTAGACTGTTATAGAGCATTTTAGATTGCATGTGTGTGCACTTGGCTCTTCATCAGGTCCAGCTCAAAATGTTGTCAAAAAATGGTGTGTTGGAGGATTTCAGTGTGTGGGCTCTATTTCATTTTTCATGTTGTTCTCACAGCAAGCATCTAGTATGAATTGATGTGCATATTCTTTTATATTGTTCAGGAGGATGCCATTTTTGGAGCGATCTCCATTCCTGAGGGGTTTGGACATACAGTACAAAGGATTTCTTGTAGTCAGTCTAAAAACATACAACCCCAAATGTATGATGATGGAAGGTTCAAGGAAAGTTTAATGAATGATATACAAAGGGATTGATGTCACAGCGGTATTCAGTATCTTTGGTGTATTAAAGTAAGTTTAGGGCCTCACCCTTCCAGGGAAGAATGCACTGTTCTTGAACTTGCGTAGGTAGAAGGCGATGAAAAAGGTTCCAGCCATGAGCACTAGAGAAAGCAGCGCAGTGTTGGGCTCGCCTTGGACCTTCACCATCACAGTGCTGTTGCTGTTGCTCAGCATTAGTGTGATGTTTTCTGATGAGGCGTCCCCTTCTGTGCTGTTGTCAAGGGAACAGCGTTTCAGTGGGTGCTCCTTGAAAATCTGCCAGGTGACACAGAGGGCTCACATTAATGCACAGCATTTCATGGCCTGCCACAACACATAGTACACACACTACACACAGACATCTACAGTGATTACTTTATCAATGCCTCAGAGGGATTAGCATTCATCACACTTTTAGGGACCACAATCACACTTTCTGGGAAAGGAGATTAGTCCATAACCAAATCCGTTTGAAGTCTGAGCCATAAAGCTCTAAAAATAGCAGCCTTCCAAAATCATGAGCCTGGATAATAGTTAAACTCTCAATCCATTTAACTTTCAAGGCCAGTCAATCACAAAAGATTTTGGAAGTGCACTTGCTAGAAAAACATACTCATTTCGACCCCAAGTTTTGAACATTGTCCAAAAACTAGTCAGTTCAATTCAGTGTCACGGATGTAAACCCCCAGCATGCCAACAAAAACTTCTTGTAATTAGAGTTGTTATTTCAAGTCTCAGGTGTACCCTGCCAAGCTTAATGAAGGTTTCGCAGATGAAGATGAGGGAGATGAGGAAGGAGAAGATCTCCTGGGTGAAGCGGGAGATGAAGCGGACCAGGAAACTGCCCTCAAAGGCCACTGTGACGATCACGATGATGATGAGCCAGACCCCGATCCAGACACGGCCCGTCAGGTACTCCACTTCGTTCCCTTTGCAGAACTGTAAGCACACAGGCACATTCAATAAATGTTAGTTATCTCACATTTCCATAGCAGGCATGAAAACTTGCATTAAAACAACAAACGCATACAATACATATAAGCAGTTAAAGGATAAGGCTGGTGTTTTTTAATGCATTGTTTACCGTCAACAAATCCTATGAAAATAACAAAATCAACAATGCGTTTGCTCTACTCCCGTTACTTTCTGACTTCCCGTCAGAAAGTTGACTAGCCGTCAACCCGGAAGTCATTGGCTCCAATTGTAAGCTAAAAACCTTGAAATACAGCTCACAAAGACATACAGTAGTTTCAGTTTTAAAAATCGCTAACTGTTACCACAAAAAGTCAGGCTGTTGTAGTTATTACCAAATCAAATTGAAATAGAAACAAATTCTTCATTACGCCGGGGACTATTTTCAGTGCTATGGAACTACTTTCCCGAGATCGCAAAGTGTTTACAACCGGCTTATTAAGTTGTTTGAGGATAAAGTCGGCCAGGCCGGTGCATCACGATGATGAAATATGCTGCCCAGAGCAGCAGCATATTTCATTTTTTTATTTTCATTTTTTAGGATTTGTTGACAGTAAGCAATGCATTAAAAAACACCAGCCTTATCCTTTAATTATACCGGGTTTCTCAACCAGGTTTTTGAATTGTAGGCGTTTTGCTGATGTTATCATCCTGAGTCACTTGGAATGAGTGCAATAGTGGAATAAGCTTAAATTCACCATCATTACAAGAGTGTTAGGAGTGCAGAACCATAGTGAGAAATGATCATGTAAAAGAGCAAAGTTCTAGAAAAGTAATGAGGAAAAATAAAAAAAATAAGGAAAGAGGAGAAATGGATGTTTATAAGACACTTAAAGTTAAAGACAAAAAAATTGAAAAAGAAAATGTATAAAAGGTACGGTGTGCAATTCGAATTCGAATCTCACATATGGTACAACGTGAGTTGGACTTCATAGTCTTAAGATATTGTAAACTGATGGACATGAACTCACAGAATAAAAGGCTTCTTCAAAGACAAGCAGGGGTCCGGAGAAACCCACGATGAGCAGCGGCTGAGCCCCCAGCAGGCAGAAGACGACGCCTTGCACTGCCGTTGACACGATCAGCTCAGACACACCAATCAGACCCTCCGTCTTCTCACCTAGCAACAGACATACACAGCCCATTAACACCTAATGAAACACCCGGGGGGAACAATGGCTACTACTTAAAAATACCATTAATGCTTTATCAACTCAACCATTATTACACTTACAAAAGCAAGGATGAGTTTGACAGTGGAGACAATGGAGGAGTTTGTGTGTTCATAGTGAATGCACAGTGGGTCAAATTTTGTTTTCCCACATGTAACTCACCCAGTAGGCCTCCAAATGTTATGGCTGGGGAAAGGGCAGCAAAGTAGATAAAGATAACGGCAGCCATGCACTGAGCGTTCAGGGCGTCCTTGAAGTCGCTGACGTACTTTGGGTAACGGCGACGTACATCTCGAATCAGCCCGCCGAAGGGACGTCCGGAGCGCTGTAAGGGGTCGTCTGATTTTTTCAAAGGCGTGAGCAGGGCCTCTGGGTGACGGAAAAAGAACAGGTCATTAATTGCATTTCAAATAACATGTTGTGTAAAGTTTCATAGGATATCCCCAAAACTTGAAAATACTTGTTTTATAAGGGCCAAAAGATTGAGGAGGAAATGCTCACCTTTATCTTCAAGGCTCTTGGGCTCCTTGGCCAACAGTTTGACCTCCTGCTCCTCCCTCTTGCGGAGCATCTCCCTCTGGAAGCGGGCGACAGAGCGCAGTAGCTCATCCCCGCCCATCTCAGAAGGGGGAAGCACAATGCTGCAGTCCAGGAAGCCGTTGATGGCGTTGAGCAGGTCCTGTCTGTCGTCCGCCAGGTAGGCTGCCTCATGGAAGTGCTAGATGGAGATTCAGATTTACACAAATCCTTTAACTGATCTTTCATGAGTATTGAAACAAGCTATGAGCAGGAAAAGTATATTATTCCTCTTCTGTATATAGCTGAACTTAGTCTACCAGGCACCTTAGAAGGTAACAAACCATCATTTTGAGGTTCCTTTCTATTTTCAAACAGGCTGGTAAAATGGCTAATGAAATTTTGAAAACATAAAACTTTGTGGCTGTTGGACAAAAAAAGTAAATTTTCCTCCCAATCTACACTTCACTCACCTTGTCAGACATGAGTGTGGAGATGGAGCGTCCTATCTGGTGGTAATCCATGCTGGTGCTGGGGGGTCCCAGCAGGACGAAGAGGAACCTGACAGGCACAGGGACCTCCAGTACAGAGTCCAGCTCCACTGCCTCCTGCAGCCGGACAAAGGCCATGGTGGGCTGCTCCAGGAAGTCCACGCTGCCTGGAAGACCCGGGACAACAGTCAACATGCACACAGTACTACACACGCAATTAAAGACGAAAGAACAAAAGCAATAGAAGCAGTGATATAAGAGGGTTAGGTGGATTTCAATATTGTATTCTGACTAGTAGCTTGTAGTAGCTTATGTGCAAACAAGCTCTTCTATGGTTAGTAGGAGATAACTCACCCACAAGGACAACTGTGGCCTCAGCGTTCTCTGGAATCTTCTCCAGCAGCTTCAGTTCATGTTTGGACTTGGACCGATGCATGCCAGGCATCGGGGTGGACTCCTTCTGCTGGAAACGGCAAGCAACAGGACCAATCAGGACCATGCAGACAATACTTGAATACCATCAGAATTAGAAACCATCAGACTTTTTGGAAAACAACTTCAGGCAAATAAGGGCATCCAATTTTTACATCATCAGACCTGGACCTACCTGGACCTCGTTCTTCTCCACGTCGATGCGTGTGTCTGCCTCCCCTGCGACGTTCGTGGTGCCCATTAGAGGGTCGGTGACGGACGGCTCTGGCTGATGGATGTGGTTGGCACTGTGGTGGTGGGCCATCAGGCTGCCCAGGCTGGCTGCGGAGATGTTCCTGGGGAAAGGGCTACTGTGCTCCTTCTCATCGCTCGGGTGACTAGGGGAAGCAGCGAGAGGTACAGACAGGGTGAGCAGGAGGAAGAGAGGCAGTGACCAGGCATGAAGCCACCTAGTAGCAGGAAGCATGCAGCAGTGAGAGGAGACAGTTTAATAGCTACTCGTCCTTTCACCCTTAAAACGAACACCGATTGCCAATAATCAGTATAAATTAGCATTAGTCATGAAGTCAATGTGTAGCCCTATGTCAGTGTGTCTCTTCACTAGATTTTTCTGCTCTAATTAGCTTACTCATCTCTATTGAGAAATATGACTTAATTGTTTAGGCCAGCATAGCTTAAGGGGGCAGGAGGGGTGGCGGGTTGAGCCAGAGACTTGTGTAGGAGGAGATAAGTTATATCCATGTTGTTGCAATTCCCTCTGGTTGCCAATAGATGCTGATACAGGTCATAGATTACTTAACACGCCCCTTTAAATAGGAATCTCTACTAGGTTGGTGCTGCAGCCTGGTGCTGCCTGTCACCTGTGTTTAAGCAGCAGGGCCCTCAGGACGTTGGCACGGTCCTCAGCCTTGATCTGGTCAGAGATGATCATCTGCTCCACCACCTGGTGGGCGATGCCAGGCAGGGTCTTCTGGTCCAGGTCCAGCAGCACAGCTCCTGGACACACACACACACACACACACACATCACAGTGGGTTCAGTCACATATGAACTAACTCTCTGTCTCTCTCTCCCTCTCTGTGTCCCTCTGTGTCTCTCTCTCTCTCTCTCTCAGACACACACATGCCAGTCTCTCACCGTGTGAGATGGTCTTGCGGAGCTCCAGCAAACTGCGGAAGGAGAGCGAGGCCACGTGGGGTTTCCCCCAGCGGTCAGTCTCCTCCTCCACATCTTCCTCAAACTTGATCCAACGAGCCGTCTCCTTCCACTGCATCTCCTGGTTCTTGTCCATGGTCAGCTCGTTCAGCTCCACAAAGACCTGGGAGAAGCGTGACAAAGAAACACATACAGGCAGTGAGTGAGGTGTAGGTGAGGTGGGGTTAAGATCGTGGAGGATGTCCTGAGACAAAACAGCATGCACTTCAAGCATGTGCCAAATATTAATGCTGAATATCTTGACGTAAGTAGTCAACCCAAGGCGCTAGCAATTGGTCAGTTGGTATGCTCAAAGTTGATGTAGTGGTGGTGACTTCAGTGGAGCATCTTGCCTAGGAAACCAAACTGCATGTCCACATCAAAAAACAGCCTACATGCTTACCAGTGTATCATTGGGGTTATTTGAAGCAGTCAACTCACAAAAAGGTAAACTTGTCAATGTTATTACCCTTTGGAAATCCAACTTAGACTAAAGTTAAGCTAAAAATACAAAACTAGTGAAAACACAGCAGATGATACATTAAAAACTTTGGAGGAGAGGACACAGATGTTGTGCATCATCACACCATACAGCCACAGCAGCCTCCTCTCAAAATCAAACGTTTGTCAAATGGCGATTAATAAAACACCATGCTGGTCAGTCACAATCACCTGTGAAATGGACCAAAACAGACCAAAATATAGGTTGGAAAACACTACAATCTCACTTAATTTGCCCTTGTTGTGCCAATACACCACAGTTGCATGCCTGTGAAAACACGTTCACACTGGTCAAACCTTCTGGTGGTGAGCCATGTAGCTGGAGAAGTCCAGCAGGATGCCGTCAGGCCGCGAGGCGGAGCGGTACAGAACCACCGGTAACGACTGGAGGAGCGAGAGGGTGGAGGAATGGACTCAAACACTGATACAGCCGACACCGGCACGGAGGAGGGGACCCTCACTTTTCTACATACACACGCACACACCTGCACGCAATTCTTCCTCAACAACACACACTTGCACTCACACCCACCTGACAGGGACCTGTTGTTTACCTGGGCTGCTGGGGGCCCGAGTCTGTGTGTGTTAATAAAACATGGCTCCCTCTCTCAGGAGCTCCCAGTGTCTGGTTACCTAAGCTCCTCTCTCCCCCTTTTCTTTTCCGTGTGTGAAAGGAAAGAACTCATTCATTCATTTTTAATTGCGCCCCCTGTCCCATCCACAAAGGAGAGGGGGCTGTGTTAAATTTGAGAGAGGGAAAGAAGGGAAAACATTTCCCAGGATTTGCCATGATTCCTGATTATATTTTGGGGTAATAAAGCACAACCTGAAGTAGAACATAAGGATTACAAAAATAGGCCCAGCAAGCTTTTTTCAACCATATTATATTACAGCTGAATTTACTGTGGCCAAAATAGAAAGATATTCCTACAGGAAAACTTGAAAAACGCAACTACTCGACCTCTCAAACAACAAAAGTACACTTTTACCATAAATCAATTTACAGACACTGATAAAACTTAAAAAGATGTGCTAACACCAAGGCAAGAATCAACCAAATTCTGCGTTAGCCGGCATTAAGTGATGCATGTCCTGCCTAATCCTAGAGGGTGGGGATGACAAGCCATCTCAGGCAGTGTCTCACCTCATGTGGGGTGTGGTCCTGTTTACGGCTGCGAGTGCTGGGCTCTTTGTGGTCCTTGCCGATGTGCACCACCTGTCCCTTGGTGCTCTTTCTGACCAGGTGTCTGCGCACACCAGGTACATCCTCGAAACGATGGCCTGGAAGAGGGAGAAGACAAGAAAGGTGAAATGTGTTAAAGAATGCAGTTTAATGACTGGGATTGACGTTGAACGACAGACACCTTCAATATTAGGCTCTCTGAAGGGTAGATACGCATTTGGCTCATAATCTGACACTTTAGCCAAAACTGAAAGATATCATATAGAATTTAATAAAATGAGATCCATGCAACACTGAACAGAAACTGGGAATTAAGTCTCTGTACAGTAGGTAAGTCACATCATTTTACAGTGTGGTACAATTTGCTTCTGCAGCTCTCAACCTGCGCTGCGTTGACCTTTGGCCCCAAGATCAAATCTCAGCCCACCAAGTCACAGAGGGCCAGGCCGCTCTGCTTTTGTTCTTGTGGTCCCACAGCAGGGAGTAGGGTTACCCATGCTGGCAGCACACCAAGCATTGAAAGGGACATGGAGAGAGACTGAAACAGTGTGGGTAGGGAACGTCAGGTGCTGGAGATGAAGGATCAGAGGAACTGTTGCCAAAAACTCTGTTGGTTCCCTCAACTTGACCCAGCAATAAGAAAAAAAAAAAAAAAGAGCAAATTTTCGCTCAAATGCTCCAAAAAAAGAAAAGGGGTGATCCCTAAATGCATGCCAAATATTCTCAACAAAACAAGCCCCACATCAGCAACAAACATAACAATATCACAATAACACAATAATACAAAATCTTATGAGCAGTGCAGTGAAATTCCCTTCAACAATGCCTTACCTTTATCAGCCTCTGTGTGTCCTATGTAACAAACAGTGAGGCTTTTGTAGTTCTTCATCAATGTTTAAACTCATTACCTAAAAACCAGGCAGTCCTCGAATAGGAAAAAAAAAAGATTTTTGTCCTAAAGAATGAGATGTCCAGGCTGTCCAGTTGCTATCCTTGCATTTCCAGGTTTACTTTTACTTCACTCTTCCAGGTACAACTTTTACTAATAATGTCCATTGTCAAGTAACTCCATGATGTGTCTGCTGGTGTGTGAGTGAAGGTCGGGGCAGACCGTGGAGTAGGAGGGGGCCTGACTGGCATGTGGCTCTTGAAGGAAGAGGAGATTTGTGGTGGGCGTAGGGCTTCAGCTGGCACGGCCATCAGGCTACGTGACCCTACACTGCACACACTTGAGTCTGTGCCTTGTGCACACGGCAGGTTTTGACAAAGCGGAAAAAGTTGCCATTTCTTGACCGCCGCCTGACCTTCTGTGGGTCGAAACTATCAGAATGCATTAGCGAGCAGAGGTGCTAACTCGCTCAGGTCGAACAAAAGGGGAGGGACAGTGATCTAATAATTCCTATTGTTGAGCAGCAGCCAGCCACAGAGCCACTTTCCCAGGATGATTTACTGTGGCGGGAAGCAGATAAAAGAAGATACAGAGGAATAACTAGCGATGGACCTTTGGGGAGGCTCTACCCTTTGTGTCACTAAGCTCCATAATGACCCAAGTATCTGGGCACATATCAAGCCCATATCTCCATCCATAGCCTCTGTATTTTGTGCTCCAGACTACTTAGCTCTTCCCCTTGTTTCGCTCCACTAATGACTCCGAGGTTGTGAACTGAGGGCCAGGTTTCTCAATTAGCCACCATCGGGCCTGATTCCAGGGGCCTCAGCTGACAGCGGGAACGGCTAATTTAATAACGCGGGTCTGTCTGCCACACTCTCTGATAAGCTGCTGCTCTCTGCTGAGGGGTCGGCCCCCTGACGTAAATCACCCTGCCCCTGACCGCAGCCCCCACACTGGGCTGGGGGGCGGGAACGTCACAGGGCAGCGGGGCTCCGACTGCAACGTAGAAGGACTTATGGTGCCCCTCATTAATGCAACCCCCCCCCACCACCACCCCACCCCATTCTGACGGGAAAAGCCAGAGACTTCAATGATATCCCACCAGTGTAATCACACAACTATGTTGGATCTAAGTTGTTGAAAAACATACATACATACTGTGTACACACACACACACACACAAAGAAACAGTAATACAGTATATATCAATTCCTTGATGATATAAAATTTAACAAAACAAATCTACCTCTGGTACAGTTGCTTAATGCCAAACACTTTCAGGTAAATTTGTAAGATTTAAGCAGCACTGAACTCCCATAAGTCTCCAAATAGACAACAGACAAGGACCGATACGAAAAACTCAAACACCCATAATATAACCATTTTAAAAAATTGATTTCTTCATGAAATACCCCTGAGCCCTTCCAAACACACATATATGCACGCACACTTACAATGTGGTCCTATGTATCTCAATGCATAGAGCATTGCACTAACCCTGCCAGGGTTAGGGGTTCAGTTGCCATAGAGACCACCCATAATAAACTATGTATGTATTCATAATACTGTATGTTGCTTTGGATAAAAGTGTACACCAAATTACCTACATACACCTACCGACAGATTTTAGGACAGAAAAGTGATATCAAAGCTTCTGATTTGTCCACACTCACTCTTGATGCCGTCCAGGTCAGCAGAGGCCAGGGTCTGAGCCTCGCTCTCGTCGGTAGGAATGCGCTGGTACTTGGCTTGCTCGGCGCCCGTCATGTTGCCCGTGCGCCGGCGCTCTTGCAGGTCGTAGCCGCGGCTGGCAGAGGAGACCCGGGTCAGTGGTATGTGTTCGGGTGGCACTGGGTGGAGAGCAGGACCGGAGGTGTCGGATGAGGCTGGTTTACTGAATAAAGCAGAGTGAAGGAAAAGCAAGACAAAAGTTGTAGCTCAGAAATCGAGTGACAGAAGAATGACTGTATTTAAGTTACTTTGTCTTTGGTTGATCTAACACTTTCTCCACACAGAACTTTTAAAAGTACAAGGTGAAAACTAGTTACAGAAATCATAAAAAGATTACTTTTCACGAAGTACCGCACGTCACCTCCTCTACCACTCTTAACACTTAATTTATTTTCCTAGCACATGATCATTCTTTTGTCACAGGAATATTGTCAGTGCACTATGGCTCTGACCCTTGCACTCTTCTAATAATCTCAAATCTCTCAGCTAAATGCAAAAAATGTAAATGTACTTTAAAATGGTATAAACAATAGGCAGAAATGGAGGGAACAGATGCTCATTGAGAATCTATTAAGATAAACCCTCCAAAGCAAGCTGGATACAAACATCATAAACTCACCGTCCTTCAAATGTAAATTCTCCTCAATATCTCACGACAAGTAGCAGACAAAAAACAACTTTTTGACTCAACTATCTTCCCCCTTATATTGGAATATTTCACAAATATGAATCCTCTGTGATTAAGATTCTCTCCGATAGATTGAAAATGAGTAAAGGGCGTACACAAGGCTTTATCCCAGACCAGCTTCAGCACTGATGAGGAGGAACAATAAATGCCATAGGTGGAGCCTGGGGCTAGAGAGGTGTGTTGGCCTAGAGGCCAGTGTTTTCTATAGAGACAGGTGATATATGGGTCTCTGAGAGGAGGATTATTTGGGTCGGTCAGATTAGGCCCAGCATGCCCACTAGATGCCTGGGACTTGGTAACGTACAGTGTGTACTTCACCAGCCAATGAGACATGCGCCTGAGCGGTCTCACCCAATCAGAACAATGTTACTGAGTGGCTGTGAGAACATTTCAGCAACATGACAAAAACATGCATTACGCAATCATCGCAGCAGGTAAGGCATGATTATGAGCCAAAGCAAATTCTGCACCTCCCATCCCCTTTTTCTGTCCTTAGTCCTAGTACTAGACTAACAATGCAACAATATTGAAGTGTTTTAAGAAACCATTCCTTGACTCACTCTGTGGAGGTTGCTTCGTCAGTGTCTGCACCCTCGCCAGACTGTGGTACGATGTCCAGCTCGCGGGCCAGGCGGGGGCTCTCTTTGCCAGGTTTGGCCACGTTGTCTTCATCCGAAACAAAGAACTGTGGAGGTAAACAGAGTACGGGAGCACTGCTTAAGCACTAATACTGAAACAGAAGCTGAGTGAGCTGACAGTTTGAGTGTGCTCAGCATCACACAGTTCAAGTTTAAGGACAGAAGAAGCCTACAGAAAGCCTAAAAGGAATAAAAAACTGAACAGATAAATGCACAAATGCACAGTTAAATTAAAGAAAAATCACTTATTCCAAAGATGTTTTACAGCTTTTACAACAGTGAATGCTGTTTAAATATAGTTACATTTTGATCAGGTGAAAACTGGTCATGTTTTGTGATGTGTCATAACATCAGTGTAACATGAAACCCACTGATGAATGATTAAGGCCATACTGAAATATTCATAGAGGAAAATATGGTAATTCTACAACAGCAAGTGACCTGGTTGGGTAACAGACCATGGATCATGCCATCAAAATGGCAGCACATTCCTGACAGCTCAGTCACCCACAACTGAACATTGTCCCAAAGCAACTCAAGAGGTTTTGAGTCACTGTGACCCCCCTGTGATAACATGCATCTGACGCTTCTCTAATTGGCAGGGTAGAGAAGCGTATGAAACAGCATTTTAAATCTATGACGCTAAAACTCTCCATTGAAACCAATAGAAATGACAATGTTTTAGGCAAGGAGGCAGCTCCTATCAGTGGGGTGGCCCACACTATCAATTCATTAAAAGATTGGTATGTAGTCAAATGGATTACCTGCACATCTTTGGCCCCATCTGACTCAGAGGGAGTAACGTTCGTCTCCGCACCCTCGTCTTCTTCGTCCTCCTCATCCTCTCCTTCCTCTATGGGGCCGCCGCTGGGACCAGGACTGCCTTTGTGATCTTTGTCCTTTTTCCTTTTCTTGCTGTTCTTCTTCCTGCGTCCCTCAGAGGGCAGTTTGGACAGGGGCCGGTGGATGTGATGAGAGGAGTGACGGTGGTCTGGGGGAAGATGCAGCAGAAACTCAATACAAACATGTCATGTGGTGTCCACAGAGGGCCTGAGGTGGCGATGCTCATTTTGAATTCAGTATTTTTTTTTAACACACTTTATATACGTAAAAAAAAAGCATGAAGGACGAATGAATGAGCCACTGTATGCCTACATTCAATGTCCTCCTCATGGTAGTTGCGGTGCTGGTCATCGGGGACGACGGGCGCAGGGCTGAGGATCTGCTGGAAGCGCTGGACGCCCAAGGCTTTGTTCAGGTCCCCATCATCCTCCTCTTCTGGTCGTGGAGTCCCCCGTAATGATGAGGCAGCAGGAGCGTCTGGCTGCAAAGGAAAAAATAGAAACGGAAAGAACAAGATCAGCCAATTGCTCAGGAAAGACAGATGGAAGCGTCATTCAGTTAACACATTTGCTAAATTTGGCAAGACTGCTCACTGATTCAGTCTTTCTGTGAACAAAGTCCATGTGTGCCTCTCACTTAAGCCAACACTAGAGGGAGTTCTGGTCCTGCGAATACGCCGCTATAAGGCCAACATCATATGCTGGGTCCCACTCATTGCATGTGTTCTTGAAATTAGCCTTAAATTGGAAACAACAGCCATGTGCTTTGATCGATTCCACTTTTTCCATGCTGTGGTGTAACCGGGATCATGTGGATGATAAGAGATCTGTTTTCCTGCAGCAGGACGCCGGGCCCTGCTGCGCCCTGCTCTGCTGGTGGGGTGTTGTGATAAGGATGGGCTGGAGGGGTAGAGCAAGTGGATTCACCCTGGCTAACGGGACTATCCTGCAGCCACCTCAAGGCAAAGCAGATGTTGCACAGATCCCTCCGCTCCCGTGGTGAACCCTTCCTGTGGCAGAGCATAGGGGACGACATGGTGTCCCGGGTCATCTGACGCCCCCACAGACAGTTCTCAGGCCATCCAACATGTCAACCATATATTAAGTTCTCTCCAGCGCCGCAGGGAGCACCAGCAAGCACATGATGATATGCAATTACGCTTCTCCCACCTGCAGCTCCCGGTTAGTTCAGTTTTGAGGCAAACGGCAAAGATGAGTTATGGTTTTATGTACAGCAGACTGCTAAAAAAAAAAAACCTATATAATTTACAGTGGTCTAGTTTAGCCTATACACTCAAATGGGGGGATGAAAACCCACGAGGGGCATATGGGAACACTGCCAAGAAGTATTCAAACAGATTTCCAAAAACGGTGGAAATTTGTATCAAGACATAATCATAAAAAATTGCAATATACTATTAAATAAATTCAACTCAACACTGACTTAATCTATGAAAACCCATACAGGAACTTGGTATGTATGAGTACGATGTAAACGGGTATCATTTGGACCATGTCTATAGCTCCAACTGGCCACTGTGCACTAGTACAGAGGTCTATTCCACTTTTGAAATATTTAGCTCATTACATCTGTAAAAGGCAAGAGTAAACAGGAACTTTAAAAATTCATCCTGGATTTACGATACTTATGTTTTTAATGATGTTCATCATTCTGGACATAGCTAAAATGAAGGCATGTCCTAAACAAGTGTAAAAAAATATTTCAAGATTCAAACTAGCTTTGCAAAAAGCTCTGATTCCCATGACCCACAGAACCACGAGGAGTTTTCCTCTGACCTGTACATACATGCCACACACAGGTGAGAGGAAAAAGCCTTGCATTGAACTGTAGACCAGAAGAGACTTACAAACAGTAGAGTGAGTAAAGGAAAGACAGGTTAGCCTTTTAGGCACATATTCAATATTGACTCAAGTTTCAATTCCTCATTAAACTTATCCAATCACTTTTTCTGACAGTTCAACAAGAGACTCTAAAAAGGGAAATGAACGGACTCCACCTTTACCTCTGCGACCTCCACCACAAGGCAAGTATGAATTTTGCTTCCATAATGACAGGGGTTTATTTTCATTACACATCTAAAATGGTAAATGGTCAAATATTTAGTCCTTTTTATACTCCAAATACTGAGTACAAATTAATATGTATGAGTTGTATGATGTAAAAATAGTATGAATTAAAGTTAGTGACCAGTTTGTCCCGTAGCAGCTTCACGAAAACACGTCAAAATTCAAGAGCGCCTTTTTCAAAACAAGCTTCACCACAGACAATACAGAGTGTAATTAGGTATCACCAGCGCTGCATAGCTCTTACTCAACATTTCAACATTTAATTAGATGTTTGCTCAGAAAACCTTGAAAACACATATCCTCTCCAAAAGGGCGAAACCCCTTGGAGTGCTGCTATACTATCTGGCAGTTTATTTTTACAGAGCTCTCATTCATATCATGGTTTCACAGTGAATCTCTAGAGGTGGGAGAGATGTGTGAGGGATTCTCAAAGAGGTGAAAGAATTTTCCACAACCAAAACCATGTGCAAAAACAAGCCCCGCGCAGAATGTCGGGCTGAGCTGTTGCAACACTCGATAAAAGGTGAGCCGAGCAAAAAACAAAATGACCAAACAATGAATACAACTTCAACACTACTCAACAAACAGCCCACTGATAGACTAATATTTCCAGACCTGTGCTTCAGCAAGTGGTTTCAGGGACTTACCTCGCTCATGGCAAAGTGAGCTTAATGGAATCACAATCAGCGTTTGGGTGGCAACAAGTGTCAGTGCCCTCAACCATGACAACACTGAAGCTCTGAATCTCAACACCTCTATTAAGACCTGCAGGCAGGAGATATCCCTTTCCTCTTGCTTATCAAAGCCTCGTGATGCCCTAATCAGAACCCTATCTTACAGCCTGCCACTTTCACCAATCTGCCCATTGTGGCACAGTAGAATAAACAACACTCTCGTTCTCGCTTTGAGGGCAAATGTTGCCTGAAAGGACAAGCGGTGTTTGAACAGCCAGGAACAAAACCTCACGTTGACATTCATCTCCACATTTTAACTTTGCCACATGTAGCCTAAATATTGACCAACGTGCTTTATTTTTTAGTCAATATATACCTTGAAGGGCAACGTAACTGCATAGGAAATAAACAGCTTGTCAAGACACATTTCCAAAGGTTAATATTGACAGACACAAAGAAAACACATTAAGTAACTAACAGGAATGAAGTGGGAGCGTGCCGTTTTATACGTTTTGTGTGCTCGGAAATAAAACCGCTAATGGGTCATTTCTGGATGACAGATGATTCAACATATTTGTGGTTGATCATTTCACCAGTTAATAAAAAACATTAAACTGTTTAACTTCAGTAATTCATTGACCCAATCATGAAAGCAGTTTTATACGGAAGTTTGAGTATGAAGGGTTTTGATTTCAGCATGTGCACAAGAACAGGGTGGAAAAATTCCCTGGGAAGTGAGGAGTGAGTTGAGCAGAGATCTGCATAGTCAATCAACTCCGCCTTATTAAATCTTGCGCCTGTAACAGAGGAAAGTATGGGCATCTTGGTACACTGGAATTAAAGCAGCCTTCATAATTCCCAACCGTGACCTTACATGTGGAACAAATATGGTGTTGACCATGTACAGCTACCTGCCCACCATTTTGTGGGCTTTTGCACAATTGTGCACTTGACTTGAGGAATGAACGGTTGTGGGCAGGAGAAATTCAATCTGTCACGGAAGAATGTGCTGTTAGAAAAAAGAAACTTGCTGCCCTTCACTTCATCTATTTATAGAAGCAATTAATAGAATAGAATAGTAATAGATTAGCCAATGCCATTAAAAACGAAAATCTTGCGAGGCAACATGCCACCTAAAGTTTTAACATGAAGTGTGTTTGTTCCACGGCTGTGGTGCATAATGACATGGACACTTGACAGAGTGTGGAGGCTGTAGAAGAGATTATCTGTGTGTCGTGAGGTAGGCTCAAATCCTACACAGTCAGCACTTGGAGGGGGAAAGGGGCAGAGAGACTGCGGATGTTGTAGTGATCATGTAATACTGTGGCTGTTGAGTCACTGCATTCCTAGATATCTTTATGCCAGTCTGCACCTCTCTCAATAAGCCCTGCATATCTGATCATTATGCATTATACAAGGCATTTAAGTTGTAACCCAGTGTTGGACTATTAGCCAACTGTGTAACTGCACTCTGCATTATGCAAGCATAACTTTACATAACTTTCTCATTCCATTTATATAGCATACAATATTAAAACCAAACAAATTCAAATTCAAATGTACACATCATATACGGTCAATAATTTAATCAAGAGGTCTACCAATCAGTTTTAGACAGGAAAAATGTCTCTAATTGTTAGTTTTTGTTTATTTGAATTAATGAGTGGGCTTTTAGCGATAAACAGCTCCACCTGTTAAGCAGCCGCCTGACACCTGAGATGCCGTTTTTACTCATCAGCTGAAGACTTCCTACTGATAAGTGAGTCTGCTGAGGAGGGGGGATTCTGCAGTGACTGCGAGATGCATGCTTCAGGAAGTATGAGGTTAGCAGAGTGATAAAAGTTGATGGAGGAGGTGTGTGGATTGTAAATTGATCCTTACACTTGGGTTCACACTAATGTCTGATGGCTCACTTCCTCACTGTCCCGCTGTCTGTCATTGACACACTAATAACTCACTGCTGCCATATCTGGATGGGCAAGTGGTCTAACGTGCTGCATTTAGGTCGCCTTCACCCCTGGAGGCTTGGGTTCAAATCCAATTTCTGACAACAAATTGTTGCTGTGGCTGACCCTGACCTTTGACCTCCCTGTGGAAGGGGACAAACGAAAAGAGAATTTCCCCACAGGAATCAATAAAGTATCAATACAAAGTTTAACATTGTGGCTGGCAGCAGGACTCTTCTACAGTAAATGGCTGCCGCCAGTTAGAGGGGTGACTATCAGTATTTAGTGACACATTAAGATAACTTTAAGAAGTAATTATTACCTTGGCTTGCCGATGGCTGAGACAAGCCAATGGGCTGCTGACGAAGTAGCAAGAAAATATGCATCACAAACACACAAGAACTCGACTGAACATTAACCAGTTGCAGTTCATGCTCTGCTTAAATTTACCCGAAGAACCGAATTCACGCTCCACAGGCCTGTAAAGTCTCTACTTGCACTACTGAAGATTATGTGTGGTAACTAGAAATACGGACAAGACTAAACATCACAGACAAATGGAAAATGACCAACTGCTCTGTGAGATCAAAAGCATGCTTGGGACTCTTGCAATATGGTGAGTCCTTTGTGTTCTAACTGTACAAACTCACCTTCAATGTGTACAGATACTCCATTAAATTCCACACAGGTGTCTCACTGCAGCCTAAAATATGGAGAGATAGCCGTATTTGCCTTTCCGATGTGAAAGGTTAAAGTATCAACCAGACACGCTGGCCACTTTTATAGAGGACGACCTCTTTCCCCTTTCAGTTGTCCCTTGTCACGTGACCAGGGCAACTCTTTATGGTAGGAAGAGGACATCACCCAGTTTCACAACGTTGGCCCTTCAATATCCAAACAGGATTAACTGAACTCTCCCTAACCACACACACACACATACGCACACATACATTGTTAAAGAGATAATAATTAACTTGGGGGAGCGAGAGCTAAGAGAACAACCAATAACTGCGAAGGCACTGTCATATAGCAAACACGTTTATCTTTTGTGCTTTTTGATCACCAACCTGTCTGTTAAGGTTGGTTTAAAGTCTCTTTATCGCAGCTAACTGTCTTACTAGACATAAATAACTGTAAGGACATACTGATTCCCAACAGGCTCAACTGAAATCAATGCCCCACATGGCCAAGAAAATGTTAGAGTTCAAGGTGGTCAGTGTAACATATTCTGTAGAGGGGCCTGGTAAACTTTGCAGCAGCTAATACTAGTCATATCCTGTATCAGAACATTGTTTTTGTAACCTTTACAACTACGGATAACGTATCTGTTTTGTTGCTTTAACTATACGGCATTGCGCATTCTACACCTCTCATCCTGCTGGATAGGTAGATTAGTGTCATATATCCACTTCTACCTCCTGAATACCCTTGGTTCTGTGGTGCATGGGGTGGGGTTAGATTTCAGACGTGGGCAGCACTCTGCCTGTTGGTTGTTTATGTCCAGCGAGTGTCCTCCTCCCAGGAGCCGTGCAGGCAGACCAAGGGGTTGTCTGGACAGTCACATGATTGTGCAACATTGGATAGGAAGCAGCTGACTGAACACTGACAAAAATGCAAAGCTCAGGGAAAAATAGGCATTTCCTGGATTGGAAGTACAGTGGGTTGAACTGAGTATAGCACCGCCCCAGCGCTGCCATCTGAACATGATGTGCATGTCTGAAGGTTGGTTCTGAGAGTTAAGGTATGTGAACAAAGCACATGTACTCTTTCAATCATTAATTATCTGTCACTAAAAGAGTACGATGGAACTTGAAGCTCATAAGAAGTCTATTCAAGCAGCCCCCACGTACTGACTAAGGAATTAAAAGAAAAATTCACCCTAAAACACTTTAATTCTGTTAAAAAAAAAAAGTAGCCTGAATAGACCATAATGCAATGCAGCCACAGCTTGCATCTTTGATATAACACCCTCTTCAGTGTCTTTTGTGCAATTTGAATGACCGGGTAAGGCGCACCACGGCATTGTTCTATCTCTCCACTTTCACTTTTTCTCAACTGGAAAATCTCTCACTCTCTTGCTCTTATATTATGTTATCGACATCGCCATCAACACCTACAAGTATAACACAAAATATAAATAGCACAGAAAACCCCCTTCTCTGGGGGTTGTTGAAGTCATTCTGGGAAACGTAGGAAATCACTAACTGAAGTAGAAGTAGACGAGGCAGGTTGAGGGAAAGTGGGCGCACCAAAAAAGTCAGTTACAACCCTTCCTCACCAAATAACTTCTGGAATGCATTGGCCTCACAGATTGATGATATCTAAACAAGAGTATTCAAGGGTGGATTTTTCCCTCGATCTAGTGATCTTAAGTTTAATTGACTGTCCTCTACCTCTGCGTCTCAACAGATGATCTTGTTGAGAACCCTTTGAGGAGAGGAATGCCGCTTTCTTTGACCGTTGACCTGGGTTATAGTCCAGCTAGCCTCTGGGCTCTGGGCCACTCATGTTTATCATAGTGATCCCACCAACAGCCATGCAATTATGTTTTCCAGAACTCCATGTCCATGTGTGCACTCAAAGTTATTTTAGCATATCCAACACTGGCAAGACATCGACTCAAGAAAAGGGGAAGGAAACCGTTACAATTGTGTAACCTTTGACATCCTCCAGGAGCCCAATAATGAGGGCATTTCAGCAGGAGCAGCTCTCTGCGCAGATCTTAACTTGTGCTTGGGGGAGACTATTTTTTAACTATGTTGTACATTTTTCTTTTGAAGTCAGATCCAAAGTATGTAGTCTGGCTCTAGAGTGACTAGATTTGTATACACACAGCTCTGGAGGGAACAGCACCATCCAAAATATACACTCTGATGCCAAGGAGGACGGAGGACGCTGATGCAGCATAAATCCAGCATAGAGAGAATGTGTTTTACTTCTGCAATTGAAGTAAATTTGCTGCTGAACAGCTGCAGTCTTGTGAATAAAATTACCATTACACTACTAATCGTAAACTTCAAATCCTATTGAATAGCTATTGAATCTGTTTGTCACCATGGTCACCATGTTTACTTCATGTGTTTTATCATGTGGTTGACACTGAAGGCTGACCTCACTGGGAAGAGACTGAGCCCTTTCTATGTGCGGGTGGACGGGTGGACTGGTGGACTTACACTGTGAATAACTGATGCCACGGCGTCTGTGACCTGGTTGGGAGCGCTGGGGTTGCTCATGTCTCTGCAGTGGAGTCGCTGCTGGAGAGGCTCTGGAAAGCTGGTCTGGAACTGTGCGGCTTTAGCCCTTCTCTTTCTCACTGGGACTCAGACAGCTTTTGGGCAGCATAACCTGGAAACACACAGAGGTTAAGAGGTTAGTTGACATGAAGCTGGGGCTTTAAAACATGAGGCTAACTGATGCACTGAAATGTCTGTAATCTAATATCTGTATCAGCCAGTAGTGTAGCCTAACTAAGGGGTTCCAAAGGTTTTAATGTCAACATCACCCAAATGGATGCACATTAGACCCTGGAACCCCCTCAGTGACCACTAAGGGTCCCCCTGACCACACTTTGGGAACAACCAAAAGCCTAAGTGAAATGTCATTTTTATAATGAGTGGAAAACTACTTGAATATGACTTGAGGATCATACAATGGCCATAGCACTTCACACCGACAAGCCTTTATAAACAATGACAAGCCGTCTCTATTCATTTCTACAACCCTCGGCTTCCAGCCCTACAGCACTTCCTCACCGCCATTCAAGGTCATTAGCCACCACAGTCTGATAAGAGCCAGATAACACAGTGCTACTGTGGAGAGGACCCTTAGATAAGTGGCGGCACGTGCCTCCGCTACACTCCACCTCCATCTCCATCTCAAGTCTCGACTGTAATACGACATATAACCACAGGAATCCACAGGTAATCTTAATTCAGGCAGCCAGTGGAAAAGAAGGAGGGTCGCAATCACAGACAGCCATCGGTGCTTTAGAGAGCAGTACAGACTGTTAATGAAGATGAAGAGGACAATAAAGTACAATGAAAGTCTGGAAGAGACAGCAGACGCACCCACTGGACCTGGGAGAGAAATAATATGTTGCCTGGGAGAAATGTCTGGTCTAAAAAAAAAAAAAAAAAGTTCAAAATGGCATTTACATCAAAAATGTAGGTCTAGATTTAAGAGTTTTATTATTAGGCCGCAAAGATCAATGAATGCATGAATTAATATAAGCATATGAATTAGTATAGCCAAAATGACACTAAGGAAAGGGTGTATTGTTGAATGTAAGCTATAATCTGACTGATACAAAGAGCGGAAGTCTTTTTTTTACAGTCTCTTTGATATACTAGACTTTTAGGTGGGTTTCAATTTACTGAAATCTGGGCGCCTGTGTCTCACTGGCAGCCTCACTGAGAGAACAGCAGTTCTCATTCAAACATGGGCCTAAGAGCAAAGGATGCCCCCTTTTGGTCCATTAATGACTCCATTCATTCTCAGTGTCACCAGCAGAAATCAAGTTCTACCAAAGGCGCTCTGGCTCTCTGACAGCAGCTATCAAAGTCGGGACAAGCCTCCTTGATGCCAAAGCACAATCATATCAATGACCTTGTTTACAAGAAGGGATATCTACGTGTAGTTAAAGCACAATCAACTACACCATAGATTACACGCCATGCGGTGGAATTTGTGGGCCGGACAGTGTGAACTTGTATTTGAATGCTGATTGAACAGAGACATAACCTGCCAAAGAGACCTGAAATCGAGACACTGAGCAGAGTACAACATTTTACTGCTCTTTATTTGTACTAACAAAAGATAATCAGCGACTGTTAATTACACACTAGAAAGCTATAATGTGTAGAATAATAACTTTGAATGGCTTGCCAACTTCGAATTGCTACCCATGCAGTGATTGTGATAACACAGTCTATTAGAGACCTTTAGCTAGCTTGGGTGTGTTTGAAGATTACTTTCTCAGTAAACCTAGACCCCACCACTGTGGAAGAGGGAGGGCTGGCTGCATAGGGATAAAGTTACAGATCACTGGGATCCTGAGCACAGAGCCATGGGAACCAGCTTGTGTACCTCAGGGCATTTTTCTGTAATAATACTGTTAGGATAACAATAATGATCAGAACAAAACAATTTGGAACAAGAGTAATATAAATTGCAAAAATTTGAGGGAGTAAGTAGATTTAACAAGTGTATTTTCTGTCACCACTCATGTACAATCAGTCTGTCTGAGATCTTATTTTTCAACAAGAGGGAACTATTTGTTCCTTATGTAATTTTTTTACATGACCAAAAGGAAAAGGCTGAATGCTGACAATGCAAGAAGATGCGAGGACTAGATGCTCTGCACTTCCCCTGGAAGAAGTTCTTTCCAGTGTCACTCAGAAACCCGGTACAGTGCAATCTGTTCCTTGACACTAAAGCGAGAGAAACCTGGGGTAATCATTTTGTTTCCAAACTTCACCTTCTCCACAGGACTTTTAGTCACAGCCTCAAATTTGTGCAGACGGGGCCTGGGAAAACTATTCTTCTGGGAGGAAGTTGGTATGAAAACAGGAAGGAGGTAACTGGCTGTGAGTGCTACAGATTCAGCCTGTCAAGAAGAAGAGCAGCAGACTCTTAAAAAATAGAAACAGTGCACTCAGGGATTTTCCTAGTGTCCATAATGCCATACACAAAAAGCCTATGTCTATGCCATTATCTCTATTGTATAGGTCAATACAAAATGTCAAAATGTCAAGCCCTGGAACTATAGGTTTGCTCAGCCTATCACAGCATTAGGAGCCATCACCTTCATCTGTCCATAGTGAAGACGGAGAGGACACCAAGTGCATGGTATACAATCATGTGACGTGAGCGAAGAAGTTACTGTGTACCGAATTGCTCACTTATCTACAGTATGAGCTTTCACCAATGAGATAAACTCAGGCTACATTGCCATTTTTATTAAAACTGTGTAGATATCCAGCATACATGGCTCAAATTTGCCATTCATGAATTTGATTAAATAAGTAAATAAATAGTTTACTTAATAAATATCAACAAATAAACACTAAAGCAACAGTAAATAAACAGTTTATTTGGCCAGACTATCAACATAATATACCCGGTATAAGCTCTCCCATAACAAAATCAAGAGACTTTGAGCACAAGCTCCTCTGTTTATAAGCCAAATAACTCAGGCCAAAATTCATTAAATTTCATATTTGACTTAATTCAGCTGCTTACAGTGTGTAACCTGGATATTATAGTCTCTCAAGGGAGATTGCAGGGATCTGAGGAACTGCCAGAGTACATTTCCTTTTCTGTTATCTCTTGGCTAATCTTATTGGGAGTAGCTAAACCAGACTAGTCTGAAAGTTTTAGAGAAAGATACCCATCATTTTGACATTTGCGTCATATCTTAAGAGCAAGATAATAACTCAGACAATGGTTTGGCATCTTTTTCCATTAGTAAGATGTTTAGTAGCCATCCTGTGCTGACTCATCACTCCTACAGAGTACAAATGTATCTGAAAAAATAAGTTTGATACTTTGAAAACTGACAAGAATTTCCAGCTTTGATGCTCACTTGTAAAATGTAACTTTTCTCAGCCTCTTCCTCCTCACATTTAGATGATAAGGCACATTGGAGCAACTTTTTTGATAAAAAATTAACACTTCTGAAATTGGCCTGGCATTTTCATCACACGGTCCTTCTTTAGAAGTTTGAGAAGATACACTATCTCAAAACTAGTAAAATATGCCAAACAACGATCAGAGATATTCACTCCTAATAAGGCTAGAATGCCATAGTATGTCAGAAACATTGATACTGTCCTTGAACTTCTTTTGCAAAACCGTTTACCATAATCCCATGTAGACCTGTGAGGTTAAAGACAAAAAGTTTTTGCCAAAATTTTAGCCAAGCCCAAATTTTTTTCTTGCAAAAAAAAAAAAAAAAAAAGGTATTCCTGCTCTAATGAAAAGGAAGGGAAAAGACAGACAGAGAGAGAGACAGGATTATATGGGACAGAGGTTAAGAGCCAGACTCACGACACGAGACCATATGTGTCTTAACCCAGTGATCCAGCAGGACAATCGCCAGTTTGGCGTGCGAGTGGAGACCGCAGATTGCATGCTGATCTACAGCTTCTATCAAAAGGCATAATTTAAGAACAGTTCAATAAAATACAAAACTGCCAATGAAAATGCCAATCCAGAAATAGAGGCTTGATCGTAATGTCAAAACCTCAGCCGACACACAGGCCTGTACTTATAAAGGCAGGACAATGAAAGGGAGGAAAGGACTGATTTAAGACTTCATTAGAGAACTGGGTTAACAAAAAAGGACAGTGTGTGATTCATCTTTACTGTAAACATTGTTTGTTTGGCAGACAATGCATTTTCTTAGAAACAATTTTTTTGATTGTGTAGTTGTGATAGCACCTTAGCCCAAGTGCCTGTATCCCCACTGAGATAATTTGTGGCCTTAATGTTTTATCTGACACAAATAACATGATGTAACATTCTGTACTCTTGCTATAAATATGCAGAATAGACAAGATTCTAATGAAGAAAAACATGACCAACACAAGATGCCAGAGGACAGACCTAAAAAACAAGTGTAACAAGTATTTAAGTGGTTTAAGTTAAGAAAAAGACATCAAAAACAAGGTCTGTTTTGTGATGGAGCTAAATAGTTCATCTTGAATTGAACACAGCATTTAGTAAACCATCACAGGCCAAACATGGCTATAAACACTCTAAATTTGGGATTTATACAACAGTGGGGAAGCATGGATGGACCACTAAAATTCAAGTGGGCAAAACAAGATGTAATAGGGGTGTTTTTGTTTTTCTAGTGTGTAACCTGTGTGAATTGTTCAAGCTATAGTTCATACTAAAATGGTAACAAATCATCATGGTTCATGCCTCTCTCCTGAAGTCATCTGGATATTACAATAGTGCAACACAAACCACAAAAATCCTCTCAAGTTTGATAAGATTTAACCTGACAGTTTCACATGTACAACAACAACTCTGATCACCAAATTGTACATAAATAATGAATAAAAAAAAAATAACCAACAAATCTGAGTAAAAAACTAACATTCTGACAACTAAATGGTGAGAGACAAGAGGTCAAAACAAGTATGTATAAAGAGATGCATGATCTTACTGTACCTTTGAGTGCTTACTGCAGAGAAGCCACCGCTGACATTGTAGTGCAATTCTGAACTCTGCTGTAAAGAGAGACCAGGAGCTGGTCAGAGTGCAAGACAAAAACAAACAGAGAGAGACAGGGAGGCAGAGAGACAAAAGAAAAGAGAGTTAGAGGTGTAGAGTGTGCGCCTTGGCCAATCGTGTGCTGTTCAGCCTCTTGTTGAGCCAAGTGTTCTCTCAGACTAACATGCATGGACTGATAACGGCAGCCTTCCTCCTCAGGATTATGTTTCCTCCTCTAGCCTGCTGACAAGTAGCCATGTGACTCCAGTACCCACTCAACACTGAGTCAGAGGCTGCTGCTCACACACGCAGACATGCACTCTGTCTATCTCTGTCACTCACGCACGCGCACACACACACACAAACACACACACTTACTTAAAATAATATGAAAATCAATCCCAGTGCCTTGATAGCACAATGACTTAATGATGACCTCAAGATAAAACAAAAACAAATCAAACTCCAATTATCAATTTCTGTCTTTAATGAAATGAGGATTACATGCAATGTTTCCCATGTGGAAATCACGTACACAGTCTATTTCTCTTTCTCAATCTACAATGACATGTGTTGCAACACATAGACAATAGGTGACCAGCTGTTGAAGTAAGTTTGCATGTAAATAGTCTATGGGAACATGAAAGAGACAGCCACAAATGTCTGGTTTACCACGACATTCAAAGAACTGAATGGTATCTCTTATTCTGAATAGTTAATGCTACAGGATGGGGGGATGAGTCATTCCACGTAGGCCTTCTTCAATAGTATATTGGGCAATGGGGAGGTAAGTCTATTTCTCATGAAAAGCAGAGTAACTTGCATCAGGAAAAAAAGGCCTGGCCTGCGCTTGTGTAACACAGTCACTATGATCTCTTCAAATAAGCAATGCCAATAAGTGATACTGCAGTTTCCTGATACCTTTTTCAGTTTACATTCAAAATAAACAGCAATCCCATCAACTTAAGAACTGGGCTATATTTGTGTTTTAAAAACAACAACAAAACTACACAAAACACTGACCTGACCCGACCCGGTTTTGTACTTTGGCCCAGACTAGAGTTCCCATAAAGCAAAACATCTACTCTACACTGGAACCAATAAAAGGGTCCACGGAAATCCTTCCTTGTCCGGTCGCAAGGGTGGAGTCACTTGATTTGAAATATGTCAGCTGAAAATGATGATTCATGTATGCATGTTTACAAATCTGCACAGGACATTTACTCATTTGCAAGGCGTGCAGTCATGTGCGCATTTGTATATATATGTGCATGAAATGAGCAGCCAATCAATTACATATTTGCTAATATCTTAAATTTGGATTTATTTCTGGCAATGACATTGATGAAATCCTGTCAATCAAATCTAAATGCTGACATGTTCATGCATCTTGTGACCATGTTGACCCCCCCACCCTGCCCCGCCCTGCCCCGCCCTGCCCTCCTCCTAAGTATATTATCCAATGGGTCTAGTGAATTTTGGGAGTTGAAGAAAATGTGTGACCTGACAACTGAAAAAAAAAATGAGTTCTGTAAGATGGGTAAACTCTTCATTTAAAACATGATAACATGGCTGGGTTTCTGGCTATGAGACAGAAAAACACTTGTAACCTAACAGTCATGGAGAAATCAACATTATTACACAAATAATCCACACCAAAGTCATAAAAGCCGCTGGATTAATTGTGTTTTGCACCAAACAAAGAACAGTCCTGTGATCTAAACACGTTGCTTACCAGTTGGTCAAATAATCAAGCATTCCACATGAGCTTATAGGAGTCTTTAGGGCTGAAGAAATACCCGACGCCGGGAGTGACAAGCCTGTGCGTGCATGTGTGTGTGTGTGTGTGTGTGTGCACGTGAGTGTGTGTGAGATATAATTGTTTGTCCCTGGGGATGTGTGTTCACTGTGAAGTCACATGCAAGTCTTGCGGGGGAAAGAAACGCAGTCAAAACCACAAGCAGCTAAAATTGAAGTTCACTTCAAAGACTGGGGCTTTCCTCAATCCCAATAGTGTTCTGATAATAGCATTATCCACTGATACAACTGTGGTCAGCTATAAAAAGAGGTGTGACTGAATGTGGCCGAGGAGGATTGGCAACATTTACAACCATGACCAGCAGACAGTATGTTTATTTCATGTAGCTTAACCTGCACAAAATGGAAACATGGTCCTCATTCTTAGAGCCAGAGTTGAAAGGTTTTGGCTCACAGTTCATGGCTAAATGTGGTAAACTACAGCATCCTGCACTTCATCCAAACCATCTTATGTGGACAGTTCAAAACACAGTTCCCCCACTGAAAGGAATGAAAACATAAAAATAACATTTAAGACTGACCAAAGTAAAGATTTTATACACAAGAATAACACCCTACCTCCAGAAATCTAGCTTTTATCTAAAGTGTTAACACAACTCGGAAATTCTCTCTCTCTCCAGCTTCCTGTTATTTTTCTCTCCCTTCAACTCTAAAACAAGTCTACCAGACTTTTTTTCCTGGACGCGAGGAAAGCAGAATCAAGTGGTGCAACCGAGGACAAACTGTCTGCTTTCAAAGTGCCGGTGCATCGTGTCAACAGGTGACCAACATGTGGAAACTGGGTCCCATAATTTCACATATCCAAATCCGTATAAGAAGAAAAATTGAACTGACAGGAACTCACCAGAACCCTGATCAGTGCTCTCACCCACCCAGGTCTCCTCTGCAGCCTGGTAATGAAACGTCTGACCCCTGTGTAGGAGTCTGCCAATGACAGCTGCCCTGTTTGTGGATCTCTATGGGGATCTGGCGGTGGTGTATGTTGATAGCTCTGCCTCTGTTGACAAGTCTTTTTGCCTGAAATAGCTCTGTAGTTTAGAAGTTACCCGGCCGCGTCCTGAGCCTTTCAACATGCAGACGTCTCTGCCTCCCTAATAGGCTCTTCACAGCCCAGTGGCCACGCTAACTTCGCTGAGGGCTTGGGGGGGTTGGCAGGACCCAGGACTTCAGCATGACTGTGCTAAGTTATGTGCACATAGTTACTGGAACGCTTCCAGTCTCACAGAGCCAACAGCTGCTCCTGATGAATACATGCCCATCTTTCTGTTGCTATCTGTTTCTCTGTAGCCTCAGAGGCTTCAGTCAGCAGTGGCTGCCCTCACAAGTAAGACAGCACCTGTCCTGGGGTGTAGAGGGATATATAGGGCCACTGAGTGAGGGCCATGCAGTCCTGGCAGCTTATATAATGCCTGCCCATTGTCCTCTCGTCCAAAAAGGCAAATGCAATCACCACTCTGGCCTCCAGTATTTTTATACCTCGAAGTGGCAAACGGTGGCAAGAGTGTATGGAGCATTGCTGTGAGCCAGTACACCCTTTGAAATGGAAAAAAAACCCTACAACTCCTTCTAACGCCTACATGGAGTGGAATTTTATTTACTTGCAACTCCTGGAGAACAGAGGATGTTTGTGACAGTGAAACTGTTCAGAATAAAGAAATGTACTGCAATTCTGCACCAGGACTTCAGAATAAGTAATATGCATATTCTGAATTGCTGTAAACTGTCTAGTTTGTAGTTTGCATACTTTTAATACCATATATCAGCAATGGAATGCCACAATTAAGCACAATTGATAAATAGATCTAAACATTGCCACAGTCTTTGCTCTTTATTCGTGTCTGGCTGTAAGTCTGAGTCTTGGCTACACAAGGGTGTACTGTAGTAACTACTTCAAAAAAGGAAGCCTGGAGACCTTTGGTCATCATTTGAATTTCTACAACAGACTATGTAATAAGATATAAAAACACTGGCCAGCCACCGATACTGTATTCTTACTTAACACTTGTATTCCTGTGGATTTGGATGAACAAAGAAGCCCACACAGTTGGTACAGGCCTTAAAAAGTGAGGAATTATAACTCTTGATCCAGATCATCATGCATGCCAAATGTGTAATTTTCTCAGAGACACCCAGAGGAAAAAACACCCCTATCCAAGAGAGTGTGAGGCACCTATAATAATGACAGAATACAACATGGTAACTGTCCCTTATTATGGGGTGTAGGTTGGCTTTTCCCTGTACACAATCTTCTCAGCTGACAAGTATACAATACAGCTTAACTAGAATATGATCACTGTTATTGTAAATTCACCTTCATGGTTTCTGTATGTTTCAATGCCTATCTGCTTCACACACCTCCATCATTACTATAGTAGTAACAGTATGGAAGATTTAAAATCTAGTCTTTACCATCCACTGGACAATAAGACTATTTTACAGCCACCAGTGTGTGATCTGCTGGTCCTTATCCAGCACAGCTCCAATAGTGTTAGGGTGTGTCATTTTGGGTCAACACTGCACCCAAGGCTGCTTAGGTTACAGCAGCTACACAAAAGGTAAAGGCATGTTCTCACAAAACATGGTAATTGTGAAGCTGTGACCCAGTGCACTTGTAATAACCGTAGTTACCCTCATGAGACTTAGACTGGGGCGGGAATAAAGTATCCCAATTACACTCTAGACTCCCAGAACCCAAACAAAGGCCTTAAGTCTCATACTAGGCTCAAATACAAATAAGCCATTTATCCATTTCTTGGGAAATAACGTAATGTGCTTACGGTATGGTAGACTACACTTCCTTAAGGTAAGATCACTGCTATTGAAGGGTGAGAAAATGCTTGAGAATTAAAACTTGAGACCTTCATAGAAAGGCTTCTGACAAGACTGACAAGGAAGGGAGGGCGGCCATTATGCCTGACCATGTAGTATGCAGTTCAGTGTATAATTAGATGCTCCAAAGAGACTGCAGACAGCTTAATGGGGTTTACAGTGAGAAGACTGTAGCCCAAACTGTGCGCGATCCAAGGTGTTCTGCCAAAGCGCTTACCGGTTTACAATTAAACACAACTTAGTAGGCTACGCATTACTAGAATGGAGCAACAGCCAAGCAATACTGAATTTAAGACTGACTCCAGAATCGCTGACTAAGGCAGAAAAGGCCTAACATATTAGTGTTTAGGTTAACATTGATCTTTTTAGCTTATGCAATGCAAACAAACGTGGGACTTGACGTGTTGATGGATGGAATACTGAGTCTATTCATGTGTAGAGGGAAACAATGACAAAATAAACATGGAGTGGCAAGAGGCCACGATAAGAAAGCTTATTATCTTCCTCTTTTCCTTCCTTGTCTTCTGCATGACCAAGCAATTTACAACAGGAATGTGGAGCCAATCTGCTCGAATGTCAGTCTATTGACTTTTTCGGTTTTTCCTTTTACTAAAACACCCTGTTGTCACACGTCAGTTTACAAAAGGGCTGTTTGATTTTCTCCAGTGAAGCGATGGAAAACAAACCAAAGCTGAGATTGTGATCACAAAGACAAGACAAGCTTAGCTCATGTGTTCATACAGCACACAGGATTATACTGAACTGAAGGCTGAACATGTCTGGAATTTGAGAGTAGATGTTTTTTCAAAGATCACACAAGCTCAGATTCACCAAATCAAACATTTCAGCTTCCACCATCTTCTGAGTCCTTGATGGCGAAGGCATTCTTAGATGGATGGATCAAGTTTTGGTATTCTGCCAGCAGGTAAAAAGGTCATGTTGAGGCTCGCTCGTTTCACTTTCAATTAATTTAGTCAGCTCTAAGGAAAGCAAAGTGTTTCAATGCATGTCTAGACGTTACATCAAAGTAAAATGCCTCCTCAAATAACCTGGAGTGCACATGGAGCTGTGCTGATATTGGTTAGTCAGCAGAAGAGGCACATCCTTCCTCTTTCCTGCCACGGGCCATGTCCTGACATCTATTAGCCACATGACAGGTCTAAAACTCTGGGCCTATAGTCCCCAAACTGGGGTCCAGGGACCTCCAGGCGTCCTTGACAGGGATCCAGCTGGTCATTAGTTCAATTTCACAGCTATTTTGTTCACTAGAAGTTAGTACAATCAGATAATGTAATGTATAACATTAAAAGTGTCACTCCTTCCACTTTTATCTCCAAACCTTCAGTAGAGGCCGATAGCAAAACATGTCAAAAGAGGGTCACTGTGACAAAACCTGAGGGTACTTGACATGAAAAACTTTGTGAACCCCTCTTCTGGGTTATATATCAGGATAGCTTTCACCATCTCTTAACTTTATAGGCTAATAATTGGGTGGTCTATATAATAGAATATGAAAAGTAATTCTATATCCTAAAATATATTTAATTTGATTTAACTGACCAAAGCAAAAATACCTTTTATATTATGACTAACTATATGACCCTGTGACCAGACAGACAAAAGGACATGCTGTTGTCGCACCAGAATGAAATGAATGAATGAGTAGACCTGACCACACCCCCACTCTCCACATTGCCTTTGGATTTCCACGCTAATTTATTAAAGATACAAGTAGATTAAAGCGACACATTGAGCTTTTGACGTGGACTCGCAAGCTCTGCTCAAGCATGAAGCATCCCGGCTAAAAACACACTGTAGCTCTTTACTCTGACCATCACATACTGTACTGTCAGGAGGATAAATGCTAGCTTGCTAGGCTGAACTGCTCTAACATCAACGGTCAATTCGTACCAGCCTGTTATAAAGGCTTAACCACCGACAAAACTCCCAGGACAAACATCTCTCCACAATTTCTTTCTTTAATTACCTGGTTAACAAGCTGAGGAAGAAAGCGAAGACATCCAACGATGAGCAGTCTCATGCATGTGTGGCAGTTACAGTCAGTGCCGCTTGAAAGAAAAATAAGTCAAGTCAAAATCACTTTACCGCATTCAAAATTGCGGCGACTCGAAGCCAAACGCGTTTTAGTGAAGCGAAAATCTCTTATGGCTTACAATCACAAACAATGGGAAAGCAGATAGTTTATTTACTCACTGGGGACTGTAAGGTAGCCTACTGGTACTTACCCCCAACTCACTCACTGAATGACTTGCCCGATCTGTGTCAAGACTGCTAGAATAAAAGCAAAAAAACCCTCCGGTAACAACTTTCAAAATAAAACCCTCATTGACGAACATGGTACGTGTTTGAGTAATACAAAGTAACGTTACCTGATTAAAATAATAAGTTACATATTTAAGGACTGAAGGATTTAAAATGTTGGTGTTTTTTTTCCCAAAATGTCACATCACAGAACAACATACGGAATTTAAATGTCCTAAAGTAACTGTACATATACTTTTTTCAAACGTGACATTTTGTGCTTTTATTATGAAGGCAGAGCACTTGACTTCCGGTCTTATTCTAGTTATTTCTGGTAGCTTGATGGAAGATGGAATGGCTGGCTTTTCGCTGCTTCCTCTGGAAAGAAGTTGCTGCGCCTGCGTAACTGTGGATGATTCATATTTCTCATGAAGGTTTGCAGGGAGGGCCTCGCCCCGTTATGTTGAACGTACCATAACTTTCCATATAAACAGAAACACATATTAAATATTTATCTTTTCCATAATGTCATTTAACAGTGAACTTTTGGAGAGCAGCTGTTCAATACAGGACTTGCCATACAATTAAACATAACATAAATCAATGCTGGTCTGAAATTCCTATTGATTTTTGTTTATACTGGTGTTTGTTTGCCTTATGATGATCACCCGTCATCACAGGTCATAGTTTACCCACCTTATTATTTACCATATTACTGATTGTACTTACAATACTGTGCAAAACAAGCAATAATTTCCATTTTAGAAAACAAATGTCCTACTTTTTTCTCCACGTCTATCAAAGAGTCAGTTATTTATTATATGAATAAAAACAACAGAAAATATTCCCACATTTTGGTTAATTTAAGAGTAACTTTAAAGGGCTGATTCCAGAGTAATACAGGTCTGGTGGTATATCTGATCAAGTGGTGGGTTTATAAGCTTTTTCCAGTTGCTCAGATAGACTGTCCACCTAATTTTACATATTTGTACCATGCCAAAGTCAACTGAGTCAACACTAACGAAAAAAACAAAAAAATATATTGTCTCCTATGGTATCACTATAATATTCTTATAATATTCCTATGGTGATATTTATATAGTATCCTCATAACATTTATCAGAGGTTTCCAAAATATAGTACTTTAAAATAATTTATTATGATATGATTCCCACATTTTGTTTTAGAGCAGATTTTAAGTCAAGACTGATTCTAGTACTACTACGGTATTTCTGAAACTCCTTCCAGTTGGTCACAAAGGCCAGAATTTATCCTCCTCATTTTATGGATTTTTATAGGTTTTTATAGGTGTGCCAAAGCTGGCTGGGCCAATATGCAGTGTGCACCACCGTGGACGGAGTGAGAGTGACCCCTACTGGTGGTACGTTGAAACTGCAACCAGACAGAGGTCAGTAAAAGATATAAGACCAGTTAAATTAAGTGATATATTTGGTATCGTTGGTATTTGTTGCGTAACATGCTTACTTTTAAATCGCAAACGAACTTGTATTTAATGTGGAGATACTCTGTAGAGAAGTGTTGCCTTTACAGCGAGTCACGTGGTGGTTGTTTGTAGGTGTTTCCCATTAGCTGTCAGCAGTTTTGGATAGGCTCGTTTCGTGTTGATGTTCTGTCAATCCACAAGTCAAAGGGGGAGAGGTCAGTCTTGCTAGCATAGCAAGCTAAGCAGCAGACTAATAATACACAACCAGGAAATGAGCTAAGTTGCTAATTAATGTGTGTTTCAGACTGATCTGAGTGAAGTAACGTTGAAACACCGGCATGAATTCCACCGCTTCTCCGGTAAGCTGCAACTTACTGCACGTAACATAGCACAGTGATATAGCTAGCTGCTGTAGCTTTAGCTTTGCTAACGTTCGCCATCAGCTAACGTTAACTAACTGTTAGCTAACTTAGCTAACTTAGCTCTCATGCTAACATTGTTTGTTGACAGCCCACACTGCCCCAGACATAATAACAAACTAGGTTAGCGTGTTTGCTGGTTTAAATTAGCTGATGTTACTGCGAAGTCTCGCATTTAGCTTGGCCCAAGCTAACAGTGTAACTTTACGTGATATTACAACTAATTTAGCCTAGGTGAGTTTAAATGCGAACCAACCCAGTCAGCCCTGGCTAGTCAAATTTTGTTGACACCCAAGGACAAACAAAAGATAGCAGGCTAGCTAAAATTGCTGTCCACACCAAGACAAAATTAAGATCAGTCATTTCCGTAGAGGGTGGTTAAAGGGGCATTTCACCCATCAAACAATGTAGACTTCAAACTTCATATTGTCAACAACACCTACTTGTACGCCCTTACCTCAGGCTTTGGGTTGTACCATTTTTTCCTCTACAATATTAGTAATCTTATCGAACACTTATTACAGTATGAATAAAAATGGAAGCAACAAATTAAAAGCGTAAACAATAAATAAACTGGGAATATTAATAAAATGCAAATGGTAAAAGACAGAATAATTAAAATAAGAATAAAAACAGAATACAGACCTGTGCCCAATTAGTTGTCTTTCTGTGCAAATACTGAACTGACATGAAACAAAACTAACTCATCTGAAGTGAAAGGCACTTTGGCCAACCCTTGCTGACACGCCTTGTGTATCTAAATGTAGTTGTTCAATGACATGTGTTTGATATTATGTTGCAGACTATTGGGGAGTTATTCCTCACCCTCAGAGAGATGGGATTCACTGAGGAACAGATCCAGGCTGCTGTGCAGGCAGGCCGTTTTTCTGTGCCAGAGGCAGCTGAGTGGTGAGTTGTCCTAGCCCTTATTCCCGAGTCCATGTGTTTGGAAGTAAAAGGGCAATGTCATTAATCTAAATTTTTAATACATAATCCCCCTTTCATTTCCAACAGATAATTCCCCTTCACTAAATTACTTCTGTGTCCCTCTCTCATAGGCTCTTACAAGGACATCATCCGCGACACAAATTGGTTAAGCAGTCATCACAGCCGGCTGAAACTGCGTTTTCTGCATTCAACCCTCCCAAAGACGCAGGGAGCCCAAGCACTTCCGAGTCACATGCAGTTCCCACTGACAGTAGAGGTATGACACCTAGCAGTTTGGACTATATAGAAGTTATTTGTTTACTTCAAGTATGGCTTTTGGACTAGACGTTTTGGCTGGGCAAGGGAACAATTTGTAGTAATTTAGTCTTGTTATGGCTGTGTTTGCTTTTATTTTGTCCACAGACAAGGGAATTGTGTGTAGAGGGTATTGTGTAAATTTGTCCTTGCTAATCTACTCCCATTGTAATATCTTAAAGAAAACACTACTTATTTGTAATCATGTAATTGTAATTATTGGTATTATTTCAGTATGGCTTAAATGAATTGAGCTTGATATTTTAGGATGCAAAATGACATGCAGCTGTGTAAATGTTGTCAGTTTCTTAGTGTTAGTGTCTCATTAGATTGTTTCTAATTTGTAACAGCTCGCCCCTCTTTGGTCCTGAGATCACCACAGTCTTCCACCACGTCCCCAGACCCACCGCCTATTGAATCCCGCATCAAACAGGACAAGAGTGACTTTGAAGAGCAGCAGAGACAACGTGTGGCGCAGGAGGCCAGGGCAGAGAGAAGACAGAAGAAACAGGTCAGCAGTACTTAAAAGAGAGGCTCCTGGTCTGGACAAGCACAGCAGTCAGCACTAACTCAGACAGCCAGACAGACAATTGGCTTGTAGCTTATCACACTGAGAAGGAAATATTTTAAACCATGTACCTGATTTGCAGTACAGTAATGTCCATACAGTTAGTGCACACACTTTGCCATATGTCTGTTGGTCTACCAGGAGCGTGAGTTGGTGTTAAAGCGGATTGCTGAGGATCGGAGGAGCTTGCAGGAGAAGAGTCAGACTGGTGCCAATGCCGAGACCTCCACCTCCCCCTCCGCCTCCGCCTCCGCCTCCAGTGATCAAGGCCAGAAGGTTGGAGGAAAGATTCAGACTAACGTGGATAACAACTGTATCCTCATGGTGAGGCTATGGAGATCTCAGTTTCTGCTTGTATGTGTGTGAAGTAGATGCAGTCAAGTAAATCACAAAGCATGGACTCTAAAGTTAGAGTTGCTGTTTACATCTAATTTTTTAGTGTTTTGTTGCAGATACGGCTGCCATCCGGTGAATCCATGCGTGAGCGCTTCCCAGCTGATGCCCCTCTGCGCACCGTAGTGGAGCACATCTCCGGGCGTCACCCCTCCCTGCCCACCTTTTCTCTCCTCCAGGGTTTCCCACGGAAGCGCTTTGGGGAGGCAGAGCTAGCTTGCTCACTGCGCTCCCTCGGCCTCACACCCAACGCCGCCCTGTGCATCCAGACCACTCCTCCAGAGACACCGCAGGACCCGCCCAGTCCGGCAGATCGACTCTCAGTGGGACAGAGTGACCAGGCGCCGTTTGTCGTGCCTCCGCAGCCTCAGATCCCTGTTCAGGAGGAGGCAGGAGGGGAGGAGCCTGCTCTGCCCCCACCACTACCCCAACAACTGTGGGAAGAGGCAGTGAGTTATGCAGGGATCCCCGGTGTTGGTCCACCACTGTCTGGGCCTTCTCACTTCTGGGGTAAGTGTTAACAACACCATATTAATTCATTATTGGCTGTTGTAGGACTTTAACCTGTGACCTTCTGATTACCAGACAGCCTCTTTAACCTCTAGACCATCTTATCACTAGTACCCCTGGCAAGTGTTTCTGAGGTTTTTCCAAAGTAAACAACTGAGAAAGTCCATGTGATGGTTAAGAAAATGTACATTAAGTGAGGCTTCTCTGGTGTGTCGAGTTCAAATAGGCAAAACTGCTGTGTGCTGCTTGTCAGTTTGCCAAGCTGCATCTTTTTTATTCGAAACATGTAAAATAAATCAACCAAGATATTTTTCTGAGAGTGCAGATTTCCTTTTTTTTTCTAAAACAGAGGTTTTTCTGTAGCACTTCAGAAATGTTTTTTTCCTTCACAAAAGACTGTTGGTAGTGTACAATGCTGTTAGTAGGCTGATTCATAGACCCATTACTTAAATGCACTGCAGAGTTACAGACATTGAGCTTTATTTAAGAGGCTGCATAGTCAACTGAAAGCTCTCCTGGTGCTTGTCAACAGGGCGAGGCCAGAAGTTGGTTCCTGGCAATGCTGAGGAGGCTGCCAGCTCAGACGACGACGATGATGAGGAGCGAGAGGGAGAGGGAGAGGGAGAGGGAGAGGGAGAGGGAGAACCACCTCTCATGCTTAACGGTACTGCCCCCTGTGTCTGGGATTGGTGCTGACCCTTCCTCCCTCCCTTGCCCTCCTTTTTGCTTGCTTTCCAGCCTTCTCTCTCTCCCCCTCCTGGCTCCTCCCCTTCCTGGCTCCATGCGTCTCCAGTTTTTCATCCCTGCAGAACTTTTTGTTCTTTCTTGTCAGAAACAGATTACCCTGGCCTCTAACTCTCAGTTGCGAGAGTAACTTAAAAAAGCTTTGTCCGTCTTGGGCTGCTTGCATTTGCAGCACAAACCCATATCAAAATCTGTTAGTATGTTAGTACACTAATATATTTCATTTTTCATACTGTATATTGCATAAGTTGCCCATTGTACAAAAAGCAGTTGGCTGCTTTGGCTGCCACCAGAACATTAGGGTAACTGTCCCAGTATGTGTGTCATATGTCCAGCTCACCGTGAGAAAGCTGCTTCATGCTTGGATTAGGAAATAGGTGAATGCCCCTGTGTGTCCCACATACATGAGGTCAGAACTGCTGAGCCCTACCAATGAAAACTGTGCTCACAAAGCCCTTATATCCAGCAAGCCAGTCATATTCAGCCTTTGAAAGCATGTGGTTTTCATATAGGAATCTGAATGTGTGCCAGGCCAGTGTATGATCAGAGCTCATATTGAGACTCTCAGTTGTAGCTAGTTAGAGGAGAATCAAAGATCCAGAACAGAAGATGTTAATAAGAGGTGTGGGATATATCTAGAAAAGAAATATTGCAAAAGCATACATGTCTTTTAAAAAACTGTAAGGACTGTAGGACTGAAAATCTGCTTAAGAGCTGATGGATTTTGTTTTTAACAGAACTATGTGACTTGAAATATATGGGCCAGTTCTGATGTCAGTGACTGTTTTGAGTTTAAACTGGGTGGTGTTAGCATATCCTTATAGTTTACAATTGTCACATGTGTGATTGTCACAGGAATGCCGAGGCTACCCTTCTTCCCAGAGAACAGGATTCGTGGAGGATTTGAGCCCAGACACCAGTGGCCAGAACAAGGGAATCGACTGAGGTGGGTGTCCAGACAGAATGGTACTTAGGGCTGAGTGTAATGTAATAACACAATAATGTGATATCACTTACTATCCAATATAGTTCAAATTGTTTTATGTTGTTTCACAGGAATGATTTGAAAGATTATAGAGTGTTTTTGCAATATATTAATTTTTACCAGTGTTCATTAATATATTGAAGTGAAAATAGTTGATGACTCATTCTAAAGGTAGCATTAACACAACTATTGCCATAAAAATTAATCTGCTTTATGCTTTCATCTGGTTCAGTTTGGGAGTTTTGTGGTTCAGTTTTACATTAACAAAAACAAAAAAAACCCTACACATGTAAAACAGTGGGGAAGGGAAAATAGTGCAAAAGATTATGAATCAAAGGGTTTTGAAGTGTAGTGGTAATGGTTCAGATAATTCAGCCATGAGATACTTGCATATACAGTGAAAGATGTGTAAAAAGGACAGGTGTGTGTGTGTGTGTCTCAGGGAGGCTCCGGTAGAGGACCCAGCAGAGCCGGAGGATGCCAGAGATCGGGTGGTACCCAGGGCTGCGGGGCTGGCTGCAGTGGAGCGTCTTCAAAGAGCAGCACACCAGGAAGACCCCCATGCATCCCAGGGACACCCATCACCCCCCAAAAGACCCTTCAGAACACCCAGCGTACCGTCCCTATGTGCCATGGCCACCCGCGCAACTGTCCACCTCATGACAGGTGAGAGAAAATCAGTGTACTGAACAATGAGTAGCCTCCTAGTATGCACCCAGTTACATCAAACAGATTTATTTGCATGTGAAAGTTCAACAACAAGTATAGGTCTAAGCTAGGGCAGGGCGAACTCAATTTGATCGTTTATCGTCTTTCAGTGGAATCATATTGTGATGATATGGTGATTATCAGATATCGTGACACACAATTCTAGTCTAAACTTATGATAACTTATGAATTTTATTTAAAAACTCAACAAAACGAGGTATGAAACATTACTGCAGAGATTACCATTCGGTTCAATGAGATCAACATTAATTTGACTATTTAACATGTGATTTTGCATACGTGAGCCATATTGTGATGGATATCGATATCGGAAAAAAATTCTTACGATTATCGTGATATTGATTTCAGCTATATAATGCCCAGCACTAGTCTAAGCTGATTTTCATAAAAATGTATTTGTATCTTTCATTACCCTGATCTTCTGATCTTCTCTCTGCCCTCTGTGGTCGTTCTCGGTCCTTCCTCTCTACTCTCTCAGCTCCCAGCATGCAGTACAGTAGCAGTCTGTCCTGTCTGACCCCGGAGCTAGCGGAGCTCCTGCTCAACCACATGTCCCGCGAGAGGCTCCTGCGTCCACGCACCCTGGAGCTCTTCTTCGGCTGCCCACTGCAGAAGTTTGTCCTAAACTGCTACCCTTACTCCACCAATGAGCTCCTGCGGCAGTTACGGGCCTTCACCGCACTGAAGCATCTGAGTCTGGTCAACTCGCCGCTCATCACTGGTACAGCATTCACACCTTGGATACAGCAGTCATTGACAAAAAGACTAGTATGAGTAACTCAGTCAAGTCAGAAGATGTAGTAATGGTTGTTTTGTTTCTGGACATCTAGGCTTTAGGCAAACTGTTGTTTTAGATATCAGTTTGCTGTGTAAAACTTTGCATTATGTTTGGTCAGCGTCTTTGATATTGCATATTCATCTCCTATACTTTCTTGTCCAGACTCTGGCCTGTCAATCCTCTCCAGCCTGGTTAAACTCCAGTACCTCAACCTGGCTTCCTGTAGCAAACTGACCGACTCCTGTCTGCAACATATCACAGGTCAGCCTTTCTACACACTCAGGCAGGCTTATGAACAAGGCTCAGTCATTAGAGGGGGATAATAAATGCTACAGATTATGTAACCCCCCTCCCTGTTTGATTACGTGCAAGAACACCAGGCCCCAACATAAGCTGCTCTCTGAAATTGTGTAAAGTACTCTTATGTAGAGATGAATGGGTTTTGCCATTATGAGTATTTAGTTAACCTCCTTTTTTTTGCCACTTAGCAACATGATCTTATTTTCCTCCCTTCTGTGCCTTCAAGGTTTAAAGAGCCTGTTTTTCCTGTCGCTGGACCAGACCAAAGTGACCGATGCAGGGATGGTGCTATATCTCCAGTCAGCTCCCTCCTGCCTCACTCAGCTCAGCCTGAACCAGACGGCGGTGACCGAGGCCACACTGGCAGTCCTGCCCACCTGTGCGCCACAGCTACGACTCCTTAGTATCAAGCAGACCAAGGTGCTTCAGCTCTACTAGCATATCTGACATGTAAAGAACAAACAAAAAAGACACCAAAGAGTAGAGTCAGTATCATCATGATTAAACACATCTGCCTTGGTGTGTTTTGGTCACAGAATTGCTAGTCATCAACAATGGTTACTATTTTACTGTTTTACTGTTATATTTCTCATGATATTTATTGAGTCTTGGTTGCTCTTCTCTCAGGTGAATGACGTGTCGGCTTTGGCAGAGCTGTCCAGCCTGCAGACTCTCAACCTGGATGGGACAGGAGTGACGGAGGGCTCCCTGGAGCACCTCGCCACCCATCCCACCCTGTCTTCCCTCAGTGTGGCGGGCATCCCAGTAGAGGACGGCAACCACGCCCTGCAGATCATCTCAGGTGTGTAAGTGGGAGGGCGCACGCATATGTAAGCCAACAACAGAAGAAGAAGAAAATTATCAGTCCATAATTTTATGAGTGAAACACAATGGTCAATGTTGAATCAAAAGTTTAGTGAGGTTCCTGCCTGCCCCCCAGGTCTAAGGCTGACCCAGCTGACCCTGCCTGGACGCCACTCTGTGACGGACAGCGGGTTGTTGTTCCTCTCCAGACTGTCCCTGCTGTCAGAACTGGACCTAACAGACTACACACAAGTCACAGACCAGGGAGCCAGCCAGCTCTCCACCATGACCAGGTTATTCACATACTTTATGATTATTATACTGCACAGGTAATGATATTAGGTAATATTTTATTACATGCACTATAATAGAATTTATTATACGGCTTTGTTGAATACTCATTTCCGATGAATGCATTCTGAGGGCTGTTATTTCTGAATAATAGCCCACATGTTTCTGATATCACCTTAAGTTTATTTGGAAAATTTTGATTGCTAGTTAGAGGCTGAACGGCAACCTGATTTGTTTACATTGCCATGGTTGCTGTTCTTATACAGTGTAGCCATGGATGCTAGCTGCAGATGTTTCTATGGTTGCAGTCCTACTGAACTACTTTTTGGCAGAAGCTTGTGAACTACTTAAGCTTGTAATGAAATAATTTTAAATCATTATTTTGTGTCAGATGGTCAGTGTCTTTGCTAAGTAGCTGTGTCTTAAGTAGGATAATGTACAGGGAGACAGTCTGTTAAATAAGCCCTTCGGGGTGATCAGGACTTGATTCACCCTGTGACTCACCCTATATTCATGCTGTCAGGGCTTATTTTGCGATAATGACTGTCTCACTGTTAATTATCCTTTACATATTACATGTAGGCCTTTGACACAGTTGTTTCAGTTTGATTACCACATCTAAATATGCTGACAGGAGTGTTGTTCTTTGTGTTTGCAGGTTGAAGAAACTGTCACTCAGTAACACTCAGGTGACGGATGCTGGGCTTCCACCTCTGTGTAGCCTGCAGGAGCTGCAGGAGCTCTGCCTGGACCGCACAGCCGTCACCAGCCGAGGAGTGGCTGCTCTCATCACCTGTCTGCCGCACCTCCAGGTGACATTATTGGTGACATCTGTAAATTTGTGAATCTGTCCGTAGCCATCCTCGTGTGAATTTTATTTTAGCAATTGTGGACAAACCTTTTACTGGCATTACAGAGATGCTCTGTCTTTATTTATAATAATAGTAATGTTGTGACACTTTATCGATCCCAGTAAGGAAGTTCTTTTTTTCGCTTACCCCTCATCAGGGAGGTCAGAGGTCAGTTAGAGAACAGTGGCTCTGGAGCTGGTAGGGATTGAGCGACTTGATCAAGGACACTTCAGCAGGGCAGATGTTTGCCGACAGGAGGCCCGAACTAGAGTTAGACCGATAAATTGTTTTTCTGATATATACACTCTCTAAAACAAGTAATGAAATTAGATTTTCTTTGCACATTTTATCAATTAATTTAGTTGTTCAATAATGTTTTTTGTAAATTATTTCTTCATTTAAAGACAGTAATGTATCCCAGAGTTCCTCCTACCGTTGGCTTTCAAAAATCCATACCGGTCAAACCCTAGCTTGAACCTGTGTCCTCTGGGTGACAGAGGGTGACTCTAACCACTAGGCCACCCTGCTGACCTTATTATCCTTATCGTTACTTCTCTTATTCTTTGTTCTCCAACTTACACCTCTATTCTTTACTTGTGCAATGGCACAATTTTCCCCCGGGGGTCAGTCAAACTCCTGCTTGGAGGGTATTGGTGGATAAACATTTACAAATTAGACTAGATACAATAAGTAGTGCATCCTGAGACTTCCTCATTTTGTGTGCATGTTCATGAGATTATGTTGATGTTTGTTGTTTCTTCTGTGTTTCCTAGGTGTTGGGGTTGGCCAGCACTCAGGTGGGAGACACAGTAGTGAGGAGAGGTCTGGTCCACTGCAGTCAGCTGCTTAAACTGAACCTCAGCCGCACACGCATCACAGACCACGGTGAGGTCACACACTAAACCTACTGGCCTTTCTTTATCTGACTCGACCACAAAAGACTGAAATGTAATGCCTGTTTGTTTGTGTGTCTGTATGTGTTCCCCCACAACATACACAGGGATGTACAGGGAAGTGATGGCTTTCTTTTCCTCTTCCCCAGGTCTGAAGTTCCTGAAACACATGTATCTGGCCCAGGTTAACCTGGATGGTACTGGTGTGACTCTGTCCGGCATCGCCAGCCTCATCACTTTCACCAACATCAGCAGCATCCGGGCCAGCCACACTCGCGCCATCCCCCCCGATGAAGTCTCAGACGAGGAGTGGGAAGCCCAGTGAGCGCTGAATCTCTCCGGCCGGTCCCCACTTGCCTCAGCACAGCTCCGACTGCTGCTGTCCTCTTCGCCCCCAAAAAATGTCTGCTGCCATCTGGATAGCTTGGAAACGGCATGGCTGCAACACATCTCCTACTTGCACTGTTTCAGCTGCAGCTAGTGGCACTAATCTCTCAATCACGTCTACTACTGAGTTGAAATCTTAGAAGGGAGCATTGTGTTACTAAATTAGACCCTCTATAACCTTTATATATAGACTCAATCAATATTTACTCACATTCGCTGCAACGCTTTGTCTCTGGTGAACTCCAGCTGACAAACTCTGTGTGCAGCTGCCTGTGGTTCTCCTATTTGGTACCAATAGAGCCAACTGGCAGAAACCCTCCACCATAATGCTTTTCAGTCCCTTGCACACTTATTACAATATGTTGGAAATTAAGTGGAGATGCAACATATATAACACAGCATGCATTTGCAGATTGCCACAACTAACAGGCTGATATATCTAATAAATCAAACAAAACCAGGTTGAAGAAAATCATATTTTTGGGTGTGAAGGCTGGTGATGTCTCATTTACGATTAAATTCTAATAATCAATTTGCCACCTCTTATTGGAACTAATGTTGAGTCTTAAGCCGCGTTCATGTCATGTCGGATTTACTGTAAAAACGTTTACATTTTTACAACGATTACAACTAGGACAAAGGGGATTTTTTTTTTGTGTGCTCTCCCACTTAGCGTCACGAATTGCGGAAGTATGTCAACACAAGCGACAAACAGTGCAGCAAATCCACTGATGTCGGCAGTCCAAGATAATAACGTTCAAAATGATCAGTTATTCACAGTAATACAATCAACTCTACTTATTAAAAGTGAGTAATATCTCCAGTTTGTTTATGGTTGGTTTTAAATTCATAAAGAAATATTTTGAATGTGGGCGTTCCAGCCAGTTCAACATATAAACACTTTCAAATTGTAGAAAGTCATCCCATTCTTGTGTTTCTTCCGATATGGCATGAACACGGCCTATTGGGAGCTTTACCAAATGTCAAAGTCAGAGTCCGTAATACAGATTTCTGACTTCTGGAATCATACCTATATGGATTTTGGTTTTTTTTGTTTCAACAAACCACTAACATCACCAGAAAGGGTTATTTTTTTTTCCTTTTTAACTGCAGCCTGGAAATGTATGTTGATGTTCTACAAATGGCTGTCTTAAATTACCATGTTTCTTGTTTTTCGTTATACCAAGAAACACCATTATTTTTGAGTAAGCCCAGAGACTTTCCTTTGTCATCATTTTATCAGACTTGGCAAGCAGCATACACACCAGTGGTTGTAAAATGAGGTTGGATCTATGCAGCCATGGGGCTCACAAGCCAGAATCCAAAGCAACTTCTTTAATGGCAAAAAGTTTTGCTCTCTTTTGTTTACAGAGATGTAAAATACAGTTTATTTTCCCAAAATGCTGTTGATTTTGAATAAGAGCACTGTATTCAGTACATTTAAAATGGAAGATGAAGAATGAATAAAATCTTCTAGATCTGAACATTATGTTTGTATTTATTCAAGAACCCATAAACATGATATTGTGTCCACTTGCAAATTCTGTCATTTATTCGGACAAACCTTTATTGCATTAACACTGTTAAATAAGGCATAACTGCTCTTTTACACGGGGGGGAGAAAAGAAAAGTCAACTTTTAAATATCAGAAAAGACCTAAAAGCTGCTGCATACATATTAGGATAAAACATCACATTGGAAAAATAAAACTTTTTCTATGATGACAGCACAATGGAATGCATTCCAAAATGCACTGAGATGCTTCAGGTGAATCAGCCAATCAGAGTGCAGCCTGAGGTGAAGGGAGAGGGGATTGGGTCAGGTTCAGCACAGTGCATCATTGTTAAACTGAGATGGAAATACAGTACATCATGTACAAGAGACATGTGTCCAATAAGATGCATAAGAGATTGTTTCAGCTCTATTCAGGACATTTCCTGATATGCAAAACCTGCTCATCCCTTCAGGAGCTCGCAGGTCAAATCCATAATGCAAGATAAGTGAGTGGCTCAGAGAGTGATGCTGCTTTAGATGTCATGCGCTTGCTGCTTGTCGATCTTCAATTTCAAGTGCTCCTTGTATGCCAGGATGTCCCTATTCCACTTGGTGATGGTTTGCTTTTCACACACCCAGATCTCATTAGCCACCTGGAGAAAGGAAGATGAGGATTATAATGGTGCTAGCCATAGGTGATTAATTCGACAGAATATCTTTAAGGAAAAAAAAAAGAAAACTGGATGGGAGCCATGTGGTTACATACCTGTTGAATTAGCCTGAAGTCGTGGCTAACCAGCATCATGCCGCCATCAAACTCGTTGATGGCGTCTCCCAAGGCATCGATGGTCTCGATGTCCAGGTGATTGGTCGGCTCGTCAAGGAACAGCATGTGCGGGTTCTGCCAGGCCAGCCAGGCAAAGCAAACCCGGCACTTCTGACCATCTGACAAGTTCCTGATCGGACTGACCTGGAAGAAATTTGAGGAGTATAGTTAGAGCAGTGAATGATTACAGAACTAAAAAAGCACAATAAGGCATGAGCAAAATAGTTGGACATGAATTTGGCCATTAAAAGAACTTTTTACCAACATCAAACAAACAAAGCACTTTTCCCATTAGTAACTCCTGGATAAGTATCCCATTCCTACCTGCTGTTTTCCTGTCAGGCCGTAGCGTCCGATGATCTTCCTCATCTCCTCCTTTTCTTTGATCTCAGGATAACACTTCATCATGTACTCCAGAGGAGACAGGTCCAGCTCCAGCTGCTCTGTCAGATGCTGTAACACAAAATGCAAAATCATATTGTTGACAGCCAACACACCACCACATGACTGTTACACCATCACTGTGAGAGGGACCCTGCTAAAAGTCAGGGTTGAGACTTGAGTCAAGCTGCTCCATTTGCAGTCAAAATTAAGGGCTGAACCCCTGTCAGAGGGCCAGATCTTCCGGGCTCGTTTTTCTAGTAGACAAGTATGAAGTAAAAGCCACACAATATGAGGGTGGTGTTTAAAATGCAGCTACAAAAGAGAAGCTAACAAAATGTAATGTTCTACAAAAGAGTAAAAGGACAGCTTGAAAGAAAAAAAAAAAAAAAAAAAAAGGAAAACATCTCTCCATTGAAGGAGCAGCTGCTCTGCATTTGATCATGTTATAACAAGGTGACAGTCCATAGAAAAGTGACAATTAAGGAAGTCCACTTTCATATGCAGGTCAGTCCCGGGTCTGGCATAGAGCATTGCCGTGTATGAGGCTTGGTGTGAATTTCCTCCTTAACCGGGCGGACCCGGTTCAACATACTGTAATATTCCCCAGTCATGTTGGTGAAAGAGGTAATATTCATGGGATTCTGAAACATGCAGGCTTAATAAGGTGCCATCAACAGGCTCAGTGTCTTACCTGGTGATATCTGCCAATCTTGACGTGAGAATGTTTGCGGATCATGCCATCAGTGGGTAGGAGCTGCAGCGAAAGGTGAAAGGAGAATAAGAAATAAGAATTCACGAATACTCATGAAAAACTGGGATAAATGTGGGAAAAGGACCTCTACCTACCTCTCCCATCAGCAGCTTCAGCAGTGTGGACTTCCCTGCTCCATTGGGCCCCACCAAAGCCACTCGTGTATCCAAGTCAATACCAAACTCCAGGTTTCTATATATGCATGGCTACAGGAAACAGTAGTAGATAAGTGAGACTGAGAAATACATTTATACTTCAGTGTCATTAGAGCCATCCATGCTGAAATAGACTATACTCACTGTGTTGTCGCTGTATTTGAAGCTCACATTCTGAACCATGATAACAGGAGGAGGGATCTTCCCACAGGGAGGAAAATAAAATGACAGAGTCTGTGGGAGAAACAGAGGAAGGACTTAGTACAACTACAGCAAACGTAAATGTACCTTAGGTTGTAATACTGACTGTGGTTTGGAAATTTTAAATCACCCTTACAGGCCTACTGGTGAGTCACCATTACTGTACCTTGTCATTCACAACTCGTTCAGTCAAGCCTGACGCCACCATCTTCTGCAGCGTCTTCTCCTTGCTCTGCGCCTGTCGTGCCAGCTTTGCAGAGCCGTGACCAAACCTGGCTATGTAATTCTGAAGAAGAGGTAGGGACAGACATAAATGTTAAATGAGAAAGGGTAAAATGGGATGCAGGGGCCCCAGTATGAGGAATACTTTAATTTCATTACCTTTTCACTCACTAGAAGTGATTACAATGAGAACATATAAGAATTGCTATTTTGATCACACTGTAAGTTTCATTGCCCCCTCTCCATCTATAGTATAGAAAGTAAGTCTATACCAAATCATGACCAATGGAAAAAATCTTCTCAGATGGGGCTCACTGGAACAAAATCTTATCAAAATGGGTGTTCACAGCCTGATGCATTTCTATTTGGGGGAGCTTCACACGGAAAGGTTTCATTCCATTCATTTCTGTTCAGTGTAGTAAAACAAATCCACCACACGGTGTCCCCCATTTACCTTCATGTGTGCTATCTGGTCCTGCTCCCAATTGAAGCGCTTCATCTGGTTCTCTTCCAGCTCCTCCCTGGTCTTCACATACTGGTCATAGTTACCCTTCAAAATAAAAATAGATTTGCATAGTCATCCAACATGGGCTGCACAAACCTGCTGCACAGGGCAATGCACACACCTACATAATTAGCAACAGTCCACCCCCACCTTCCTTATATGGCTGTATGAGATCACAGATGACAGAGTCCATATATGCACTTATGTCTTTAGAGAGATGCTAATGCCATTTAGCTTGTTTGTTTGCTTTCTGACACTGTGCTAATAGTTTCGCCATCTGACGTCAGTAGTGGTCACAGCTGATAGAGGTTCAGGCAAAGTGTTCTTACCGTGTAATACTTCAGTTTCCTCTGATGCAAGTGGATGATGTTGGTGCACACACCATTCAGGAAATCTTGAGAGTGCGAGATGAGCACAAGGATTCGCCTGAACCTGAGGAGAAAAAGCCGGATGCTCAATATGTATCAATTGCTTTGACTACTTAAATGATCATAAGGTAATCCATATGCAGATGATGTGGGGGGTGAACTTACGACTTGAGCTCCTCCTCCAACCACACACAAGCATCCAGATCCAAGTGGTTCGTGGGCTCATCCAGCAGCAACATGAAGGGCTTGATGAACAGGGCTCTGGACAATTAAAGGATAATTGTGAACATTTACATCAGTAATTTCTACACAGGACACACATGGCTAAACATCACTTCACCCCATAAATGCCTACCATAGTTGTTCTATGCTTGAATGTTGTAGTATATACACTATAAAGCAAAGCCAATCATCAAGGAGGGCTAGACTGTTCACATCCAAACCCAAGAAACTATGTACCACATCCTGTCATTGTATGGTGGTATGATAATCAACCTTCCTTCTTTACCTGGCCAGAGCAACACGCATCCTCCACCCTCCACTGAAGTCCTTGAGTTTCTTCTGCTGCATAGCAGCGGTGAAGCCCAAACCGTGGAGGATCCGTGAGGCTCGCACCTCCGCCTTATCTGCATCCAGCTCCTCCAGACGCTCATACAGCTCCATCAGCTTCTCACACTCAGCTATGTGGGGAGAGGAGAGATTTAGGACTATTAATAGCTACTCAATATTACCTTGATGGATGCAAAGCTACAGCACAGCTGAATGTGGGACAGCATTCACAGGGTCAATTTCCTGTGCTTAAGAGGGCAAATATAGTGTTCTTATATTTTATTAGCTTTATTTTAGCATTCTGTTATGTTGTTCATCATGTCTCAAGTGTGTTGCTGCTGTGACAATTAAATTTCCCTCTGGGATAAGTAAAGTACCAATTTATCCTGCAGTTTGTTACTACAAGGTATGTAACTCACAGTCCTCATGGGCGAGTCTCTCCGCCTCCTTCTCCAGCATGATCCTCTGTTCATCCACCTCCATGACACACTGCAGAGCGGTCTTTTCACTGGGAGCCATCTCCCTGGTCAAGTGGTAAATATCTATGTGCTCTGGAATGGGAATCTCACGATGCCCGATGGCTGACAACAGCATAGATTTTCCTGCCAGACAAAAGTTGCATACAGTAGAGAATACATTGAATCGTTTTAGTATGTGACACCAGGAATCCATTCTGTACAACAGCCACATCTCCACTGGGAAATTGCTGCCAACGAGCCAAGTCACTTATGTGTAATGTTTTGAAATAGGTGTAAGCTTAAGTGTAGAGACAGAATAGTGTAGATAAGTACAGTTCTGATTTGTGTTGAAGGTGGGTGTGGAGGAGTGTAGTAGTTCTGGGAGGCCAGCACATATCATTTAGCCTTCTAGAGGTGTTATGGACCTAAATCAATCAAACATCTGTGATGGGAGGTGCCCATTTGCTAACACCAATGACATACCCTCTCCCAACCCGACCATCCCAGGCTACATCCTTGCATATGCTGTGTACCGAGACATGTATAAGCAACCGGCTCTGTATTTCTAGGCAGTATAGAAACCCCCTGTGTAAGAAGAAGCCTGTTACCTGTGCCGTTAAGGCCAATGAGGCCATAGCGTCTGCCTGAATTGAGCTCCAGGCTGGTGTCTGCTAGCAGCTCCTGGCCATGGAAGGTGAGCGACAGGCTGCTAATGTGGACATCAGTGCTGTTGGGGTGGGAAGCCAGCACCCCTGTCACTGCCCGTGCCTCGGTCTTCGCCAGCTCAAATTCATCCAGCTCCTTCGTCAAATTGGCAATCCCTGTCAAACCAAAATCCTGTTAGCTATTTTGTGCGGGTTTTGAGCTACACATTATTCTAAAAACAGAGTGGCTATTATTAAATGTTGGGAGTAACAATACTTTCTGGTGGTAATTGCAATTAAGCTTGAGGAACAAACAAGATATACTAAATCAATGCTAGGATTTACCTAAGGAATTATATTCTTGAGCACCATAACTCACAACCAAACGTATAATGGTAATTTCTATTCAAACATCCATCGTTCTCTCACCATTGTACTCAGCTCCATTGTCCTCTGCTCCATTTTCCTGGGTCTCTGGTTGTTCACCCTCCTCATTTACCTCATCAGGTTTCTTGGTACGCTGGCGGGCCTTGGCAGCCTCCTTCTTCTTCGCTGCCTTCTTCTTGGCTAAGTCGGATGGCATTGTTGTGCAAGGCTATTCAACAACACCAAGGATCAGGAAAAGGGATACACAAAAAAAGTCTGTCACTCTTTAATGCCATGTTATTATGTTGGCAGTAATTCTTCAGGCAATTCTAGCAGTTCCTCAGTGGCTGGAGGATTTAAAAATAAATAAATACATAACACTTCCATTATACCAGTCAAATTTACTCACTTACTTTTCGGTAAACATTCAGTTTAAAAGTGACTGGTTACATATAAAAAGAGAAATTAAAAGTAGAACAATAAGCTACCAGTCAACCAACGTCAAAATTAACCAGGAACTGGGCCCACGCTGGTTGACTGCTAATTAATTCCGTTACCGTTGGTTTATGGAATAAGGATTAGCGAAGACCTAAAGTTACGACATGACCAACGCTCCCGCTCAGTAGAGCCCTAGTAATGGCTTTAACGTTAACGTAATGGCTTTAACGTTAACCAAAAACGCCTTTTGATTGCTTCCAGTCCCACCTGCTTGCACGTTGTGGGCTCTACATTAAAAAGGCTGATAGCTTGGTAGCTAACGCTAACATATTGAGCATCCGGCTCTTTATTGACCCTATGCTCAGGATTGATTTAACCGACGACAATCTCCACCACAATCGCGTTAGTAAAGTAAGGTACATTGCTATACATATAGATCATATCAAGTTTTATAAGCTCGTCGTTAGCTCAAATTTATCCCTGACTCTCCAAGCTAACAAACGATAGCTACATTTGATAGGCCTAAGCTGCGTTAACATGCTAACGTTAGCTTGACGCAAGGCCCAGCTACGACGACAAGGTCCTAAACCGGCTAACCTCACGGCAACTAAATGTTTTTCAAACCCACATTTATTTCAACCGCAACTTGTATTTGTTAACAATTGTCAATGTAACTACCTAGACAACGTAAATATCGGTCTTACCTTAGGTATTTAGTGCTGGTCTTAGAGCACACCGATGTCTCGTGTCCACTTTTCGCCGGGTGGATGTCGCCAAACCGCCAGACAGCCCATATATGGTCAAGAAGGGCGGTGAGAATCACATTCCCCTCCCCTTCTCGTGCGTAGGACTGCAGTAAAATTTCCCTTTGCTGCTAGTAGTTTAATTATGGATCGATAACATAGTGTACGGATTGGCTGGGAGACACAAAATATTCCCAACTAAGTAAATAAACCCGCCAATACAATGAAAGATAGTACTGTTAAGTATGGACGGAGAACAGGCAGCCCTCGTGAGATTCAACTATTTCCGTTAGAATTACTTCTATTTAACTGTTACAGGGAATCCATGTGGATTTTTCCTCAAACCATTAAGCTTTTAACCAGTAGACAAAGGCCTGTTTAGAAAAAAATGAACTGTTAACAGTTTGTACATATATTGTAGTGACAGGGTTTCTCAAAATACCTAGATACTACATAGAGACTTAGATTACAGGTCTGCGGTCATACAGGTTGACATAAATTACTAGTTTTCATACTAATATGACATGTTGGGGCCTTGGGCGTTATAAACCAGTTGTTTTATATAACTTCACGGCCTTATCAGACAAGTCTCTCTCAGTCAGAAGTGATGCTGCAGCACATCATCATTATCAAGCAGCTCCAGCTCAGTGCTGATGCGGTGAACAGGACGTGAGGGAAAAAACATTTTTCAAACTGAGGCAGGGTCTAATATGAGGAAGTCACGAAACAGAAGAAAATGGACGACATACGTGTGGCTAAGCTTGATGACTTTTTAGCTGCATCAACATAATGAAAAGGGCTTCATGTTTTTGAGTCAGTGGTCGGTCGAGGAGGCAACGAAGAGGCATATCTGGACAAAAACAATGGACGATGCTAGCTTGCTAGCTTACTCTTGGGTGTTTTTCCTCCGGCATAGAATAAGGAGTACACACTTGTGAGGCTTCTAGCTTGGAAGTTTTTTAAACCACTAACCAGGCTGTCCTACTGCCAGGTAACATTTAGCGTCCCTATGCAAAATCTCGTTATGAAAGTAATGTCATTCCGACACAGTAGCTGACTGTTAGCGTTAGCCAACAGTAAGCTAATTAACACAGGAGCCAATTCATCTCAAGCTGGTTGTGAGTTTACATCATAGTGACTAACATTAACTTAGCTTGTTGGATAGCAGTTACATTACAGCGGTATTATTTTGCAAGTAAATGTTATCACACAGGAACAAACTACAAATCATTTAATGCATGTCGAGAATTTGCACATAAACAGCTAAGAGCCAAAAAAAGACAGTATGTCTCACATTTGCAATATTAATATAATCAATTTCTCCTCAAGGTAGCATATTGTCTTTGATTGGCTGGAGTATGAAGTTCATAACTACTAGTTTCACTTAGAAAAACGCATCTAATCGGATAAGAGAAACTGAGGAAGGAGACAAGATGTGGCATTTCAAGCTATTTTCTGTCAGTGTCAGCACATCAAATCCTTTTCACATAGGATGATTTTTGGCTAAATTGTTTGAAGCTTGACCAGGAGTGTTGGCACATCGTCAAATACCTTTGTAAAAAGATACAGTGGTAAACTGTAACAGCGGCCTCATCAAGTCCAGCTTATAGCTACTAGATATGCGTCTTTCATCCTTTTTGGCCGTGTTCAGGCCTGCTTTACCCCTTATCCTGGGGCTGTCTTTGGGATGCAGTCTGAGCCTTTTGATGGTGTCCTGGACCCAGGGGGACACGGATGACTCCTGTGGAGATGAACTGGGCAATGGGGGGCTTTTCCTGGGCATTCACAGAGGAGAAGCCCAGAGAGATTCAAGAGATGGGGCTGGAAATGAAGACTTCCAACCACGCATTGTGCCCTATCACAAAGACCCTAACAAACCACACAAGAAAGTCCTCAGGTGAGTGGGGAAGCCCTCTGTTTCACTGTTCTGTAGCTACTCAGGGGTAATGATGGAGGTAAAACATGCCTCATAACACCACTCTAATGTGCACATGTGCAAATTATATGCTGTGCAGAATTATTGCTGAGAGAAATCTCCCTCTCTGCTGTGTCAGGGATATAGAGGGGCTTTCAGTGAACACGTATGCAGCCAAACCACCATGAGATGTTTTTCATTAAAATGTGAATGAAGCAAATTGTGACATGTTACAGATGCATCACATTAATTTATTCTATATCCTAAAAGGTTGGTCTTAAGAGAGTATTGAGACAATTTAATTTCAAGAGATTTACATTTGTTTGTTCTCCCATTTAATAGGCTTAGGCTAGATTTAAATCTCTTGCAATAATCTAGATGCACAGAGTAGAATATTTAAATGGTCTATAGACTAGAGTTTAAATATTTAAAATCTGTCTGTACACACACACTGCAGATATGTAAGAATAGGACCTTTTTAGTTTAATGTAACTATAGCTTACACATTTGTAGCATACTGTTGTTCCACAAATGCACAAGATTTGCTAATCTTCTTTCTCATGTCTCAAGTCATCTTCTAAAGCTGATTATTGGCTAGAACAGGGTACATATAATCAGTGGAGGGTTTGAAGAACCTGCTCGTTTAATAGTTTTAAGATGTTTTCTACAAGTCCTAGAAGTACTGGGAAATAAGACTGTAGATGAACTTGAAGCAATGTTTCCATGTTTCCCTTTCTTAGTCAACTCACTCAGAATGAGTTTGAGTGTGTTTACATCACAAGACGTGTAGATAGACTGAGGGAAGCTTTATGCTGTGTTTTGATGTCCCCTCTCTCTTTATTCTTTCTATTCTTTCTATCAGGACTCGTTATATTCACACTGAGCTGGGCATCAGAGAGCGACTGCTGGTGGGCGTGCTGACCTCGCGGGCCACCCTCAACACGCTGGCCGTGGCGGTGAACCGCACAGTCGCCCACCACTTCCACCGCACCTTCTTCTTCACGGGCCTGCGCAGCCCCAAGGTGCCCCACGGTATGACTGTGGTTGCCCACGGTGACGACCGCCCGGTCTGGCTGATGTACGAGACGGTTCGCCACCTGCACCAGCACTACGGTTCAGACTACGACTGGTTCTACCTCGCCCAGGATGACACTTACATACAGGCAGAGCGTCTGTCCGAGCTGGTGGGCCACCTCAGTGCGGGCCAGGACCTGTACATGGGCAGGGCAGAGGAGTTCATCGGTGGGGAGGAGAAGGCACGCTACTGCCACGGGGGCTATGGCTACCTGCTGTCCCGGAGTCTGCTGGCCCGCCTGCAGCCGCACCTGGACACCTGCCGCAACGACATCCTCAGTGTGAGACCCGATGAGTGGCTGGGCCGCTGCATCATCGACTACCTGGGTCTCAGTTGTGTGGAGGTGCATCAGGTAAATACACAGAGACGATAACACTGGAACACCAATAGAGGCGTGCATGGAAATAATACACAGAACTGGTTTCATCGATTCAGTGTGCTTTTGTCACAGTTTCATTAGAGTAATATCCAAACTAACATTTTTTTTCCCTCTCCGATGTTTGTGTGGCCCACAGGAGATGACTTATCGTTACTTTGAGCTCGGGAAAAACGCAGATCCGGAGCGCGAGGACAGCTCTCAGTTTAAAAATGCTTTCACAGTCCATCCTGTGTCAGAACCAAATCTTATGTACCGCCTACACAAGCGCTTCAGCCAGATTGAGCTGGAGTGGACGTACCTACAGATCCAACAGCTGCAGGTTTGTAATACTCCACACTGCTTGCTTTTTTTTTTATATTCAAAACGACTATGTGTGCCTGTGTGTCTCTTATCTGATGGGACTACATCAATGGGTTAGTGTGGTGATGAGCCCTGTGTGCAAATATTCTGTTCTCCTCTCCACCGCACACAGGTTTGAGCCAAGGCAGAAATTCCTGACAAACCTAATATTTATACATGTCAGAGCGCCAAGACAAGGGATAGGGTGTTTTGCCAGGGCATGAAGTGTTACATTCCAGTGTCATCTCATTCTAAATTTGATCTAGAGTTAATGTTAAATATACCTGACACTACAGGATTTTCTTTCACAGTGGGGTCAAACATTTCATGAAGGCAAATTTTTACCCAGTGCAAACCAGATGTTGTCTTAATGGATCCCTTTTGATAAGAATCCTATCTTTTTTTGAAAACAATGTTATTTGGGAGTGAGGCTGTATATGATTTTTTTTGTGTTTTCATCAGATGCAGATCAACAACCTGAGTGACTTGACCCCAGAGGGTAAGGCCGGAGCCACGTGGCCCATTGGGATCAACCCTCCTTTCAAACCCAAGACCCGCTTTGAGGTTATCAACTGGGAGTACTTCACTGAAGAGCATATTTATTCATGCATTGACAGCTCTCCCAAGTGCGAGCTGAGAGGAGCTGACCGTGCTGATGTCAACGCAGTGCTAGAGATTGCTGTGGAGCGTCTGAACGAGCGCTACCAGCCCCAGCTACGCTTCCGCAAGCGCCGTCTGCTCAATGGCTACCGACGCTTCGACCCCACGCGAGGTATGGAGTATGTGCTGGACCTGGCGCTGGAGGCCTATACCCAGAAAGGTCACAGCCAGGTCATCGGGAAGCGAGTTAACCTGTTGCGACCTCTCAGTGCCATTGAGATTATCCCCATGCCTTACGTGACAGAGGCAACGCGGGTGCAGGTCATCCTTCCTGTCACCGCTCAGGATCAGGACTACGTGGGTAACTTCCTGGACATGTACGTGATGAACACTTTGGACACCCATGACAACGTTTTACTCACATTCCTGTTCATCTATGACCCCTTCGATGCACAGCGGGTCAGCCAGACTGATGTGTTTGCCGGGATCAAGGCCATGATTGGGGAGGTGGAGAAGCGCTACGGAGACGTGAAGATCCCCTGGATCAGTGTGAAGACGGAGGTTCCCTCGCAGGTCAAGCTGATGGACATCATCTCCAAGAAGCACCCAGTGGACACGCTGTTCTTCCTCGCCAGTGTGTGGACAGAGGTCAATGCCGACTTCCTCAACCGCTGTCGAATGAACGCCATCAGCAACTGGCAAGTCTTCTTCCCCATCCACTTCCAAGAGTTCAGCCCCGCTGTCGTCTACCGTGACCAGCAGCCGTCTGCCGCCTCCTCTTCGTTTGCCTCCGAGGCGCTGCGAGACGGCCGCTTTGACCGCCATGTCTTCGACGAGGCTTGCTTCTACAACGCTGACTACATGACTGCGCGGACCAAGATGGCCGCTGACATCTTGGACAACGAGGAACTGCTGGAGAGCATGGACGTGTACGACATATTTGTCCGCTACTCGGGCCTACATGTGTTCCGAGCAGTAGAGCCGGCGTTGGTCCAGAAATACGTGCGGCGAGCGTGCAACCCGCGGTTCAGTGAGGATATCTACCACCGCTGTGTGCTCAGCAACCTGGAGGGCCTGGCGTCACGCTCCCATCTAGCAATGGCTCTGTTTGAACAGGAGCAGGCCAACAGCACCTAGAGAAGCCTTGACTGAGATGTGGTGCCTTGAGAGTGTAGGAGCCTCAACCATACTGCCTGGACTCAAGAACAATTAAGCAGAATAATGTGAATTATAATGTGATACTTTATTGGTCCACATAATGAAACTCTCTTTTTGAGTAATGTCTTACTCAAGGACTACTACTAGGGCCGACACGATGGCTTGTACGTGGATCTTCCAGCTGAAGACCGATCTGCCTGCTCACTGCACCACCCTACTGCCCCACCAAATCTTGACGTCTGCGTCTATAACTTTGGATCTACCAAGTGTAGACAACAGATGAATTATGAGTCATGGAGGTGTCACTTCATGCCACTCCCTGAACTTCAGACATGCACAGATTACTGAGGAGCTGTTACCTGTATTCCTGCCATAGACATATTCTTTTTGTCTTTTGGGTTTGTCTTTTGAGGTTTTGTCTTGAAATAATTCACGAACAAAGGCCTTCATTGTCAACTGTTGATAATTTGTTTTCCATTGAGAGAAAAAACTTGAGCCATAAGTCTTCCTTGACGAAGATTTCAAAGATATTACTGGAATTAAACAGAAGCCATTGGCTGTCTTTTCTTTACAATATGTTCTTTTTTAAGTGGTATTAAAGACTGCTATTCCACTCAGACTAGTTTCCTTCATTCATTCTGTCCAGAGGGGCAGAAATGCTTACTTCCGTCCCATTAGACAAAATGGCAACTGTTATTAGGATATGTATGCAGTGTGCTTGAACAATAACTTTTGAAGTTATCTGTTATCTGCTTGGCAGAGCTGAAGAAAAGGCAATATGGCAGAAAAATCCTGCGGTCAGTCATGCTAGCCTGCTCATATTCAGAGTAATGCATTTTATAGACTTCCCAGTTTGCCTAAAAGCTTCACTGCAACGCCCTGAGGCACTGAACAGTTTGTTCCGAAGCAGCCTGCCCCGCCTCGTCTCCTCACATTAAGTCAGTAATTCTCCACCCCTGCCCGGGCCTCCCTAGGTTTGGCTAGTATTCTGTACACATATGTCTCTGGGGAATGGAGTGAACCCAGTGCTCAGAGGGAAGGTCCTGTCTACCTAGCCAAGGTCCATGAAGGGGTGGGTGGTTAACCTTCACAGCACGATGGTCGAAGGAGCTGAATGAGCTACTTCACAAGCTTCTCCGCCCCTCTCTCCGAAGGGGTGAGAGGATTGCACTGAGGGCTGAAATACCTCCCCCTCTGCTACCCCCAACCCCACCCCCACAACCTCTCCATGTGAGGGATGTCGGCTCAGGAGAATGGTGGAGTGAAAGAGGCTCTTTCTGAGGTGGGAGCAAGGTTGCAGTCAGCATTACAGCATTGCTGCAATATTCTCTGGAAAGGCCTCGACCTGTTTCCTTGTGGTGAGGTCAGTGAACAATAAAACGCCTGTCTTCCACCTCTGAGGAACGTCTTGCTCATACAGGAAATATAACCCACCAACGAGCTTGGGTACAAAGTCAACACATTGCCTATGCTTAGAGTGTTATTTTAGTGTTAAGAGCAAAGGGTAATGTAGCAGTAAATAGTAGGGCTGCACAATTAATTGCTTGTAATTTGATATCGCAATTTTTGTTTCCACAATTCATAATTATAGAATTCTGAACTATGGCAACCTTCATTTCATTTAACTTGGAATGCTTGCTGTGGTTGAAAATAGTCAAAAGGTTGACATAAGATACACAGAATGCAGTAAAATAATTTTGAGAGTAAAGACTGATTAATAATTGTGATTACAATATCTAGGAAAATAATCTGTATTATCATTTAGCCATAATCATGGAGCTTGTTGAGTGGAGTCCTTTTGAAGTGCCAATTGGCGCAAATAATGTAAATGAAGGATGTGCAGTTTTGATGGTGGTGGGGGTGAAAAATAACAAATCCCGTCAGCGCTTTGATAGAACCGGAAGGCCTGCATCATGCATATGAGCTCATACTACTCTGAAACCCTCACATCAAGTCAGCTCAAATGGTATACTATAAGCCTGTCTTAAACACAGTAATAGCTACGTAATGTAGAGACAGTATGCTCACATTTCGCAGTGTCTCTGTTACTTTGACTTCATGACAAAGAAAATTGTACCTTTTTGCCTATTATTGAATAGTTTTTAGAGAAGTAAGATTAGTGAAGCACTGTAATTGTGCCTTAAATTAGGTATATTTAGGCAAAAATGGCAAAAACGGCTCTAAATTTGTGTTCTTACATTTATCCTCCAGACCTTCAGTAGGCCTTAAGTAAGTTTTTAGCAAATGATTAGTGAATTTAATTTAACTTTAAACTAAATCTTTTAAACTGTTCATACACGTCAAGACCTCCATACATGTCATCATCTTCTATCTGCTTTGTGTAAAGCCTTCAAAGTATTTTACAGTTATGATTATGTTTCTGTAATATTGTAAAGAATATACAAAACCAGAAAGATGACTTGGCTTAGACAAGAACTGGTGAAAATAGGGATTTTTCCAATAGCTGTGTGATGTTTGTGTTTATCCAACAGTAATGTAACTACACTCAAGTGAAAGATTTAAAGTTTCTCACTAAATTCATAAGGTATTTATGGTTAAAAGGCTTTCACACTCTGGTTTGTACTGCTGCACATAATAGCAAGAAATTACTCTGGGGGCGGATGCTGGGGTCAAAGGTGAGACTCGGCATATAGACACAGGAAATTTAAAAGCTAGAAAGCTTGAACGTAATTATCCCTTTTCAAAATTAAATACACACTTTCCTAAGAGGACTAGTCATCGAATATAAAGAGGTGTTCACTGCAGCAGTACATAGTTTTAAAGTTTGAATGAATGAAGTTTGAATTCAGTTAACCAGACCTTCTGCTGCTATTGACAACACATTTCAGTTGTGATACTGAATTTATTTAAATGATGAAACAAACTGCATCTTAAGTTTCTCCCTACAGTCGTGCTCCCCTTTTTTCACTTCATTGATTCATTGATGTGACTGTAGCCCCCTTTGTGCCAAACTTTGTTTGCAAAAAGTACTACTTAATTGGGCACAAGAGGCATGGGGTCTGCATAATGTCCCACTATAATCACCATATTAAACATTAAACCAGTTATGCTTATTAGGTCACTAATTAAGCTAATTAATCATTAATTTGCCAAAATTTCCATGTCAATATAATTTGTCTTCACACAACACGTAGGTGGTATTACAATGAACTCTGTATCATGAAGGATTTAACAGTAGTTAAACAATTTTTTTCATCATTAATATGTAAATTTACACAACAAGGTGCTCCAAAATCTAATCAGATCATCCCTTCTAATAGGAGGAACCTGTGGTGTAAGTTTCTATCATGTGTTCATGAGCTTTTGTTTCATAAGAAAGTGTCGACACAGACAAATGAAAAAAAAGACATTTCAGATATCATGGCATTTACAAACTTTGGCAAGCGCTTCTTTATTTACATCCAGGCTGTCTCGCAATGTCACAGCTGTTTTTCCCTTTTTTCTTTTGTAGAACGTAATCACCAAACAAATTTGCTCTTAAGAGATATACAGTATACAGTATATATCTTCTTGTTGGTGACCCACTGACAACAGTGTAAACAGAGATAAAGAGCAGTTCCCACTCTTTAGAAACACATGCAGGGAGTGGGACAAACATCTCAACAGTACGCCAGGGTTTAATAACATGAGACAATGCCACTTCTCAGAACATCAACACAGTAGTCTGTTAATATTTGTCAGATATTCTGTTCCCATGGTGCTCAAACTGAGGTCACCCATGAGTTGCAGCGTCTAGATTCCTCCACAAGAGGGCGCTAGTGAACCAGTGAGGCTGTATGACAACAATGTGAATGCCCTGGCCATACAAAAATCAATCTGGATCAGACACATAGGACTGAGGTACTACCAATGACTGAAACTACTCGTTGCCCCTCTAATGAGTGCAGTTAACATAATTTAGAGTCCTGTTCTAGTAACAAAAACACAGTTCTGAAAATCACACCTACAGTTAGTTGCTGGTAGGGCAAATAGTTTTTGGCAAAAGTTCCAGAAGGCATTTCAACAAAACCACGGCAAAATGTGACAAGCCCCGCGCTCATCACATTGACTGCTATGCCAGCTTTATATATTTACACGTACGGTTTCAAATGTATTAATTCATGTCCATGGAGCATGCATAGGTCATCGTGAAATCATCCAATCACTTTTGTTTACGCTGAGATAAGAGGTCTCACCCATGACGAAGAGAGTCTCGACAGAGAATTACAGCACAGTGCAAAGGAACCCCGAGAGGTTTCAGCTAGAAACTGACTGCTGAGAAAATTCTCCGTCTGACATTACAACATATACATACAAGTCGAGTGTCATAAAAAAAGTGTAAAATGAGATAGGTGCAGATTACATGTGTTACAGCTACTTAGATTCCATGTAGATTGAAAGTCAGGGAGGCTTTTCCTCTCTTTGTTAAGCACTCAGTCTTATCCCACGATAGATATGAGATGGACCTAAAATAAACCACCCCGACCCCAAGATAGTACACAGAGGAACACTAACATTCCTGCCCTACTAATTTAAAACTTATGGAGCTCCCATACTGCACCAAAAAAAAACCCAACCCCCCAAAAACAAACACACACAGATAGTCTGTCATATACTGTACAGTTGGCCCTCTCAAGGGAAAAAAAAAACATATTTACATTCACATCTCTAATTTAAAAAAAAAACAAAAAACTTCTTCATATTTCTTCTTCAGTTCAGATAGTTCATGTAACTTAAAAGTCGTGACAAACTGGCAACAGTTTTCCAGACCTGGGCTAAACAGTATTTGCAATAGCTTTTTTTTTTTTTTTTTTTTTAAGGGTTTGTTGCATCCTATTTACGGGCCAATTGGATGGGTTTTCCAACAAAAAAAAAACAGTACAGTAAGGGCCACATTTTGACAATCACAGTCAATTCAATAGATGCTTCTGTGATTGATGTACCTGAAACTACCTGAACTGACCTGCTATGGTAAAACCCACCAATCTGGTACGCAAAAACATAAAAGAAATGTTCAGAAATAGTTGCAACTCCTATTAAACCCAGGTCAGGATTTTTTTTTTCCCATTTCAAGGATCATTTACTCTTTTTGTTGTAACCTTTGGTAACACCTTCAGGACATTAATTGACAAAATACTACATCAAGAACAGGCAGTTAGTGACTGAAAAAAAAAAAAACCAGTCAACAAATCACTCTTTCAACGTCCCAACACATTATGATAAAGGCATATTACATACTGGTAGTTTTACTATCCCACATTTCCTTGTGGTTTGGGTGTGATTTTGGGAGGAAAAGATGATCAATATTCTATTAAAACACTGTTATTGGTAAAGAGATTTGTAACTGTTCTAATACTATTGATTTCTGAAACAGTTGTGACTTTCGTGATAATACTGTAGTTCAGTTACATTGAGCCTTACCTTACATTGTTGTAATAATTACAGTAAAAGGAAAATGAATCTGCTTATTAGCTAACAAGACTAAAACGGGACACGTTAGCGGCTTTCCAATTAATGTTTCAAGTTAATTCAGCTGAAATGAAAGAAAGCCACACCTCTGGTTTACAGATAACATGACTCCATTCCCTGCAACCCAATAAGTCACACTGTAATCTTCACTCTGCTGGTGTAATTAATCAGTTTTAACACTCGAAAACACCCCCCTTAACGAGAACAAATGAAAACACACAGGCACACACACACACACACACACACACACACAGTCACACTTAACCCTCAACACCCTAACACAAAACAACTGAACCCCTGCGTGAGTCGGGATAGCAAACGAAGACTTTAAACTCATCCAGAACACAGCGAGGGGGTTCGGGACCGCGGGACTGTCACACACCGTTACATCGTGTACAATTCTGTCGGACACAGTAGCTAACCCCGTCTCTTTGAGATGAGTATCCAAAACACAGTGATGCACAGTAGAAGCAGCCAGTTCTTAGGGTGACCAGTCGTCTTCACAGAGAGAGAGAGAGAGAGAGAGGGAGGGAGGGAGGGAGGGAGGGACATGCTAGTGACTTGTATTTACAGAGAAGAGACCCGCTATGAGGGGAAGGTTCATGTACTAGACGGCGTGTCTGTCTGATGGCGGCCTGCGGTCCGTGAGGGGGGGGGGACACAGGGTCGACCATGCTGTTGAATACATGCAGTGAGCGATGATGTCCTCACAGTCCTGCACAGAAATGAACAAATATGCAGCGGACGCATGTGCAACGCGATCCACCTTACACACACACACACACACACACACACACACCGCCGCTGTCGTGGGAGAACCTCATCACTCCAGAGGGGGGGGGGGGGGGGACTCGAGTCACATGACACAATTTAAATTGTTTGAGACTTGATGCACGAAGGGAATACTTGAGACTTGACTTGGGTTCTGCTGACTTGGGACTTGTACTTTGACGACTTGAAAAGGTTTCTAAAGTCTTGACAAAAGATCTTGTTGTTTGTGTAAATGACTTAGATTGAAAGTGATGAGATTTGTTCCACCAGACCAAACTCTGTTTTCTGAATTTGTTTGGAATGATTGAATTTCATTGAAGCTGAAACTGATTATAGAAATCAAACTCATGATGCTCTTACCAGTTTTTTATCCTATTAAAACCACATTGCATTGAAAAGTCCTAGATATTTAGTTTTCTTTAAAATATTAAATTGATACTGAACTCTTGATTTGTTCTGACTTGACTTGGTGTTCTACATGTAGACTTGAGACTTGACTTGAGACTTGTGCCTCCAGACTTGAGACTGACTTGGGACTCGAGCAAAGTTGACTTGGTCACACCACTGCGTTACTAATTAATGTAGTAATTTTGGTGATTTTCGTGTTTTCACCTCAATTTAAATTTCTCAATCCTCTATGGGTTGAGAAACTTCTTTCACCTAACTAGGTTATTAAACCCTTTCAAAACCCATTAAATAAACTAAAAAAAAAAGAATTGTGGTCAGTAAAAACAAGGCCTTTCTCAGTTCCTGAAAAGCTGACATTTTGGAGGTACGAGCTTTTCACCCGACAGCGACGATATGCACTTACACACACACACACACACACACACACACACACACACATCCGAACACACACAGCTCTGAAACCAGATGCAGAGGGCAGGGATTCAGGAAGGGTTTGCTTTGCTTTAGGTGTTGCGGACAGCTAAGGCCTGTTCCAGCTCCTGTCTCCTCTGCTGGATCTGTTGGGGCAGATGAGAAGGAAAAAGCATCAGTGTGTGATCAGAGCGTGGATCCAGAGCCACAGCACAGTGGCACAGTGGGACCGCAGTTAGCAGCCAGGTGCCGTTTCCTCACCTTGCAGTAGAAGTAGCGGCTGACGGCCTCCTGGGACCAGGGCTCATGGTAAAACTCCGCCCTCCTCTCCTCTTCGGGGTTCCCCACCACGTCCGTCATTAACTACAGACCATGAGGAAAGCACAGTCATATAATATTGCACAGGACAAATGATCGTGTGTGATATAATGATACATGGGGACACAGGGTTTTCGACATGTTTTTTTTTTCAAGCGGTTGTGGGCAGGGAAGGATTGGCTCAGTCTGAAAACAATAAAAGGCATTACCTATTTTATCTTTCTTTCTTTCTTTCTACTTACAATATGTATTTTTTGTGTTTTATGTGAAGCACACTGAAATTGCCTTGTGCATGAAATGTGCTATAAATAAAGTTTGCCCTGCCATGCCTTTATCTGACCTGCAGACCAGAGATTGTGTGCAGCACAAGAATCGCTTTGCTTAAGAAACTCTCTGAAAAACCTTTCCTTCTATAAAACACTGCACCCTCTTGCGACATGGAAATTGCAGTAGTCAGTTTTGCAATCTTGATGGGTTTTTTTTTATTAACTGTGCAGCCCTAATTGCAATGTCTGATAATGTTGTGAAACAAGTAACACGGGCGAGTGTGTATGCGCTGTACTTTTAAATACTGGAGTCAAACCTTTAGGTCTCGGCTCTGGGACTTGAGCCAGTCCTGGATGTAGCCCTTGGGATCTCTGGAGAAACTGAGCATGAAGTCCCTCTGGATCTTCAGCTGGTTGATGGACTCAATGGTCTCATGGATCTGAAACAGTCACACACAAGTCAAGGAATGAAACAACCCCACTCACAAAAAAACAACAAAACAAAACAAAATAAAACGATTACAACTGCAAGATCTACAGCTGAATTGTCCATATGTCCACTACAGCACCTAGTAGAACTGATGCTGTTGCAAACTAAAATTACAAATAATAAATACATAATTCTACAGGAAAAGCTGGCTTTATGCATGTAAACTGTGGGAAAAACACTGAAAAAAGGGTGGCATTGGTGAATAGAGAGACATATGCCATGTGTTCTGTCAAAGTTGAGCAAGACACTAACTCCCTACATGCTCCCTCATTGCAGTAAAACTAGCTTTGACAAAACATAACCAGGAGACTGTCTGTTCCCACAGGGCAGCGCAATTTACACCTCAGTGTGACGTACGGTATCAAAGGGAAAGTGGAATCAGTGCAGAGTCTCTCCACCGTGGCGCTGCTGATCTCACCTTGTTGTCGAGGGAGGCGATCTCCTGCTGGTTGGCGGTGGAGAGGAGGAAGCTGCTCATCTGGCTCTTCAGGGGGTCCTCCACCTCCACGTCGATGTCGTAGCAGGCCGTCTTCTTCTGGTCATTGGGGTCCACACTGACAGGAGGGGGCCAAAGGAAAAAAGGGAATTATTCTGTTTAGTTATGTGTGTTGTGAATCATAAACAACATAATATATATATATATATATATATAGTATAATAAGGAGGAGATCTTTTGATAAATCCTCCAGAGCTTGTCTCTCTTGGCGCTTACTGGATTTCCGAAACTTGCCGCCTTACATTATTGTTGCCCACTAGATGTTTTCTGTTATTTTCTGCTTCTAAGTGAATAATAACAGTCCTGCATACCGGTGAAATTGTGTTATGAATTCACAGACCATGCATTAACTTGACTGTACTGAGAAAAAAACATGCTTTTTTTTTTGTGATGCCCACTGGACACAATTTGTGGTGCAGTAGTTGTATATTTTATTTCATAACCTCCGCCAAGGAGGTTATGTTTTCGGTGCCGTTTGTTTGTTTGTCTGTTTGTTTGTTTGTTTATCTGTTAGCAGGATTACGGAAAAACGACTGGCCTGATTTTCATGAAACTTGGTGGAAGGGTGTAGCATGGGCCAAGGAAGAACCCATTAAATTTTGGAGCGGATCCAGATCCGACTCATGAACAAGCAATAATAGCACGAACCTTGGCGGAGGTCTGTGCTCTCCGGTGCCCTTCTAGTTCCTTATAAAATTTATTTTTGGCTATGTAAAAATGTAGGAAAACAAAATCAAGGGGTACATCAGAAGCCTTTCTATCTATTAGGAAACAGCTTGGAGAAAACATTTTCTAGTTTCTGGCATCAAATTGAAAAACAAATAATAATAATAATGTTCCATGAAATACAATTTTGTAGTTATTAGAAGAGAATTTCTGAGTCAGGTAGACATGGAAACAGCTGCTAACCTGATCAGAATCACTTTTTTTTTTACAGTAAATGTACAGATGTTTGTCTTGGTTGGTGCAGAGAAACAGTACATACCGGCAAAGGGGCAAGAAGACCTCACATTCAGTTCAAGGTACCATGTGCAAAACATACAGTATAGTATCCAGAGGACAATACCACCTATTCAACATGTAGGAATCCGCTCTACCTGATGACATGGTTGATGACGATGGGGTCAGGAGGCAAGAGGAGGTTGGTGAGGCGCTGGGGGATCTCAGAGAACTTCAGCCGAGGACAGTCGAAAATCTGCACAGGGTGGTGAAAATAAAGAAAATACAGTGAATTTTGCAATTGCACTATAAATTTTGATATATGTGGAGACAGCCTTTTCCCCTATTTCCCTGTGTGCACGGTCACCATCGTTTTCTACACAATATATTTTTCCATGCTTAAAATAAACAAAATATCTAGAATGGTGGCAAAAATTAGATGCTTATGTTTAGATTTGACTAAAATGAAAGATTTTCTCTGCAACTTGAATTGTAGAAGAATACCTTGTTTAGGAAATAGTCTATAGCTTCTAGTGATTTGGAGATTGCAGTGATATAATATTTTTCATATTATTGGTGTAGCCCTACTCAAAAGGTATTATGAGCAACACTGATACTATTATTTATGAAGCAGCAGTGTGAAGCATGAGGCACTTGGAGCATCCCGTACCTGCTGGAAGTACTTGTCACAGTTGATGTACTCCTTGTCATGGGAGTCCTGCAGCTTGTTGGTCTTGACGTACTGCCAGAGGGCCTGGATGATGCAGGAGCGGGTCTGAGTGTGGATGCCCAGCAGGCGAGCCAGGCGAGGGTCCAGTTTGAACTGGGGAGGCTGCGGAGAGAGAGGATATAATCCCATTACAGCAACTAGAGCAGCAGCCCACCTCAGAACAATTACATTTGCTGGGTCGCATCATACAACGGCATCCTTAACACACTCCACCAGCTCGGGAATGGATGTCGACTTGAAAATGGAGTCTTACCTGTGCTATAATGGTTCTGTAGAGCTGTAGTTCTCAGCCTTTTTTAACTCAGGACTCCTTAAAACTTGATAATTACTCACGACCTCCTGTCTATTGTGGTGAACAGTTCAACCAAAGAATGATTTCCCTTTTAAAAGGTCATTTCAGACCTAGAGCCTGAAAACTTTTCAGTATTTCACAAGAAAAAAGCAAAAAAATAGAGAAAATCAGAAAAAATAGACATGATAATAAATTTGTATATCAGAAATTAGGGCTGGGCGATATGGACCAAAAATCATATCTCTGTATTTTTAGGCTGAATGGCGATACACAATATATACAGTATCTCGGTATTTTCTACGAAGTGGGCTAAATGTTCAGTTGTAAGTAGGGCTGGGCGATATGGACAAAATCAAATATCACAATATTTTTGACCAAATACCTCGATATCGATATTGCGACAATATTGTAGGGATGATTACTGGTGCTTTCACAAAATATTTACACAATGAGATTTTTGATAAATAATCATCAGTAATGTGGATATAATGACTAAGTGGGTAAAGGCAAATAATAGAACAGCTAGAACAGTCTGGTGAGTTCAGAAAATGACATCACTTTACTGTAATGCAGCCTTTAAAACCAGGAAAAGACAACACTTATGCCATATCACGATATTACAATATCCAAAATCTAAGATGATATCTAGTCTCATATCACGATATAGATATAATATCGATATATTGCCCAGCCCTATTAGAAATATATTTTTTTATCATCTTTCGACCCTCCAAAATTATCTCCGGACCCCCAGGTTGAGAACGACTGCTGTGGACTGTAGAGTCTGCAGGTTTTTCTTTCCAGCCAAACACTGCAGCAGCTGATTTCATGGATTAGTTCCTCTATGGTTAAGTGTTGAGTGGAGACCTGCAGGCACATGATAGATAACTGCTGTAGACTCAGATCTACAAGGGCCTACTGTATCTCCAGACAGTGGAGCTGTGACTGGTGGCTGTGTGGCGCCCTCACCTGGTAGTCCAGCATCAGCAGCAGGGTGCAGCGCACGCTCACGTCCCCCGGCCTCTTCACCTGGAAGCCGTCCGTCTCCTGGGTGGTGGGGGTGCGGTGCCACTGAGGGAGAGATCACACAAACACACCGCACAGTGACTACACACTCCAAACACAGCCTGATAATCACACTGAATCGTCTGCCTTTGTTTGTTTCACACTTCATTATCTGTTTGTTTTACACTTTAATACTCTGAATCGCACATTAATTCCCGAGTAGGCGGGACTCGCGATTCAAGGGGCTCCAAACTGCCAGGACCAGGAGATTTCACACAATTTACAAAGACAAACAAAGAAGACAAAATCATGTGAATACACTTGCAGCTAGCAGCCTTGATCTTGACCTTTTTAATCAGTGGTTTTGTGAGGAGAGAAATCCGTGTAAAGGAAAAGTGGCCATGCATGGTGTGCTAAGAAACCCAGATAGCAAAAGGTTGACTATGTGGCCGTTTGAGCTGAAAGTTATCACATGCAGAATCACACAATCAGCGGAGACATTTTGGAGCCAAAAAGCAGCACAGCTTATCAAATTGGGAGTGCATATCGGCCTGGACAAATAACATTATATTCTGTGTTTTAGTCTCTCTCTTTAGATATCAGAACCCGCTCTGTATGTAACCCTGGATGAAATTTTATTTGCATCTCTGTTTTATCTAAAGTGGTCAGCAGCTGAAAAGAAAAAAAAAAGCACTTAAAACACCATCCAGCAGTACAGTGGATTGTGGGAACTTAGTATGCAATACAGAAGGATACTTTCCTCCACCAATGACTGCCTCAGAACAGATAAGTATTGATTGTAGCTCAAGGTAGAGAAAAAAATTCTTTTGATGGAAAATCATTCAAAGCAAAGCAACTGAGTGCCTTGCTAAAATACCCCCTTAAAAGGAGAAACCTTGAGAAGTCCTAATTCTCACTCTAAAACTCCTAAAGTGGGTCTTTAGAAGTCAATACATTTTGTGAAGCTACAACAGTGAAGGGCGGCTAATAGTTGTTATTCAAATGTGAAAACTTGTTCTCTCCAGCTCTCACACTCCCATGTTACAGCAACCTTTCAGTGTGTTGAAGGGAAATAAAAACCTTTTGTTTCTATTGTTACAGAGGATCAATGTATTAAAAAAAAAAAAAAGAGTGGGCAGTCCACTCACTTTCAGTCTTTGTTATTCTTTATTTAGCCCAGCTAGGGGAGACACAGGAGGGAAAGCTCTGGTGGGATTTGATCCTCAGCCAGTTGGGTACATGTAGTTCCAGATTTAACCACGCGGCACACAATAACAATATTCAATCAACCTCCTCCCCTGCTGGTTAAGAGGTCCCACACAGTCATCTTTTTGGCTGATCTGGTTTTTCCCGTCATTGATTGCCTTCACAGGTAAACTGACCCTGACTGCATGGCTGATCAGTCTGATCTGCTGTGCCGATTTATGCAGCAAATAAATGCTGGTTGTTACTACTAGATGTGATCTCATATGAAAGCCTATTCAGTTATTCAGAAGTGAATGTTATCCACATAGGCTAAACATATCAAAATACCATATAAAAATTGTAACTACATGCCAACCATCTGGACCTACTAAACCACACAAGTAGTGAAGAGTGTAGGCAAGCATTTATGTTATAGTGCTTGCAGCTAAAAGTATAAAATAAAATATAATGAAAGGAGAGCCAAGGAGAGAGAGGGTCGTAATAACACTAATGACTACTTTTGAAGGGTTGCATTGCAGAATGCTGTTTATCCATTTTTCCAAAATAGATAAACAGCAATATTTCCAAAACAATGATGGTTACATCCTCAAGAACATTACTAAACTGGCTGCAATCATGTTGTAAGAGTAGGTGTAAAGTTTTTCATATGGTGACTATGTCATTTGGAGATGAACCTCTTCATTAGCACAGAGGGTGTAGTGATGGTTTTGGTGGCACTGACCTCCACCAGGTGGTTGTCAGGACCATACAGGTCTTTATCCAGCTCGATCACCAGGCTCTTAAAAAACGAAGAGAACTTCCTCTTCTGCTTCCCGGGCTGTGGAACGGATGGAGAAAGGTGCCCAATTAATTTCCAAATCAAACACACACACACACACACAGACACACAAGAAACACACACACAGACACAAACACAAACACTTGTCGCCGCTGCTTGGGTCACGGCAACATTTCTCATCAAGAAACCACAGAGGACGAATGAGATCAGAGACAAAGTGCGAGACAAGACATTCTCAGGGTCCACTTCCTCAGAGCTCAACCAGAAATATTTGTGGTTTGTGAAACCTAAATGCTTCCAACCGCTGTGAAATGACGGCCTTGCCCTGGACTACTGAGAACATCAGAGCATCTGAATAGAAGCTTACTGTGCAAAACAAATGTAAGATCATTCTGCTTTTCATGCTGCATCTATAATCTCTCTCTAAACATTCTTCAAAACACCGATCACTCGTTTACATTCTGGGCCAACCGATGGTTTTCTGTCTGAAGTGGTTTGAGCGAAGCCGTGTGTTACAACTATCCATCATTACTGTGCATGACTGTGGGCCAGAAACGACCCAGAGCGGCTCCTGGATCAAAGAGCGGCACACTTTCATACTAAATGGGAAGATTATGATCTCAGTTATTTTTCAGAGGACAAGCATCTATTTGACTCGCACCAAACTCATCAGCAAGAGATGGCAAAATACCAAGCCCTGCAGCAGAGAATGTGGCATCTATATAATGGAAAAAATGTTTTGAAATTGTTAAAAGTGATTTCATTTTCTAAATTGCTATAGCACATTATGAGTGTGTGTTTTCTTATTATATTATACCACTGTAGGAACGGCGGTATATTTTAGAGAAAGGAAGCTCACATCATCCAGCAACTTCCCCTCTACTCGCAGTTCCCACGATGCAATGCTGCCGTCGGAGTCGTCCGCGTCAGGTTTGGCAGGGTTGAAGGTGTTGGATATATACAGCCTCAGCTTACGCTTTTGCTGCTGACACAAGGACACATTAAACACACACAAACACAGGCACACACACACACATATATACAAACACACACACACAGACACACACAGACACACACACGCAAGTCAGTTTTACAGGGATATTTCACCATGTCACTGGTGGTGTTGCAGGTCCCATATCTGATCTGAAAATCCCAGATAAAAGCAGATAAAAAAAAGTGTATTTACATATTAACAAGCAGCAAGAGACTGAAAAGAGTCTTAAATCTTATATAGAGATGTTTTGAAGACTTTGATTTCAATGTGAGATGAAACTCACAATATGTTGCCAGGTAAGAAAATAAAATCCACTATGGAATGTTATATTAGTTAACTAGGTACACTACCAGTCAAAAGTTTGGACACACCTGATTGAGTGTACAATGTTTTTCATTATTTTACAGCCATTTTGATCTAAAGGCTTCTGCTTAACTGCTTGAAATCTGTTTCTTAGAGAAAATATAAAAAGTGAAGTTGATCCTATGTATGAATTTCTTTCCAAAGCCTTTGCCTTTCCATCAAGGCAAAGGGCGGCTACTTTAAATAATCTAAAATATAAGATAGTTTTGATTTGTTTAACACTTTTTTGGTCACTGCATAATTCCATTTGTGTTATTTCATAGTTTTGATGTCTTTATTATTATTCTAAAATGTGGAAAATAGTAAAAATAAAGAAAAATGTGGTGTGTCCAAACTTTTTGTATATTAAGACCCTTCAATACAAAATCATGACATGTGAGGCAATGTAATCATGTGTGTTTTTGAATTATTGAGGAGCAAACATCAGGTAACATTTTTGTTTTTTGTCATTTTAGAATGACACGCCTCACATCATCAAACCGCCGGCTAGCGGAGCGCGGCAGCTCAGGATTCCTCTTACCTTCATTGGTCTCTTCAGTGCTTCCTGGATGTCCACCCGTTTGCGCATGATGGTCTGGTCCAGTTTGCGCTCAAACGCCAGCAGATCCATGTAGGCCTGAGACTCGGGGACCAGCTCACGGATCTGGACAGAGGGAGACAATCAACTCCATTGTCATCGACATTTTTATTCTGATTTTAGAGTAAACAATTGCAATATCACACACAGAGAATTTAGGAATTGGATTTTCTTCACATATACCCCCCAAGACAGTGATATGTATATCACTAGAAGGCTAAACCGGATTATCTGCTTTGCCTTGGTGTTGGTAGAGGTTCACTGTCTTGCGTCAAGGACGTTCAGACCTGGATGAACACTGGAATCAAAACTGTGGCATTCCAGTCTGAGGACAGTTTCTCTAAATACCACATCATCCTGCTGCTACTAAAAACACTGCATTAGTTGTCACTTTTGTCATTGGCTGATTTTAAAAGGAATTTAATGGGCTTTGTTCTTGTTTCAGGCTGTAAAAATCATACTACACCATGTGTTACTTGGTAGGTTTTATTTTTATTTCATGTTTTCATTTTCATTGTTTTATGTTTGTCACTTGTGTGCTGTTGTGTTTAAATGTTTTTGTGTTTTTTTATTATCAGTGCTGCCTCCAGGTCTCTTGTAAAAGAGAAATTGGTTCTCAATGGGACTTCCTCGTCAAATAAAGGTTAAATTAAATAAAATAAATTGCAGCGGCATGATTCACCCTCAGAATTCACTCTCAAATCACTATATTATATACAGTAGGCAAATGAAATATTGTCTAAACTGTGACAGAGAGTAGTTGCTCTTTCTGAGACATAGTTTCTGCCAAACGTCTTTTCATCTTTTCACCCTGAAGGGAGGAAGCGACAGGAGGAAGCGGTCTGCGGCTCGACTGCCCAGTACATCATTAATAGGTCCACACCATCGCAGGGACACTGGGGGATCAAAATGAGATGCAGAGTGTGCAGCCAACCAGCCTGGACTGAGACATTACCATACCGAGAGAGTCCTCTGAGCATCAAGGGCTGCTTACCAAACTGTGCACACACTCATACAGTTACCCTCTCCTCCTCGCTCTGTCTTTCTTCTTTTCTGTTTCTCTTTCAGCGTCTGCCTTCATTGTTCGCTCTCATTCCTTGCCTATCTCCATCTCGGAGCCTTTCACCAGGCTGAGGTGCCGAGCAGACGGAGTGTGGCAGACATTCTCCGTCCCTGAGTCATTGCGGAGTGGCGCCTCGGGCCGAGCCTGCCGCTATCTCTCCCTGTCTGGGTTGTGTTAGGGGATAAGACCCAAACACAGACGCCCACAGTCTCCAGACCTCTGCAGCTACAATGCACAGCCTCAGTGTGAACAAGCCTCCGTGCTGCCGGCAGGACGAGGCACGGTGCAGGGCAGGGAGCCGAGACCGCGGGGGCTGAAATCACAGCCTCGGTCGGCACACCCTCACCTGTGGCGATGTGGTGATGCCGCCGCCGCCTCTTGTGATTCGAGTTGTGGTTGCGTGTTAGACATAACCCGCTGACTAATCCATTTTGAATCAGTGAGCAACCGTTCCAAATAACGGAGCGCAAAACGCAAAAAAAACCCTAAAACCTCCGGATCGCGCGGACATCTCCCCTCTCTCCTCATTTGAAAATAACACATAATCATCTGGCCCTCTGCGCCTCCCAAGAAGCCCTGACATCAAAACCCACCAGAATTTTCTGCAGATTGTAATACGGAAATACAAAAAAAACCACAGCAACAAAGGTAAAAACATGCAGCCTCACCCTTTGCGGAAGAATCTTGTCTGCCATTTTCCTTCTCTTAGCACTAGAGAGAGGGAGAGAAAGACAGAGAGAAAGAGGAAAAAGAGAGCATGTTACTATGGTGACTGATAGCGTAGCACCCAGGCCATCTGCTAAAATGCTGGGCCATATCCAGCACCCCAGCGTCCCAGCTGTGTGTGTGTGTGTGTTAGTGTGTGTGTGTGTGTGTGTGTGTGTGTGCGTGCATTTGTGTGTCTCTGAAATGCAGTGGTCCACCTGGAGAGCGAGAGCCTATAGCAGCCAAAAAAGTGTCACATCACACATCTTTTGCCTGACTTGTATTCGCTGCACTCACTCTCTCTCTCACTCACTCTCTCTCTCTCTCTCTCTCTCTCTCACACACACACACACACACACACACACACACACACACACTCAGACTCTACAGAATCACTGGGGCCGTTGCAGCAGGACTTGGATAGTGACAGGTTGTGTGTTCATTAGCATTTAGGAATGTAGAGTCTTCAAGATATTCACCAAGGAGAATGTGAGCGCAAACGTGTGTGTGTGTAGATATTTTCATTCATGAATGCCAGGCATTTCCTTCTGTGTGAGGACACCATTTGTTTATAGATACCATGTATTTATCTCATACTTACCGAGGATGGACTAAGGAGTAAGAAGTAAAATAAGAAACAGACTCTGTGCCAGGTTTACCGATGATGCCTTTGTCTGAACTTTCTTACTGGGTGACACTGATTAAAAAATACAAGATTCAACACTACAGCTTCCCGTTCGATCCAAATTTCCAGCCAAATGTTCTTTGGAATTAAAACTAAAAGACTGCTGCGAAAGCTGCGAAACATCAATGGGGAAAACATGCCTGTGGAGTCCTGGGATATGTGGAGCACCCATGTAAATTCATGCAAATGTTTTGTTATCAGTGCCAGTAGAGGGACGCTACCTGAAAACACCTAGATGACACTAGAGAAAGCTCCTATCACAAAGCACTGAAAAGGTCTGTGAAGCAGTATGTTACATCAGCATGCCAAATACTGACACAGACCTACTGTAGGGACAATTAAAAGGATCTGGGATAGATTTAAAAAAGGAAAAAACAAACCTGCTTAAAAACATCTGCCTTAAAACACAAGGGTTTGAGATTGGATTCTACTTTATTAGAATCACTTTCCCCCCCCCCCCAATAAGAGGTATCGGCTGCAACAATTGTTCCCATCATGCCATGCTCCAGTCCAGTCCAAAGCATGCACCGCTACATGTTACAGGTCTTTAAGGACAACTTCTGGGAGTCGGTAAATATGGCTGGACCAAAACAGCTAGTTCAGGGAGTGCTGGGCTCAGGTGAGAGGCTAAAAAGGGGGCGAGAGTCAAACGTAAGAAAACTGACATGCAGCAGAATAAACTCCTACTTTGATCCGAGCGTGGGATCTGATTGGGGCTCTCTCATGTCCATCTGCCTCGCCGGCATCTCATTGGCTCCGGGGAATCCGACTGGCTTCCTAAGAATTGATGAGGATTCGAAGGTTGTCCGATTAGAGTTGTGGCGAGACACACACTCAATGGCAGCAAGAACGATGTCAGAGGGGTAACACTTGGTGGCTGAGTGTGTGTGTCTGTCTGTGTGTTTATGTTTATATTGGATGTGTGTGAGGTCAAGGGTCTGTTAGTAGGTGCAGTTTATAGAACTCAGACAAGGGCAGGCATTGGGATGGAGGGGTGTATCTGTGTCCATGCACGCACACAGTGCAGCAGAGAAGGACCTGGTAGACATCCTGCTCATCTGAGGGACACGCTTATTCAACAAGTTTCTCAGTGAACCAAAACAATCATGCTTCACACACACAGACAGACAACACACTGATAATGGACACTCTGTGAATTCGTGGGTCGCACACAAAGGGGCAAAGGGAGAAGGACCAGACAAGCAGCGCACACGTTTAGCTCTTTGCTCCGGCGTGGGACGGCTATAAATCAAAATAATAAGCTGATGAGTTCTCAGGTGCAGATGAAGACACCAAGCATACAACGTCTCACACTTTGAGGAGTTTTGTACAACTCGCTATGTGTGCTAGAGAAGTGGTTACACACAGGAGTCCCACACTAAACTGTTAATTGCTCAGCATAAAAAACAAATTTTTTGGTAGCAAGGAAATGTCACATGAAAAGCCCAGTGTGATCACATGAAAGCACAAAGAGCTTCTAAGGCATTTCTCAAATCGCATTAACTTGTCCGTCAGAAAGTATGATAATAAGCTTATGAAATTTATTATTCATGATGTTGCTGTAGTGTTTTTTTGGATAGATTTTGGCTTTTGTGACTTTTAAGCAAAATTTCCACCGTGCCCCAATATGCCGGTTGATAGCCACCATCTCTTGAGTTCCCTGCTATAAGACACACCTAACCGCCCGACATTAAAACCTGCACTTTGACACCTCGTTGTGTTTTGCTTGATTCAAAACTATCCGTACAACTTTATGCAAAGTGAATGTGAATCGCAGCCTATTTTTAGCGGCGGCTTTGCGTAGGACAGCGCTGGCTCTGCAGAGCGAGTTTAGCTCGGACCATAAGGTCTCAATGACACTGCAAACACAGGTGGCCTGGCCTCAGCTGGCAGCTGCCTGGGGTGCGAGCAGGACGGAGTGTGCGTGTGTGTGTGAGTGTGTGTGAGTGTGTGTGTGTGTGTGTGTGTGTGTAGCAGGGGGTAGGAGCATCGCCTTGTTTGCCAGAGGACACACACTCTCACAAAGGGGGAGAGAGAGAGAGAGAGAGAGAGAGAGAGAGAGAGAGAGAGAGAGAGAGAGAGAGAGACACCTGGATGGGTCACCCTGGACCATCGATCAGGCCCACACAGCCAGCCAGCCGCCCTGGGGGTTGAGGCCCGACGCAGAACAACATTTCCCCTGACCTGTTTGACAAGCCTGCTTAATTGTAAGTGGATCAATTGTGCTGCAGATACTGAGAGAATGAAAGAGAGAGAGAGAGAGAGAGAGAGAGAGAGAGAAGTCCACTGAGTGTGCATATTGATCTCCTTTCTAATGACCATACCTGCCACACACTCTTATCCTTAAAGACATCCATCCACTGTGTCTGTGTCTGTGTGCGTATGTGTGTGTGTGTGTGTGTTTGTGTCTGTGCGTCTAGGGAATTGATGTCACTGTTCAGATCTTTTTTCTACGGCTGGCCCGCGACACGGTGTAGTCGACTACCTGACAGTGGATAGTGTGACACTAAGCCGAAGCTTTCGCATTCAAAATGCTAGCGCCTAAAGCTGTATGGACGCCTTCTGAAGAGGTTTGGGCAAACCAGACTACAAAGACTGAGAAGGGACACACACACAGAGAGGAGACACACAGAGAGCAGAGACACATTCAGTCATGTCAGGGGTTGAGTGGATGAGGAGCAGGGAGCAGGGTCCAGGATGCAAGAAGTGAAGCAGTGGGAGGGAGTTGATATGCAAACTTGCAAACTGAATAAAAAAAACTGAACTAAAAGCTGATTATAGAAACAAAAAGGTTATGGTTACACTTCTCATATTGACATGATTTCTGAGATCTAATTCTGAAGATCAGATTTTAGGAGATCACATTGCAGTATGTGCACACTTGGCTTGAAAAAGGTAAAATGATATATTACAGTATATGCTGTGGCTGTAGTTATTGAAATCTGTGTCTGCATTTTTTCCCAATCTTATGAATCTTATTACATTACTTGTACGCAAATTGAGGCTGGATTGCATCCTGATTTTGTAGAATTCCAATCATAATGCAGGCCGGGCCACTTCCATATTTGGTTTTGAAGCTCCGACAGACTTGTCAACCTGTTAATTTGACAGGTCTGTCACTTAAGTATCATTGAAGAAACAGTGTAACCATAGCCGCTGTAGTCTAGGTGATCTCTTAACCAAATCACACAACAGCAGACATGTGGAGGGGAAGGAGCTGAGCAAGCCATGCAGTATCTGAAGAGGAGTTGGAGGTTGGTTTGATTCCGTTTTCGGGTGTCTGCGTCTCACACTCACTTTCTGGCCCGGTTCTGGACGGACTGCTGCTGCTGCTGCTGCTGCTGGACCTGCTGGGAGGGGGCGGGTCTCTTACGGCTGGGCTCCATCACCGGGGTGGGCAGGCCGGGCCGCACCGCCGGGCTCCCTCCGTACGGTGGGCCGGGGGGGCCCATGGGAGCTCCCTGGTGGGGCATCCTCGCTCCAGACGGCATGCCAGGACGCTGGGAGGGAGACAAAGGGGGAAGGAGGGTCACATGTACGTAGAATACATTCTCTGAGGGTTTAGATTCTGCAGTTTCTGATGAATTACACTCATGAATCACTATTTCGAGAGAACAAGGGATAGTTATATTAGATCCTGTGTAATGGTCCTTTTATACATTTTCTATAATCTATGATCACTTCTTTAAACTGGTGCATCTCGACAATGTGCATCTCATTCAAGTGTTTCCATTAAAGCTGCACTAGGCAAGATTTTTATGTAAAAATCCACCCGTCCTATCTAAATCATGAAGTGGGGCTGCAACAGCGTCCCATACCTAAATGAGACGCTGGAGATTCGCCCTATTTGCCCAAATGAAACTCTGGTGTCGGGTTGTGGTCGCTGGTGGGAAATCTTCTCTGTGTACAGGAAGTGACGAATTGAAACTTAAGAGTGAAACACAAACTGTCTCCTAAATAGCAAGTCCAGAGAAACCTCGACTCACCAACGTTAGATCTCTTTGCCTCTCTTATACTTTACTATCCCTTAGATATAAAGCGATCGCAGAACAGCCGGGTTGATAAACATGTGTGCTGTGTGCAGTTTAGTGGCATCAGGTTACATGATTTGTGGGTTTTGAAGCATGCAAAATTTCAAACAGTTACCTCTTCTTGCCATTTGGGGCCGCGAACATGCAATGTTGACTAGTGTAGCTTTAAATGTTGTGCCATCCACTATGGGATTTCTCACACCTTGAATTTTTTACAGCTTTTTGGCTTTGTTTTTGTTTTCCAAAAAGGGTAACCGTAAACTGTTTTCTCTTTCACACACACACACACTCCTACAACAATGCAAACAGTGTCAGAGCCTATAGCCCCACAGTCCCATCTTGAAGCCTGGGAACAACTGGGGGAAGTCACACCTGTGCTTGTCACTCTTATGGCAACAGCTGCCTGCCGCCTCAGCTTATTGTCTGATGGGAGGTGAAGCCAAGTGGGCTATATATCTGACACAAAGAAATCCTTTGACTCCATCCAAAGCACAGACCTACTATATAAAGAACCCCGCTAGAAGGCAGAGCACATTCACAGAGAAGAAGAACCTGTCCTTTAATTGAAAATATAATTACTTCAAGTGCAGCATGAACACAAATTGATCCAAAAAAATGAAACGCTGAAGTGAAGATCAGTGATGGTTTTTCACTGAGGAACCGAACTATAAATATTCTACAAAGGACAGATCTTGTGACGTTTCAGTCCATGAAAGATGCTGAGATTCTATTCTTCCCTCTCTGCCTCTCTGAAAGGACCCTTTCATTCAAAATAGCAGCTAAACCTTGCCATTTGGACAAACAGTTACCTGTACAAAGACATGGCAAAACAGCTGCGAGAGCCATGACACTTTAGACCCAAATTACTGACCCGCCACCTTGTAAAAATGTCAACTTTCCAAATCGCCGCAGCAATTGACCGCTACATTTTATATCACAGTAACAGAATGGGTGAATGTTGGAGAAATAGCAGTATTGGAGTATACAAAACAGTTGTTTCATAACCTTGGGGAGCTGTTATTGTACGCACACCCTTTTCAAACATTTCACACTGTTTGTCATTTGTAGACTGCCAATCTCCGGATGAACACACACACACACACACTCATGAATCAGATGTGATCTTTAGACCATCCACAAACACTCACATGCAACCTCCACCCAACCCCCCCTCTCAAACAACAGAACAGGGAAATAAACAGCAGGGAGATCAAAACGAAAGAATCTAAATGTCAAATTGGGTCAAAATGTGAAGATGTGTATTCATAGGGGATATTCAATAATTCAAACGACATCATGCGACAGTCTTAGGCCAGTGTATTATGTGGCCTTTTTAAAATGGTGACCATAGCAGAGATCGTGTGATAAGACGCCCATGCATGTTCCCCTACGCAGGCGTTGCTGTCACTCTGGCTGAGGGTGTAGGGGGTGGGGTGGGTGGGGGTGGGGGGTGTTAGCAATTGAGAAGGGTCTCAATTTGCCACAGAGAGGGAGAGAGAGAGAGAGAGAGAGAGAGAGAGAGAACACACCATGCGGTCAGTTTATGGGCTTCTAGCTCAAATGTAGCTACCTCTCTGTCCACATACCCCACACACACACACACACACACACACACACACACACACACTAGGGATGGGACGATATGCTTATGTCACGACGCGATTCAATACAACCACAATACGATGTAATAAATAAAAGTTTGATGACAACAAAGTCTGACTGTGCAGAATTATGTTTATTTCTGAGCCGCAAATCTTTCTAGCAAATGGCACTGGCTCGCTAGAATGTAAACACCAATTTAAAAATGTCATTACAAAGTGACAATAATATAATGTGGATGGAGAGCTTGTGAAATTGTGATGGGCAAGCCGTCTCATTTGTGATTACTACAGCAGAATATAATGTAGCTAATATCTCGATTCATTTTTCTGCCCCATGATACATTTTTGCATTGTGATGTATTGAATTTCAATACATCGTCCTATCCCTAACACACACATACACTCTCTCACAGACACACACACACACACACACACACGCACATCATCAGACTAGACACTCAGCAGCCAGACCCACCCAGAGAAGTGGGGATACAGAAAGGAGGAGAGATACTGCTGTTACTCTGGAGAACTTGAGCCTCAGATAACAGACACAAAAGGATACGCTTAGCGGGATAATGTGAATTTCTACGGTACTACAGTGACTTCCCCTAAATCCACACACAATGGCGCTGAGTGGTACACTATAATCTGACCTGCTGAACTGACTCCAAGACTCTGCCCAGATCTCTGCCAGCCAGCCAGCCAGCAATCTAATCTGCCATGTGGATGGATATCTGAGAAGTGTGTTGGCATCTATGGGAAGGCTAAAGGGATTTGAAGAGGCCAAACTTAACCCACACTGTACTAAAGATATGAATCTGTGGGTTGTAATATGGATGATCCCTCAAAGGCTTTCACTGCCCCACAGTTGTGATAGGAAACCTGTACGAAAAATTGACGATGGGAGGTTTCTTTATGTGAGATTTAAGTCCATTTTAGGATTTATGATCTTGCCGAAAAACCCTCCCATCCTTCATTTTTGATAGTGTTCCTGCATTTGTCAAAAAAAACGCACCCATCTAAAAAGATTCTTCTTCTGAGGCGTCAAATAAGGCGCGATGGGTTTCATTCTACTTATCGTAAGCCATTTTTTAATGACAAGGCAGACGGTTGAGAGGGGTTTTGAAGAAATGTTTACGGTTTACGGTGAAAGACGTCATTCTGTCTCTCTCTCTCTCACACATGCACACACACAAAGACCTTACTAATGACAAAGCTAGAATGTGTCATATCATGTGGCTTGTCGGGGTTTCCCACGCAGAGCGCTGGGAGGCGTTTCTCCTCGCCACGGCCCTCGCTGACCTCCACATCCACACATGTGCAGGAGAAGTAAAACAGGAGGGGGAGGTGAGACAGATAATGAGAGAGAGGAAGAGACTTCAGCCAGGCCTTCAGCCCACCCACCAGTCCTAGAACCAGACCTCGGCCAAACAATCTCCTCCGCAACACACACACACACACACACACACACACACACACACACACACACACACAAACACTACTGCTGGAAGGCTGGAATACTACGACCTTCGGTAACAACAGCACTGTGTGCATATATATGTGCATATGTGTGAGTGTAAATGCCTCTGCACATGTATGTGTGTGTGTGAAGTGTGACTAGCCTTTTGAAAAGTCTATCTCAGGAGATAAATGTAACTTTGCCCACTGTGCTGCATATTAAACAGAGTCCAGCTTTGCTTTAGAGTCATTCGCCTGCGAGGGGAAAGGAAACGTCATCGCTCGCCACAAGCTAGCAAACTGCGCCGAATCGTCCGCATATCCCATAGTCTAAATATTTCTCTGTTCTGCAGTATACACAATGAGGAACCTGCCGTGAATATTATAACAAGACTTTTCCATCTTGAATCCAGGGTAGAGGGGAGAGGGGAGAGGCAGGCACGAGAGAAAATAAGCAGAGGGAAATATTTGGCTGGGAGCAGCCAGAGCCTCATCAAGGTTAATTGGTCTGTTGAGAGGACACACTCATCTGGCTCATCAATCACCTGGTCCATTGTTTCCCAAAGTCTGTCTCTCTGCGCAAGGCTTCACCACCATATCCCCAGTAATGACCGCTCCTGTCAAAAAGACTACACCTCATCTTGTCTTAGTATATAAATCCACCTGGTGTCAGCAAGCCCAGTATCAGCAGCGATTAAAACGGAAGAAAAGTCTAAAGGCAAAATTAAAAGTGGCATAGCTCGCAAACAAGTTTTGTGATGAATTGGTGTAATCATAAATGAAATATTGTTTTTATAATGGAAATATTGACAAACAAAACACCAGCAAGTGTTTCTGACCCAATTTATGTATTCTAGGGTTAAGGAGAGACGCCAAGTCTCAGGATGAGAGCATCAGTGCCATTCAATTCAGTCGACCCACAGAGTAGAAACCATGAGGTATCTCGAGAATGAGATAGACAGCTATGACTGGCGGATGTGTTGTTACAGTAAATGATTGGTTTATTTGTGGCAGACTGAATTCGGTCAAAGTTCCAAGATCATAGTCACAGCTGTCAAAACTTTCAACAGGAAAGTATCAGCGACCAAGACTTTTACAACGCTGCTCAGCCTCAGCTCTCTATTTCAGCCCCTTACCAAAACAAACCACTATTGTATTCCCTGCTCTGTTATTAATGCGCCGTATGAGGCTGTGGTAATAGTTGCCTAACCTCTAAACATAAGCAATACTTGACATTTCATACTAGCTTCACATGAATGGATTTATTGTTCTGCACGATTTCCAGGATCTTGCCATCGGCTTCAGCCGACGCTACGACTCTGCGTTTTTGGTTTGTCTCATGACCTTACAGGTTCAAATCCTTCCACCAACATGCTGACTAGAAGGCTACTTTGAGAGTGTTGTTTTGAGTGGACTAGTCATATCCCCCTCTGTCTGTGACTCCAAGGGAAGCACGCTCAGTCTGCTCCTCTGTTAGCCAAAGGGGGGCTGTGCTGCTGCTTAGCTCCTATTTCTCCAATTATCCATTTTTGTGTTAGAAATCCTCTGTTCCTCATCCTTTTCCTCAGCTCCATCCATCCATGCTGTTCCAGTTCTCGCTCTTTCTAGCCATCCCCCTCTCTCTCTCTCTCTCTCTCTCTCTCTCTCTCTCTCTCTCCCTCTTAACAGGCTGGGATCCAGGGGGCTGGAAATAACCTTCACATGGCCAGCTTACCCAGCTATCTCTCACACACAGACCGCTGCTGCGCCGACTCATGCACACACACTTGAGCAGTTGCATACAACACACACACATACACACACACACACACACACAGATGCATGCCAGAGCCCAGCTCCCTTCATGAGAATGACGGACAGCGCCACTCACCACTCCATGGACCAGGAACTCAAACAGTTTGCTCTTGGTGGCTTTCCTGGCTCCCCCCGCCGTCTCCTCCGTAGCCATTTGCTCAGTCCCCTCCGTTCACCCTGCTATGTCTCCCTCTCTTTCTTTTGTCTTTCCCTCTCCCTGCCTCTCTCTCCCTTCACCCAGCCTCCTGTTCCCCTCCCCTGCTCCACTTTCCTTCTCTTTGTGCTCTCCTTTTCAGCACTGCCTGTCCCTGACTCTCCTTCTCTCTCTCGCAGTCTCCCTCTCTCACTCCCTCTCTCTCTCTCTCTCTCTCTCTCTCCCTCTATTTTGAATGTGCAGCAGCCCTGCCGAGTCTCTCACTGTGTCTCGCTCACTTTTTAGTTGAGCTGCCTTTCAGGAGCCCGGCGCGTCGCTTGCAGGGGGGGAGTGGGGGTCTGGCAGGGGGGTTTCAGCCAGCCCACCCTGCCGCTCCCCCTCACAGCTGTTGCATTCCATTGGTAGATAAGGGCATGCGGAGCGGCTGGCTGCTGTTTGGTTTAAACGGGGGCCGGGGAGGTTAGAATCAGTTAGCTATTCCTCTGCTGTAGTTTCCCCCTAGTGACCAACCCAGAGGCCATGGTCAGCACACACAGAGCTCCAAGTCTGGACTCATTCTCAAAAAAAGGACATCGGGCTCTTAAAGGGGCCACGCTGCATATCATTAATGCCCTTATATGCATGCAAACATAATCACACCTAAATTGCCACATATATGATGGGATTAAGACAATCAGGATGGTGATATTGGATGAAATTCAGGAGTAAATATCTATTCGCCCCTGGAAAGCCACTTAAATCACAAAAAGGCATTTGCTATTCAGACCGTATGGCAATATAAAGGAAGGGAAATTATATTTGTCTGTTTGCCTATGAATACAAAACACTTCTCACAATGGGCGAGCTAATCTCCACTTAAGCCACTTCACACAGGAAGAAGGCCACGTCAAGAGCACCTTCACTTCCTGTGTCGGCCTTTGTCAGAGTGCATTCATAGGTTAAGGGTATTTCCTCTCCGCTCGCCTCATTAGCTTTACCTTTCACCCACTGCTCGGACCGGAGCGCTGCATTCAGCCTGTCAATCCTGCGCCGCTACAGTATAATGGCACACAAACACAGGCAAGGTGACTGTGTCGGTTTCCACTTGTAATTAGGTTGTGTCATCTGTGTCTGCGATTCTTTGCCTGCTGCTTTCTTTTTGCTCTTCTTCTCAAAAATGCAAAGAAAATTGAAGGCCTGAGCAGCATGAAAAAAACCCAAAAAGAACAAAAAAAAACACAGACCTTCTTTTCAAGGACACAAGGACGTGGTGTGAGGAATGAAGAAAAGACTATTGAGATTCAGCCACAGAGGCACACTAGAAATATACAGACTGACAGTGTGTGTTGTGATCCCTGGGTTGTGATGTGACAGGCTGTCTCGCAGTCCAATTACACACAAGTCTGAGCTTCGGCTGTCGCCACACAGGCCATTACCCAGGCTAAACCATGCTACATTGAAGATTATGGCTCTCTCTCTCTGTCTCCGTGCCTTTTCCTCTCCCTCTCTTCTTCCCTCTCTCCCTCCCTTCTTCTTACAGCCGTCAGATCGGGGCAGTGAAATATTCATGAGGTTATTTGAATGACAAAGGAGGTGAAGTGGGACAGAATCAAAGGGGCTTGGCTTATGACACATGACGGAAAATTGTCACTGTTATTGTTTCCTCTCCTCTGTTCCTGTGTGTGGAGAAAAGGCCAGAGGAGGAGTGCTGTACCAGGTGCCAAAGACTGGTGCCGAGGAGATTGCCTTGAACAGTCTTAATAGCAGATAGAAAGCTTTCATACAAAGCCACACAAAAGAACCATTGAAAGCAACACCTAAACTGTTTTAAAAATTTGTCCTCCAAATCTCTGCGTACTCTAAACAGCTTGCTTCTTGAAAAATGGTGCGAGAGGGATCTGCGGTGGGGGGTGGGGGTGTTTCTCCTGTCCTGAGCGTTAACTTGATGGCTACGGCATGCTAGACCAGACTTAGAGGGACACTGTGTAGTTATTGTTGCAGTACGGACAGCTGGCTGGTGGGACTGCGAGCTTCAGGTCAGAGGTCACGACCCTTTGGAGGACACTTCTCCTCTAAAGGAAGTCTGGGAGGATCCAATCCCAAATCCTCGTTTACGGAGGAGAGATATTCCCCATCACACAGCAGAGCAAAGCAGCAATCCACCGATCTCACTGCATGCCCTTCAGACTTCCTTCCCCCTCTCCTAATTATTGATTATGTGAGCCTGTCTTGACAATGTGGGATCGATCTATTGATAGGCAAAGCCGCTGGCCCTCCCATGTGTTATTGACAGCTTGTGGTATTTGTCCGCTTGTTGGTGACATCTGCTGTTGAGATGAGTGTACTGCTGCTGTCATTCAAGCTTGGAGGAACATTAATAAACACAAATCTCCATCACAAAATCTCTCGCTGCAACCGTGATCCATCTCTGTTCTCTCTGCAGTCAAACAATGCCGTTATATCAGTCCTCTTTAAAACTATGCATTAGATTGCTTTATATTACATAACATATGACACAGACGTACAGTATATTACTCCTATAAAAACAATGAGTGTGTCTTGATCTCCTGCAAGGTCAAAAGCTCAACGCAGATAGCTTATCCATGCAGATTCAGAGAGACTAAGGTTGTGCCAATCCCCGTTTCTCCAGCAACGGCACGTGGGCGTTCAAAGATAACAAAGAGATCCAGCGGCTCAGGCAATGGCAAAGGAGCCTTGAGTGCAGGAGTACCCCTTGTTGGACCCCCACCGTCTCCCTCACCAAAGCCAGTCAGTCTCACCAAATGGTAATGTCCCAGTGTGTAGCAGACAGGGGGTAGAGGGGGGCTAACAGGGGGTAAGGGAGCAGCAGTAGTATTATTAATGACCAACAGAGGGAGCAAACACCCATGGAGGGAGATGCTGTCTGTTTGAATGAAAGGATCGCTCCATGTTCAGGCCCGGACTGCAGTGTGCCGCCAGAAAGAAATGGATGAACAACAGGGTACGGAATAAGACCGACTCCCTCCTAGAGCTTAAAAAAGCATAAAAGCATAAAACACTGTAATTTCTGAAAGGACCGAGCTCCAATCAGTTTTCATTTTCTATAAGCGCCTTCTTGTGGGTTTAAAATTGTTCACTTTCCCTATTCGGCCACTAGAGAGAGACACAGAGCGCATACTGTGGAGGCATTTTGATCCCAGTCATGTACATACAGTATGCAAACTGTGTCTGGTCTATATTCTATCCTACAGAGTGGCAGATTCATCACTTCACATCGTATGTAATCACAGTCTGGGATACAGTTACATGAGAGGAAATGCTGCCTCAATCAAACACCCCAAAGTGGTAGAATTTGCTCACACAACAGAACTGACTATAAACCAATCAATCAGTGTTATTGCAGTCTAACATACCAACATACAAGCTATGATTTTTATCGCAGAATATGCAGCTCAACGTATGTAAGAAGAGCTGGGTGGATTGGAGTTTCTTTCATTGCTTTGCTCTGCCCTAGTCAGTGATGCAGCACAACAACAATAGGCTGAGCTGAGAGAAAGAAGGAAAAATCCATACGATGATGGTTTCAGACCCTTTGTCTACATTCCCTTAACATTTAGCACTGGGAGAGAGAGAGAGAGAGAGAGAGAGACAGAGAGAGAGAGAGAGACAGAGAGAGAGACACAGCCATACAAAAAGGCAGACAGGCATGCAGACAGAAAAGTATGCGATATGATATAAAACGGTAATCAAAAAGAGAGAGGATATATAAAGAATAAGAATTTACACCAGTCCGGATGCAGGTTTAATGTACAGTTCCCAACGGCAAGGTTTACATACCAGAAACCATGAACCTGCCCTCGTCAACATTATTGTCACAGACAGATGGGGTGCACTAGGGGGAATGTGGACTGGAAGGAGGGCATGGAATAAGTCTGATTCCCTCCCAGTGCTGGGCCCCTCTCTTTCTTCAGTTTAAGAGCTGCAGACAAAACCCAGCTCAAGCTGCTTAAAGGCCAGGGCTCTAGGAAAGCCACTCAATGGCCATCAGCCACCATCAAAGGGACTGTACAAAAGCAAGCAGACCTGCACCTTTGCTGAGGGGGATTAAGGACATTGGACATTTCAGGACAGATTTCTAGAAGCTAGGCATTCGTAATGAAGAGGAACCTGCAGAGAAAAGTCTCAAGATAGGTGAAAATAATTGGGTATCTGCTTATATTTTCTCATCAAATCAATATGAAATGTACTGCAAGAAAATAGGGTGGGTGAGGCTGCACAAAGCAACAGAAAGACATTTTTATTCCACAGGTATGTTAAGCACCTAACCTAAGAAGCTGCAGATAAGGAGTTTAGGGTCAACCTTGGATTTCAGCGGTTGTTTGGGACAAAGCATCTTTATCCAGGCAGCAGTTATGGTTGAGCTCCTTGGCAGGCCCCGAGCCGCTCCCGTTGCCCTGAAAAGGAGGCATTGTGGGAGCAGATGGAAAGACCCAGCAACAGCCTCATAATGAGCTGAGTTTCCCCGCAGCCTCGGGCGGCAACGAGCAACACACCGGAACAACCCCGAAGCATTACCTGCTTCAGGCCATTTCCTGTTTGCTGTAGCCATGACAACGGGATAGTCTGCCTTCCCTCCAAAGGTAACAGCCAGTGCTCTGGGAGCAAACCTGACTGCAGTGACTTCAAAACTGGAGCAGCAGCTGGTGATCCGAGAGAACTACTCCAGATCTATTGCTCGAAAACTAAGAAATAACCCCTATTGTAGAGATGGAGTAGGTGAAAACATCGTCTGAGATTGCGTCAGCTGCAGCCAAGTTAGCTGTGTTAGTCAGCCCCAGGTCAGTGACCCCCCCCAGCGCATTGCAGTGCAGTGTTGTGCAGTCAGCCTGTACCAGAGTCAGCTCTGACATGAATATACAGTGAAAAACAGTCACTCGCGCTGAATAAACCCGACCCAACCAGCATGTAAAATTCCACCGATGAAAACCAACACTGGCGGGATATTCTGAATAATTCTTTCACTGTAAACTCTCTCTGGTTGCACAAAGTCTCCCCTCCCCCTTCCCTCTCCTATTCCTAGTCTGCATCCAAGCTATTAGACCTGATCTTTCAGCACCACTCTGCCCATGCAGGATGGGAGAGAGAGCAGACAGAACGAGGGCAACGTCGGTATGTGCAGGACCGTATCAAGACTATTCAAAAGCCCAGACGTGAAAACCGGAGAGGGGGAGGCGTACGAGAGAAGAAGGAGCCCGAAAATCACCCGATTCCGTAACCGCATTGTGAATCCATCGTGTCCCACATGGGACAGGCCGGGCAGGAAGTATGTGCAGTGAAGAGGAAACCAGTGATACAGGCATACATACGGTTCTGTTCCAGATTAGACACTGTGATAAAAAGCCTCATTAACCTCTGCGAAAACCTTTTGTTGTTGTGCACCTATTACAAATAATTGAATGCACAGAATGGGCCCCATTTGCAGCTGAAACGGCACGGAAATTTATTCACAAGTTCCAGCTCTGCCATCAACCTAATACACAAAGACGCCACTGCCGCATGCATTAGGTTATATTGCTGCTGGTTTTGTGAGCCGTTTAAATGTTCAACTGCTCTACTCTGGTCTGTACGCCCTTCATTGATGCCTTGCTCTACAGAGTATGGTGCAGTATTGAGCGTTAACATCTAAATGGGTCAGCCAGCCTCGGTGAACTGTGGAGCTATTATAACCCAGACAGTTTGTCTCCGAGTCAAGCACAGAATCTCATTAGACAACTGTACATTATGATCGGGAATAATGCCTCGCTGCATTGAAAAGCAACCAGAGCTTTTGGTCACTTTGGGGGAAGATAACAGTGATTAAAAAAACACATTGCTATAATCTTTTACTGGGCTGGGCGGGAGCCATGTGTAATTAGGTTACAAAGCACACTACTTTAAACCATAAAAATCTATAATCTCCATGTGGAAATCACATAGGTTTAAAAGGAATGTCTGAGGATGGTCTTTACAGCTTGGACATGGTATAAAATTCATCTTCAGTATTGAAACAGTATGTCTCGTGTAAAATACTGCATAGCCTCGCCTCTATACAGTACGCTATACAGCACAATATGCCATATGTCCTACTACGACCAATCAAACGCTGTACTGCAATATTGCCATATTACAATGGTACAATGGTGATATATAGAAATCATACTAAACTTTCATGACGTTTAGGAACATCACTAGTTGTAATCAGGTTCAAGTTTTACTGTAGGCTAGTTTGTTTCCTGGGTAACAAACACCCAGTCTGTCTTTCGGCCAGCACATTCCTTACCAGCCAAAAAAGGAAGTGCTCCATTGTCCATTTATCCCTGTAAATAACTCAAAACACAAAGCCAGGGAACATTTAATTGGGTGACCTATTATTTAGGAAAAGATGCCAAAATCTGTCCAGCTCTGGGGCCGCCTAATCAATGAAAACAGTGTGAAAAATAGAGTTTGACAAACTTATGAGAAACTCTGGAGCTGAAACCTTATACTTTGTAAAACATTGATTGACCTTGATGAGCCTTCCAAACCAAATTTCAAACATCAGTGAACAGGGTGAGTGAGTAGTGAGGGGGGGGAGGGGGGGTGAGGGGGCTCCAGTATGGCTTTCCTTAAAAAGCCAGGTCAAGCATTCACCACACTGTAAAAGGAGCTGATCGTCTATCAGACCTCAGGAGCTGTGACAGCACCTTGCATACTAATGGCACCACTCTCCCTCCTTTATACTGTAGGGAATATCAGTGTCAGCAGCTGAGTGAGGGAAGCCTGCTTTTAAAAAAACTGAACTAGTTTGTTCTTATTTTTCATTGAGACTTAAAGTGAAAAACAGCTTCAAGCCTTTACTGTGAAGTGAAGACACATCATGAGGCGGACATCAAGCTGAAAAAAGCATCATGTCTCTGCATCATATGAGCAAGAACATGGTCGATTCAAAAGAGGCCACAGAATAACTCAAGTACACAAAGTAGTTCCTATAGGCTATAATGCAAAGTGAAACTGAACTGAGAGAGAAAAGGCAGAAGAAGCCACACATTCCTGCACCATTATGCATGGAAATCCAATGTATATGCCCTTTCTGGGTGGGATCACCCAGCAAAAAGGAACGGAATGACTTCTGGGCATATCGGCCTTAATTACAAAAGACTAAATCTATGGAAAACCCAACATGCACACCGCAATTCTCTGCAATAAGGGCTGGTAAGGGCTCGTTGTTAACTAACTGCATCCAAATGGCTGCCCCAGTGTTTGTTAATATTAAGGCGTACGTTGATAAAGCACTGGACACAAACTGAAGTTGACTACGATGTGTTTTTTGAAATTTGGATGCAGTCGAGTCACAGAGACCCGCAAAACTCAACTGTGCTGTACATCTACAACTACAGCTAGAACAGGACTAAGATCTGAGAAACAATGACAACACATGTAAAGTTATTACACATATATACATATACATTATACAGTGAATACCTCATCAAAAGCCACATGCCGACTAAAACTTCTCAGTAATCTTAAACTCCTTCTTGCCATGCATCCACATAGAAGCAACAGTGCAATGGGATAAGCAAACCTGCATGTGATTTATATTCACTTTTAAACCATGAGGTCAAAAATTGAATTCACACAAAAACTAAGACTATGTATCCACAACTTCTGACCTATTTAAAACGCTGTATATAGGGGCCTCACTGAGCTATAACAGAGTTCTGGGTATCCTCCATGAATAGTGAAACAAATCAGAAGTTGGTTCACTGAAATGATTTTGTTATACAGCTGGAATACAAAAATGAGATTTTCCTTTGGATCAGCAACAGTAAAATTGGCCACAACCATACACCCCAAATTCCTCTGCCGCTGCTCTGTGAACCCGCAGCCTGCCAGCAGATTAACACAGTGAAACTGAAACTTTTCCTGCAAGATTCAAAACACACTTGCAGACTTAACGGCACTAATAGCCCAGACTCCTATACGAGGCACCATTGTGTGTGTGTGTGTGTGCATCCTGGATCAAACGAGAGGGGGCCGGGAAATGAATTAAAGACATGCGTAAAGCGGGCGAGGATGCTGTCTACTCTCGGCAGGGCTTCGCCGTGCATCCCCCCCGTATTACTCCTCAAGTGTCTGTTTCCCACACCAGTCAAGGTTAACAAGCCGCTGGTGTCTGCGTCGGCTGGAAAACGGGGAGGGGTGGAGGTGGAGGTGGAGGGTGAGGTGCTGCAACTACAGTGTGATGATGCAGACGGGCAGAAAGCTACAGTAGCCTACAGTCCCTTAAATATTCCCAACCACATCCCTCCCCTGCTCTTAATGTCAATATTCCCAAATACACTGTGTGCACCATGCGACTGTGCGCCGCGGATTAAGCATGAATACACCATGAGGCAATGATTAATCCTGGCATCTTTTTTTAGATACACAATAAATTACAGCCAGACGAGGAGGGGGAAAAAAACTCCGGTGCGCACTAATCCGGCTGGCAGCGCGCCTACAGGATAAAGAAAATATATAAAGAATAGTTTTAATGGTGGATGCGGATGCGTTTACTGAGCAGCGGAGAGCCAGCGAGCCATCCTCAACTGATGTTAAAATAAAACAACGTGCAACACCACAAGGTAGCATAACCCATCCATACCTTTCTCTCCATCACTATGCGCTTTTAGGCTACTCAACAACAGCAACTGTAGGATGTGTCTCTGTGGAGCTGTCCGGTCCGGCGCGGCGCTTCCTCACTCCCCAACTTCCTCGCGGCTTTCAGTAACAGCGGCGTCTCCCTATCACTTCCCCATTACTGGACAAGCTAGGCGACTTGTTAGCGCTGGCCTGTGGGACGCCGAGCCGGGGATGGAGCCAGAGCCAGGATTGGTGAAGCCTTGTTCGGAAGGGGAGAAGAGGCGCAGGCGCGGTCTCTGCTGGAGAGTCGATATAATGAAAAATTACCACTGGCAGGGAGTGTCAGCAAATTATCCTCCCGAGCTTGTTTCTAGGCTGCTGCCCGCTGGAATATTTCACAAAGGAGGGGAAAATGTTTGACTACAGGTTAGTCCGTGTCTGGTTAACACTGGGGATATACGAGGTGCGCAGGAACAAAGGGAATAATGCCATTTTTTTTAGGACTGTTGTGGCCTCAGTGATGCTCCATCTGAAACCTGTTCACTACGACAGAGGAAAAGCACCGCGAGCTCCCTAACCACAAGAACTATAGCAATCCTATAAGAAATTTGAGAAGGATGCTGTGCAAAGATCACAGCAAAGCTACAAGTCCCTCTAGTAATGTTATAGGATTATAGGAGATAAAATAAATACCATAAAGTATAATAAAGCCCCTGTAAGCTCACTGTTGGCGTATGTTGAGTGCCTGAATACTATGGAGATTATTTGTTAGGTTCCTTTCTTATAAACTGGAGGCATTGTGAAAAAACAGAGAGAATTTAATTATGCTTCCTTCCACAGCAAGCAAAATTATATCCCTCCACCACAACCGCGTTACAATAAGATGAAATTTATTTATACTGTACTGCATGAAGGGTTTCATGCAGTAGCTTGGAAAGCTATTTTTGCTCGGCTCTGGAGCTTGGATATGAATACGTCTTCTTGAATAATGAATACATTTCTGCGCACCTGGAAACCATTCTGGACACATATTGCACATTAAAATTAAATCCGAGTCAAGTGTCAGTGCAGGAAAGTCCTGAGGTCTGTCTCATGTCAGCAGAGCCGTGACTCAAGTCTGAGTCAGCAGCTTGAGTCCTAAACTCTGCGGGACTAGAGCTGAGCAGGGAACTGTTGGCAAGCATCCACCCTGCTGAAGTGCCCTTGAGCAAAACCTTTAATCCCTCTCAGCTGCAGGGCTGCTGCTCTGTAGCTGACCGTGACCTTTGACCTCTCTATGGAAGTAGGGCAAGAGAAAAGAGTACTTACTTAAATACTTACAAAGAGTACTAAATGAAAACTGTTTTTTTTCAATTTATGCCAAAAAAAGAAGACAAAAAATGTGTTTTCTTGTATTTTTACATCAAAATCTCATTAGTTTTACTTCCTGGAAAAGAGAAAATCTGTACTAGTGATGTCATCGTGTACCAGGATGTGTGAACAAAAACTCAACCAATACAATCATCACATTTTTGAACAATCAACCTCCTTCGCCACTCTCTCCCCAACTGATATCCCATTGGTTTACACTTTTGATCCATCCGTGTTTTGTCCCGTCCCGAAATATCCTTTCAACAGGAAATACACCATATTAAGGAAGCAAGATGTTCTCAAAATGCCGTTTCATTGTGACTTTAAGGCCTTTAAGGGTTTGCCTCTCAGGACTAAGGTGTGATTTGGAGAGAGTTCAGGAAGTGCAGGAGGGCATTTGGCTCATAGTCCAGTTCTTTCCACGGTGCATCAACAACCCACTTCTCCCCACCCGCAAACTCCCATCAGCAGAGGTTTACTAGTGAAGCCTTGGCTCTCAGTGCCAGTAGCAGGAACAAAAGAAATCCCATAACTGAAAATTTATTGAAATTTTTTGGCATCATAAACCAATTTTAAAAAGCTGGGATTCCCATGAGGTCAAGCTGGAGACAAATCTACTGGTGTAGCCTTTTAGTGCGGCTTCTCTTTCCAGATGAGTGAGTGCGCTTCACACTTTCAGGATGCTAAAGCTGACAGTACATTCACATCGACAACTGTATTGTCTCATTGAGGAACAATTCACTGTTTTTTTTTCTTTAATTTACTACAATAAGGTTGCAGATACCAACACTCCAGAGCCAGGCTTTAACCCTTGGCCACCAAGAACCTTTGCAGGACTTGATGCACTTATACCTTAATGCATGGCGAACACTTAACACTTATTCAATTCCCAGTGTGATATGCCAGATATGCCCAGTGTGGCCGGGTATTTGAACCACCAGAATTTGCACTAAAAATGAGGCCACAGTGAACCCAGAGGCGCTTCTTAAGAGATCATTCCTGAGAATTCAAATCTAAAGTGTGTTTGTTTCCCCCTCCCACACACACACACACACACACAACTTAGGAGTTAAGAGTTGTATTTAGCTTTTTCTCTGTTGTTCCAAGAATTAAAAAGCTAAAAGTTTAAGGCTTAAAAGGTCAAAACACAACAGCAATATTTAGCTTGACTGGAAATCTGTCATGCTCTCATTGGCTGCCTTCTGTCTTAATACCTGCCAGAACGTGAACTTCCATACCATCACGTTTACCTTTCAACTTGTCAACACTTGCCTAAACTAGCTGCGGATTGCACTTAGCTATAAATTACATGGGTGCAGTATGTACATGGCTGGTTAAATGATTACAAGTAAATGGCCTGAGTTATCAAACCTGCTTCAGTCACTAAACTCCTGCTAGAGCTGCAAGATAAGACATGGATGACTTCACAGGTCATTTGTCCATGCCAGTTTCTTCAGGTTCAAGGAAAAGCAGCAAGGAGAAATGAACGGGAAATAAATGCTTGAGGCATCGATGACCAATTCCTTTGTAGATTTCCATTAGAATTTGGAGAAACCGCTTAAATGGCCGATGCCAATCTCCCTTGCCAATATAGCAGGACCATGATGATTCAAGGCTAACTTCAACTACTTCCACTTTTTGGCTTGTACTCATTTAACCAACATATTATCCCTACTGGATATATGCATATCCATACCAGAGTTAATTTGAACCATGTGCAGTTCATGCTGACACAAACGCAGAAACACTGAGGAAAACTATGAGAGGCACAGACTTTCTGAAGTTATAAATTAGTATAAATTACTGCTTCACTGGATATTATCTTAATCTTGCCAAATATCATTGTATTCATGAAATGGGACTGCCACATACATAAGTAGTGCAGTTTTTTTTAAACTACTTATATGAGATGGCTGGGGATACCCTCAAATTAAACCAGACAGTCTGCATTTTGACCATCTTTTCCCATAAAGGGTAATAAGAGTTTGTGTTGTTAAAAATGTGTTGTGGTCCAAATACTTCTGAAGCTCACTTTATGTCTCTGTTCACAGGAGGTAATAACATTTTAGCAATATTTTTTCAAACATGACAATTTTATTTGATTACAAAGCCAAAAGAATATTGTCATTATTATTTGTCTGCAGAAACCAAGGAAAGCAAGGAAATCAAGTGTTTCAGATTTTCTAGCAGATGAAGACAATTCATGTTTTTAAACCGATCCTGAGGGGCTCGTGTCAGTCCTGGACGTCAAAATAATCTATCACAGGTTCTTCTTTAACCATCTTCGACCAGGTACTTCCACTCACAGCCCTGGTAGGAGAATCAAGAACAAAGCAATCCATAACCAACACTGAAATCAAAATCTGGAAACTAATTCAGGTAAAACGTTAATGAATATTGAAAGAATATTGGCTGCGTATGACAAAAACGATACATTATCAGTTCATGCATTTAGCTGATGCTCTTATCCTGAGAAACTTACAATGGGTGAGCAAGTAGGGGTTCAGTTTGATGCTTAAAGACACAGATGGGACACATGGCTGTTGCAGGGATCGAACCTGTGACCTTCCAGTTACAGAACGGTCTGTGCATCAACCATTCATTCCTGCTAAACCCTCCCAACCATCCCCAATGAGTCCATCCCACCCAGAAAAGGACCTAAAACAGCTTCACTGACTCATTATTCAGAGGATGCTGATGTAAACTGGTGTGTTAAGAGACGATGACTTACTTGCTGCTGTGCTGTTTGATATGAGCGATGGGGGGAGGGGCTCTTGTAGTCGTCTCTCTCTCTATCAGTGATGTCAGCGTCGAGTTCGGACAGGCCGACTTCCCCCTGGGCATGAGCAAGATAACACAGCGCGTCCCCCAAAGCCGCAATCAATACTTTCATTTGTTTGCGATACAGATCAATCTATTCAGCCTGTATGGATTAGGAAACATGTTCAGTAGAGGAAAAAGCGTTACTTGTGGGCCGTGATGACCACATTGCGTTTGGGCTCGCTGTCGTAGCTCACGCTTTCCACGCCGTACGTCTCGGCGAGCTCGTGGACGATCTTCCGGTGCTCTCTGTTCATGGGCGGGAAACAGTGGCTCCTCTTCGGCTGCTTTCCCTGTGCACATTGGGGTTCGTGTGACTATTAGGGATTCATACAAAGACACATTTCGGGGTTTCCCTGGCCCGCTTCTGCCCATCCTTTTGTGACAACTACATGCTGGGTAAAATTACTGTAAATATTGCATACATCTTTGTGATTCTAATGGCATCTACTGGCTTCGTTATCTAGCTAGTGCAACTAGCCTATGGAGTGGCATATTTTTTATTCTTCTCAATTTTATTCTACTCTATCTAAAATTGATTCTCTGATCTGTTAGCAGTGTGAAATGGCCTACAGCTGAGATATCTAGGCCTACTTGTAATGCAACACACTCCTCTCCTTCCTCCAAACCAGATACACATATACTGGGCACAAATGTGAACAAATTACAGTCATAATAACATTCTGGATAACTTAGGTTGAATTTTTTTTTTTTAATAATCAATGCAAAATACTCAGTTTGGGTTTAGACTAATTGGTCTACTTAATAAGCAAGGCAGCACATCTTTGACCTGCCTTTTCTTCACAGTAATGTAGGGGGAATTTGGAAAACAATTGGCAAAATGTAGCAGAAAAGGAAATTTAAAAGGCTTATGTTATTGGGAAAGTGCAAGTCCATACCAGAAAAGCAAAGGGGACAAAGTGAAGTGAGATGGAGCAGCACAGTACGCAGAGAACTAAAGATGTGAGAGAATGTGAAGAGACATTTCATAGGCCTAGAGTATCTTATACAGATCTTTAATAGCAGAGAAGCTTTCCACCTTGTTATTATTCATCGTTCCAAAAGTGTTTCAGCTGCTGACAAACAACCATTACCATTCCAAGAACACAACTGACAAAGAAACCCAAGCAGCACTAACAGAGACCTTGATAGTCTCACTCCCTGATAGCCTTGATGCATCGAACAAAACTGGAAAAAAAGAACATGAATGCTATTTTCCTAACTGCTGCATGAAGTACCTACTAATTTAGTCTGGCATAGAAACGGTTATTATAGAGGCTTTGCAGTCGTGTCAGAAATCTACTAGCAACCACAGCTGGTTCCATCTTGGAGGTCCACTGGAGAATTGACCGTGCTCAGAAATGGCTAAATATAAAACAACTGGGCCAGAAAACAATCTGACAAAGATACAAGATGCGGGTGTAGATTCATACAGTAACATTATAGGTATAAATGAGTCTGGTATGGTAAGTTTTTCAAATTTAGGTGACTGTAACATAGTGAAGTATCTTGTCTTTAGTTGTAGCTCTTACTTCAGAGCTCTAGTTGTATCTTGAGAAGAATCAGCTCATTTAATCTGTACAGTTGGTTTTTCTCTGTTAGCTAGCTAACTAGCCACTACTAGGTACTAGTGATGTAACGTTACCTAGTGTGCAAATCACATGTGCTAACAAGACAGTGATAGTTAGCTGAGCAGATGCTGTGGCTACATACTGGCTAACTAACAAGCTGACATTATCTAAACACACAATCAGATGTTTCAGTGATGAAATGACCAGTCCACAGCCAAAAACAGCATGGAAATGAATAATGTCTATTCAATATTGTTAAGACGACAAATTTAGATAAAGCTGTTCCTAGTCCTTGTTGCCAAAGAGCTGTGGGCTCAACATGGCCACCAGAGGGAGCATTATGTCACATGAAACCCCCTCCATCCCCACCATCATGGACCAGAATACTGTCACAAGGGAATCAGTCATTTTATCATCTTACCTTATTAGCAAGCTCAACAAGATTCTTGATCTCCTCTTCTACTTCTGTGACAAATTTCAGGTCTTTTCTGAAAAAGAAAAAAAAAAGGGATGGAAAGGCGTAGGGGGAGTTTTTAATGTTGCCAACAGAGGTGTAAAAAAACAAACCTGGCATCCTCTTTGAGGCTGTCGCTGTATACGGAGGTGGAGCGGATGTTGAATGGATCTGCAGTGGAGTCAATCTGCAAAGCCTCTGCCAAGCGCCTGTTCCTCTCCAGTGTAGCACACTCCTGGTCACACTCGAGCCTGAGAAAACAAACCAGACCATTTGGCCAAAAAAATAGTTTACATCAAGTTTTTAGGATGGATGCCATTTAAACTTCAGTAGTTTACAAGTTGGGGTTGTAAAATATTACTTAAAACGGACAGTTCTGGTCCTCAATTCTGATTGAGTCACATTCAAAGTTGTAAATACCTGTTAACCTCATGATTAATTTAAATATTAATGCACAAACAGAAGGTCACCATTCATAGCATACAAGAAATATATTGCTTGGCAAAAGAATATTTAATTAGCATATTTTAATTATTGATTTACAAAAGTTTTGAGCATTTCCATTTTTTGCATCAGGCCTCAAAACAGTCTTAACTGTACTAAAATCACAGAAAAGCTTGGCCTCTCATGGTTTACTGCTTAAATAATTTTGTGCACGCACCAAAATCACTTTCAGACAACATTTATAATCTTGATTTTAGCAGTCTAAGCCTTAAGCATCGATTTCCTCCATTTCTCTACCTGGTCTGTTTCAGCTCCTTCTTAGTGATGAGCTGGCCGATGTCCACAGAGTCGCCGAGCTGCATGTCAGACAGTTTGCTGGCCATGGCAATGGCTGCATACCTATGGTACGGAAATGAAGGGATTTTTAACTATGTCATATTCTCAATTCACATAAGTAAAACACACACACACACACACACACACGCATAAAGAGTTGAACTGACCTCTGATATGAATTGGCCGCCTCTGTGCACACCACTGTTTCTTTTCTTCGACCGCAATCACACTGTAGTGCCACCTGTGAGAAGTAAACAAATTAGACCCCTGCCTGGTAAGAAAGGCTTGTCAGCATGACGGCTCTTTTTCCAATTTGCAGCAAAGCACTTGTGAGATCCAAGTGACCCCCCCCCCCCCAAAAAAAAGGAATCAAAATCAGCAGCTGCACTGCGAACCCTAATATTTGGCTTTTCTGAAAGTTTGATAGTGTAGCAGTGAGGAATTCTTTTGAAGTTACTCATTACTCGCCAAGTTCTTGGACGATTGCCACTGGCATTTAGGCATTGTTTCATCAATCATACATATTTTACACATTTATTACTGAGATATGGTGTGGCTTTACACTTTTACAGCAGATTTCATCAACTGCTTGTAGTCTCTGTAGAGGGAGGGATAGAAGTTGAATCATAAAGAGTCGCCACACAATTGTAGCCTTAAATGTATTCAATAAATTAATTATAACTTAAAAAGAAATCTATATTCTGACAAGCATGTTTTCATCTGGGTTAACTCATTACACTGACAAAGACATGTTTGTTGAAGCATTTTTAGCTAAGAGTGTGCACCAACTCCTTATGCCTCTGTGTAACAAAGACCGTTTTCAGTGACTTCACACTTTGTAACCCATTTTTCAAAATCAATGCTCCAGCCACAGTACAGCTGTTCTCTGCGGCAGTGCGCTGTACCTTGGCAGTGCAGGAGGTGCGTGGGCAGCTGCTGCCTTTATGGCAGGGAGCAGAACATGGGTGGCCGCAGTCGGGACGAGGCAGGGCGCACGGCTGGTGGCAGCCACCTTCTGCCAGGCACTCGGCCCGGTGGCAGATGCGCCTGCAGTGGTGCATTTCACACGGCAGCACCTTGTTACAAGTGAGGCCGCATGAGATGTCTTGCAGATGACACGGGATGTTGCTGCGTTGCTGCGGGTCAAAGGAGACAGTCTCACTCACAGGATCAAAACAGAAAATGTAGAATTATGAATGCTGTGAAGGCTCAGTTGATCTTACTAGACCTCATGAAGTTACCTCGTGCTTTCCCATGCACCACTTCTGAGTGAGGTACGTGCAAGGTGGACACTTCTCTTCGCTGTGGCAGTTGTGAAACACTGAATATATTTAAAACAGACAGACAGTTAAGAGAACATTTTCAAATACAGTGTTGAATAGCAGTGTGAGCAGTCAACATGTTGCTTTACCTGGGTGGTCACACTCGTGCCTTCTAGTGCACAGGTTCTTGCACTCCGGAGGCTTGGTGCCACAGGCGATGGGTGGGTACAAGACACTTAGCCCACAGTGACACGTCAGCTCATCAAAACCTACACACAGAAGGCAGTGACACACACAGGATTTGAGCAGTGTGGCGGGCAAAGTCATGAGATTAAAGCCAAGCACAATACCACAAGGGGAAAAGAACTAAACAAAGATGATGTAAAAGCCTCAAATGAGTTTTTTGAAGAACCAAATAACTATGTGGTACTTTTTTTTTTCTTTCTTATACTTTATTGTCAAAGAATTTCTTTTTCTTTTTCTTATGTGGTACTTTTGAGACTTGGCTCAGAAACACAGCACAGTCGGACCGGGGCGGACGACTGCGGGACTCACTGGATTGCCAGCAGGGTTCACAGTTTCCACGGTGACAGGGCTCCTGGCAGCGGTGGAGGCCACAGTTGAGCTTGTAGCCACAGATCAGGGGGCATTTGTGCTCCAAGCTCTGAACGGACACAGATATAGTGTATAGTGAAATACAGTGTGATAGCAGCTCCATATAGCCTAACATTATCCCAATAACCAAAATTTCAATACTAGTTTGATACAATTGTGAGAGATTATTGAATTAGATATTTCATTTTATTAATGTTCGATACTTTCAGCAAATGTTTTCTGCAAGCTGAAATTCATTTCAGTGTCGACTGCAGAGGGTGTGTACGTTTGGACTGCATGCAGATTGGAATAGTTAAAAGAAGAAGAAGGAGGATTGGAATAGGCAGACCGCAGTCTGGCTCTTGTCAGTGGATTTCAGCAGTTGGTGCAAAATTAAACAAAACAGCTGAAAACATGGCAACAGCGTCAAATAGTCCAGTAACCCTCTTGAATTGAATCTCTGTCCACCTAAACAGACTGGTAAAACAAAGGAACAAAATATGGATCTATTTCGCTTACAGAGCCGACAAAGACAGACTCCAAACTGAAATCAAAACCTCTGTGCAAAAAATTGCTTCAAAGCTGTCCAGGTTCAATGTGGCAACATAACTTATCAATGCATCTCATAGATTTTTAGAAGACATCACTGCACAGCTATATTCAAGTTCTTGATATTATTTTATTTCTTTTCATTGCAGAGTTGAAGTTATTTAAGTTACTGATATTCGTGTTGAATTCATAGTGCTTTCCATGGTGCTATTGGAGTTTTTTTGTATCATAATAGTATCAGATTTTTAGATATTAAACTTGGTATTAGTATCAATGTCAAAACTCTGGTATTGTGACAACAGTATGGTCTCAGCTCTTTCATCATTTAGATTCACTTTTAACTCCAACTTGTGTGATGTCAATTTACTAAACAGTGCCTGACAGTGTAAAATATACATGTGCAACACGGACACAGGCTCACTCAACACTCACCACACAGCACAGCTCGCCACACTTGTGTCGGCCACAGGAGCGTTTCTTGTTGCATCGCCTCTCACAAGTGAAGACAAGCTGATCTAGAATCGAAAAGAGTCGGGACAGAAATACCAGAGGAGGGAGCCAGGTAGGTGGTGAGAGACATGGATATCATTTCATATTTGTTTAATCTCAACTGAATGTAGTTAAATCTCACCTTCATTATGGATTATTGCACATGGGACTTCCTGAAAAAATAAGGAAGGTGTCTTTCAGTTCTTTGGTGTAATAAATAAACCACACAACTGACTGAGGCACTCATACATGAAATACATGTTCTACTGGCATTTCTCCCCACCTTGGTCTTGAAGCCACATCTACATCTGATAGTCGAGGTAAGGGAGCAGGGCCCGCAACTGCCTTCATGGCACAGCTTCTCACACATATGAATGATGTCTGAAATAACATAAGTCAACATTTGTTAACTCCTGACAAACTGTAAGAACAATGCAGTATCCCCAAGACAATGTATATCCTGTTTACCTTTACAATAGAGCACACAATACTTGAAACCATTAGCAGAAGTTGAGAACAGTTCATTTCAAAGTTTCTTTGTTTCAGGATTAGCAACATAGCCTGAGGTTAGATGGTTGAGGAAATGACAATGAGACACTATGGAAGGGAGATTTCTTAAGAACTGGATCAGCTTTTGTAACATTTTAAGACATATATTTAAATTTTTAAATGCTCATACAACTAGTCATATGAAAACCTGCCATCCAGTAGTAAGGCCAAACAGCAGTCAGTGAAACTAAATCCATCAGTTTATCTTCAAACACTGGTATTACAGTATTAATTTCCCCATATTGCTGAACTGTACTGATTCACATTTGTTGCCTAGTTCCCTGATAGTGTAACACAAGCGCATCGAAAGACACAATAGTGAAATAATAAACCTGCGTCAGTGAAAAAACAGAACCTTATGATGCCGAGGGCTATGGGCAAATATAAAAAAACATAAGGCTCTACCAGACATGATTGAAAAGCATGAAGGCTTTAAATTAGGTCAGATAATGCCTGAGCTGACATGACATTTGAAGGTTTCTCCTGAAATTCTCCATGCCCTTCTCTATCATTTTAAATGTTGAATGGTTTAGGTTACTATTGTCAGCCTAATTTCAATCAAATCTCCTGGGGGAATTTAAATTTGTGGAAACAATTAGGTGTGACACTCTATTCAAAACTGTTGTTTCATTAGAGTTCTACAGCCTTGGGTTTCTTCATGACTGAAATTCAATGTTTTTAATTACAGATTTGAATAGAGATAGTGTTGCTGCCGCACCCAACTGTTTCCATGGCCTTTTTAAAAAAATATATATATATTTTAAGAGAGCACTACTTTACTTGTTTGAGCACAAACTTTCTCCTTGAAATTTTTATGTTGCATATATTTTTGAAGCCTAACTTTCATTTTCATATCTTTTATTTAAACAAATACTGAAGCACTGAGCAGAAATTATTTAAGTGTTAGTAGGTTGCCCAGGCTCTCGTGTCAGAGACTAAGTATGTCTATGTCTTTTTAATCGAACACAAAATTATTCATGCACTTTTACTAATTAAGACACACTGCTGGTCTTCCTCACCGCTGGAGCCGCAGGCCAGGGGCTTGCTGCACGTCTTCCCACAGGAGGGGATGGGGTCCGAGCAGCTTTGTCGCTCTGCGTAGCCCAGCTCCAGGAGCTTGGCCAGCGGCGTCTGCCCACAGGGACAGGCCTTCACCAGGCTGGGGGAGAGCGGGCACGGCTGGCACGGCCCGCGGTGGCACACCTGCTGGCACCGGTGGGCTTCACACTCCAGCATCCTGAACGCAGAACAGTCAACAAAACACACAGTCTCAGTCTATGATGGGAACTGTCTAACTGAAATAAGGGCTTTATTGTTGTTGGATGAAAGGCATCATTATCCACTGACAATAACAATCAGCTGTTCTGCGGAGCCGCAAGGTCAGACTTACTTCCCACATGGTTTCTGACAGGAGAAATGTCCGGAACCGTCAAACCCTTCTTTATCTGTGCCGCACAGAACTTCACGGGAGGTAACGCCACAGTAACAAGCTACATAAACAAAAACAGAAAATAAAATTCATTTAAATTAACTAGTGCAGTGCCCGTTTGCTTTGAGCCCCGCTGCTGCACAGAGCGCTGTTCGCTTGTTTATTCAAAGTTTATTAATACTGAACGTGTCGCGTGTCCAATCCGACACTGCACGTCCTTGGGTCCCCAGCAATACACCCGCCAAGTGTGAAGCAGATCGGACGAATGGTTCTCGAGATATGCGAAGGACACACATACAGACAGAGATTCCTTGCTTTATAGTATGATGAATGTTAGAATTTTTTTATGCTTTTTGTTACTATAACTGAAAAAAGCCAAGGCCAAAAGACCACTGCAGGACAATGTCATCGGTAACACTTTATTTGGATAGTCCAATGTTGATATTCAACTAACAAAACAACTGACAAATGATAGATGTACAAACAAAGTGTCACTTGCCTATTTGGTGCATTTCCGCAGACTACGTAACTCTCTAACCCTGACCCCATTTTTAAACCAAACCCAACCCTAACCTGACCCAGACTTGTTTTTAAATTATTTTTAAAAACAGTTCAAAGTAGAGATAGACAGGAAAGGTTGGGAGAGAGAGGGATGACAAGTGACAATGGTCCTGGGCCAGATTCAAACCCAAGATGTCACGTTTACATGGCACGATCCCTTGATAGTAAGTTATGAATCAACACTGGACTATCCAAATAAAGTGTGACCGTTTCATCAATCAGAATATTATATGGCACGGTCAGAGCAAAGTGAGACTCACCCTGCTTAACCTGTAGCTGGCAGGGCTGACACGCCCCGCTGTGGCACACCTGGGCACAGGTGTGTTTGTCACAGTTGAGCGCAGCACCGCACACCTTGTCACACTGAAGGACTGCAGCCTGGCCGCAGCGCATTGGCTGACTGCAAACAGGAGGATCCATCAGTGTTAAGGTGTCATGTAATACAGAGATATCTGAGAAACCGAACCCTATGGTTGCAGCTGTATAGCGACCAAAGAAATATACATAAATTACACAGATATTTAGAGATTCAGAAATTAATTCAGAGTACCTGGTCCTCCCACAGATGCAGGCTTTCGTTATAAAGGCAGGGCACTGAGGACACGGTCCAGGGTGACACAAGCTGAAGGGAGACACAGACGGGATGCGTTCAAGAAAACACTCTTCTCCTTTGGAACCATTTTTATTGGGTTGATTACACTTAAACCCAAGACACAATGGTTGCATCCCAGGGGCTGGAATTCATTCACTTTGAAGAATCCAGAGTTTGTGACAGCTCAAGATGTCCCGCCCCCCTGACTGAAAATACGCCAAATAATGGAAGCAAGAGACCATCGAACTTCCTTGTGACTTTTAGACTCACATGTTACATGGGTGGTTGCAGTCCGCTCCGCTCCTCTTCTTCCCACACATGTCACCACAGCTGTGGGGGATCTCACTGCGCTGCCACTCCGGGTTTGTGACTTTCCCTGTCAGTCAAACACGGAATACAATGTCAGAGATCGATAACTCCTTGTTTCACTCACTTTCAATGACGGGCTTGACAGGGGTGAAATCTTAAAAAGAGGGGGGAGGGTCACTGGAATAAATAATATATGATTGCAGAAAGTGAAAAGCTCTTCAGTGGGAATTTGTATTAAAAAAGAAGGTGCTCTTCAGTAAGGTAATAGCAAAATTATACCAAAAAGAATGGCAACTCTTCTTCTAAATGTAGTTGTTTGTTAAAAAACTCCGGCAACTTAGGCAATATGCCTTCATCAGGGAGGCATATTGCCAAAGTTGCCTTCAGTTGCAATTCAGTATGAATTAGCCATGGAATAAAAGCTTTTTAACTTTTTCAACTAAAGAAGAGTTGCCTTGGTCCTTTCCTTCTTTTATGTAAAATAAAAAAAAATTACATTTTGATTTAATCTATTCTGACAAAGAACTGAATACTGGTTAAAGATGTCTTATACATGAATAAAAAGGATAGTCACTCACCACAGAAGCAGGTATAGGAGGTCGGGTGTTTGAGTGCAACATTCTGGCAGGCTGGACAGCGCCAACCTTCAGTTGAATCTGAAGAATAGTTTTATTTCAGAACAATTATGAATCTCCACATAAGCTTCACATAAAATGAACAGCAGACATTCCAGCTGGCCTCAGTATTTACAAACTGCAACACAATACAATGCTCTGTTGATGCAGCAGGAAATTCAATGCATGCTAGCTGTATTGTTTTTTTGTTTACGGGGCCACAGCCACCCTCTTTTGTACAGTAAATGTGTTGGGTATTGTCTGTTTGTTTTGAGGCTCGTACCGTCTGCCTGCGAGGCCGGGGATCTGGCCCACTTCTTGATGCAGTTCAGATGGAAGACGTGGAAGCAACTCTGGCAGCTCCACACCGGAGCCATGAGCCGGATAATGTCACAACACACCATGCACTCATACTTCTCCTCAGACAACTGTTCGATCAGACAGCCTGCAGAGGGAAGAGGTCAGAGGTTCAGGAGACCGCAGTGGCTAGCATCAATGCTGAAGAAATTTTTTTTAACCCAATTTTACCAGGTGTAATGTATGGATAAAGCATATGAACAAATCTCATTTTGCATTATGGGTAGGCTATGCAAATACAGACAGGGATGGACATTAACACCAGTCAAATGTTGGTAAATTTCTCTTGTAATGGTAGGTTTGTCACAAAGTCCTTTCCTATTCCAAAAACATAGCTGGCTGGTAAAATAGTGAAAGTAGTTAGTGAATTTTGGAAATTATCAGAAACTGGAGCCTCTAGACAAAAGAGTAGTTTCTGGCCATGAAAACAGACAGGTAACAGTCTTACCTGTCTGTGTCTCCTTGCTCTTTGGCACCCTGTCCCAGCTCCTCTGTCCAGGCTTGTGGTCTTGGTGGTGCGTTCTCCTCTGCCCTCTGTCCTGTAGTGGTGTCCGTCGTGCCTGGCCTCTTCCAGCCTTCCAGGAGGCTTCGTCCCTGGCAGGATCCTGAGATGATCTGCCGTGGCCAGAGCCATCTTGGCCCCTGGCTCCCCTCTCTGAGCCCGTTTCTTCTTGAGATTGTGGCTTGGGTGGCTTGATCGGTCCCTGGCGTCGCTTTGCCTCAGTGTATTTCTTTTGAGGGTCGTCATGGTGGGAGTTTGCGTCTGGACCTCTCCTGCTCTTCTGACTTCTTTCCCTGATTTCTGAATGAAAGTTTTCTGCTTTGGTGTCAGCAGACCTTCTGCCTTCTGCTGTAGCCTGAGTCCCTTTTACGTCCTTGTCATCTTGTTCTCCTCTCCTCGACTCCTGGCTGAACTTCCTGGGTTTTTTAGGTCGAGTGTCCTGGTCTTCACTGGTATGTCCCAAATCCCTGTTCATTTCCTCCCTTCGCCAGCTAGGTCCATCAATGTCAGACCCCTCCATAGTAGATGTTCCTGACTGGTAGAAACCTCTATTGTTGCCACTGCGTGGGCCATGATCACCTCCAGGTCTTTGCCACCACGGGTCTGAGCCACCAAAACTTCCATTTAAACCCCTACTCCCTCCTCCATTTGGCCCTCGTCTTCCTCCTCCTCTGCCTCCACCTCTACCTCGTCCTCTTCCACCATCCTCTTGCCGGTAGGGAGGATGGTAATGCATTGCATAAGTTGAATTGTCATGGACAAAGGGGGGCTTAAACCCCTGATGAAAATGTCCATATTGCTGAGAAGGATCATAAGTGTTACTACTCAAGTTTCTGTCATCTTTCTGTTTGGACCGACCCCTCCTGGATCTGTGTTGATTACGCTTCTGATGTGATGTCCCATCTGGATTGAGCTCAGGTGGGTCTGAAGGACAAGTGGGTACACAGTGACAGTGTTAAGACACCTGAAGCTGTGCAAAAATCACGACCAAATACAACCACACCAGATATGAGAGAGTGAGAATGATAACTAAATAACCGAGTCTCTGAAATTAAAACAATGGCTTGTTATCATGGTTTGCTTGGTAATCGATCGAGTTTTAAAGTAGTTAAAGTTTGCCAAATAGCTAAACTATAAACCACCGAGTTAAATGGTTATTTATATGATTCATACGTTAAAAAATAATCGAACTAGCTAGCTTACGGTAATGGCGTCATCACGAGTCACACTGAACTTACTACCAGCTGTAAAGCCACATGCTTGTTAGCGACTAACGTTACTGTAGCTAAATGTAGTGCTGGCTGTCAAAGTTCACTGTCACATGTTGTCACATCACGTAACACCCTGATCACACTGATTCGCTAAGCTAGCGACCATTAGCAAACAAAATCTGAGACATAACGCTATAAAAATCAGCTGACAAGTAAGCTTGCTAATGTTAGCTAAAAGTTGATGTCGTTAGCTAACATTAGCTAGCTAACAACTACCACATAAACAGACACAATCACATGTAATGTTGGCAAGCAAGCTATAAGAGGCAATCTAGCGTTATAAGCCATGACACGCGGAGGTAATTTTGATGGTAGGAACTTGTTTTGCCTCAGTTGCCCCTGGCCTAGCTAAGATAACATGGTCAGATAGCAAGTTACCTGATGAGCCCTCTGCCATTCAGTCACAACTGTGGTTGTTGCTCTTCCACGCCACAAGTTTGAGGACAACAGGCTGTTTTGCGAGGAAAGACAAGCGTAACTAATTATTTTGTGACAAAATCTACTTTTTAAACTATATGCCACTTCTTAAAACTAACAAACTCCCCCAAAGCAGCAAATGTCAACTGTCTTAAATCCACCTTTCCAATCTGTGCTAAAGATGCCGGAAACTGGCACCACCAGCGTCAAGCCAGCCACAACAAAGGATGGGAATTCCTGTTAAGATCTTCAAAATAAAATCCTTAGTAGTGAATATGCGATGCTATTTTTCGAGCAGAACAAAGTCCACCGTGAATATAAAGAATATATTTGAGCGGGAAACGATAGTAAAGTACCAACTGTTGTTGTTTTTTTTCCAGAATGTCTTTTCACAATATATATTCATAACCATATAGCCTTAAAGTTTCACACACCCGCTGGCGACGAATCATCTTCCGGTTGCCCCTAACAGGTTCACTCTGCTGTATTGATCATTGTATATCAATAAATATGTCAGGAAACGAGATCATACATGCAAAAAAAACTGTCTAACTAATTCAGTCACACAGTGATTATATAGCACGCAAGTTCCCAAATGTTTTCATGTCAAATATAATAATGACAAGATTATTATGAGGGAATTCATGGTTTTGGATATGGTTTGGTTAATAGTTAGGCTAAATAAAACCATTAATAGTTAAATGAAATTACTCATTTGCTGTGGACTTCCTGTAACCCCTCAAGGATCCCTGGGAAACGAGTTAGACCTTTGATATAAAGGAGAAAAATCATACCAGACCGCCATTGGCCGCAAGGTGGCGCTATATGCTTTGGTTTGGGCACAGAGAATATAGACTGAGAAAAGCCCCTTGATGTGTTTGTTTAGGTGTATCAAAAAAAACACATATTATCAAACTTCTGTTCATTTTAGCTGAATTTTACATCCATTTCAGGAACTTACTGTACTTAAATCCTTCTTAATCTCATATGTGGAAACTCTAAAGCCAGTAAAGCCAAATTATTATAATGTGATGATATGTCATTCTGTCTTTCTTGCTTATTACCAACGTTATATCCTCAAGCAATATAGCCTCTATCCTGGTGTTTGCATGTATTTTTGCATTTTTTTCCATCATAAAATACCTAAAAAGAAAGAAAAACAAAAGAAAATGCTATCAGTTGCATGCTTGCATTGTTAAAGGGGGTAGTGAGGGGTTGAGGGCTGCAGTTTGGGGATAAGTGGCTCTAACTAATATGGATCATCACTTGTCCAAGAGGTCTGAATTTCAATCCAACATCCCCTGAAGCTAAATCATGTAACATGGTCATAATTGTCCCAGATGACCGGTTTTGTCCGGCTGGTTTGGAGGAGGTCATGAACCTTCCTGGACCGAGGAGCAGGGTTTTTGTAGATGTTGTGATGTAGTTATAGCAGCTGTGTACAAAGTTGGAAAAAAAGACTATAGGAGTACAGCGGATGCCGCTCGTGGCAAGTTTAATTAGACTTTGGATTGCAAACTGGAATCTGTTTAAGAGGCCACTTAAGTTAATTTTACATGTTCAGCTCTCCCAAAGCCTGAAACCAGAGAAGCAAGGCTTCAACCTGTAATTTCAATGATGTGAAGCCTGGAGCCGCTCTGGTGACAAGGAAAGACTTTGTCAAACTCATAAAATGCTTGTTATAGTAACACAGGGTTTGGGGTCAATTCATGAATGAACTCATCAATTCCAAGTCGACTGAGGAATTGGATTTGGAATTTGAAAAAACCTACAAAACAGAATTGGAATTGAATTGGAATTTCAATAAGTTTAATTCAATTCAATGAAATCCTGTGAAATTCCATGTTTTTTTGTTTTTTTCCTACCTCATATCTGAGATTACACATAGAGTTATATATTATCAATACTGAATATCATGAAATATTAAAGGAACTGTTCAGGTGGTATTTGATGCATGACATGTAATTGTACTACATACATTATGATTGAATGTGTTTGATTTGTTTAATTGTCTTCTATTTGATTCATAGTGTTTGATTTATAATGTTTAGCAAGTCAAGACAAACTCTATTGGAAGTGGAATTTCAAGGAATTTAATGGAGTTCAATTCTGTTTCCTTTCATTCCAGTTCAATTCACATTCTGCATCCTTACAGCTGGGTGACATTCACATTCCAACTCCAGGAACTGAACTGGATGAACTCAACTCAACTCAACTCAACTCATGAATGGCCCAGCCCTGTTAGTAACACTTTCCAGATAGTCATAGCTACTGTCATGGTCACCATCTTCCTCCAAGTGACTGTGCATGGAAATGTTGGTTCATTAGGAGGACAAACTCATCTCTCTGACAGTGTGGGGACACATTAGTCCATTGTGACTAAAACCAACAGTTGTGTTTTATCAGACCATGCCTCCATATCAGCCTATGCAAATGAAGGCAGTGCAGGACGATCAGTTTGGAGAGCTGTTCCTAACTTTCCAGACCAAATGTAATAAAACCTAAAGGTCTGTAACTGCTCACTTGAGTAACAATAACAAAAATCACTATAATATTCCTGAAGGGAATGAATGATGTGTCTGTGCCACTCAGTGGTGAGTTTATAGTTACCACTTTAGGATATTTCTGTCTCCTATGGTATGACAATAATACTCCTATAATTTTGCTATAGTGAGTTATAGTTGTGTTGTGATGTTTGTACAGCATCCTTCTACAAGTTATTATAGGTTTGGTCCTTTTTCGTTACGAAATTTGTGTCTTTTGTGTGCCTTGTTCCTTCCACAAGCCTGAGTAGTGTTCAAATCACAGTTTCATGTTATAAACTTAATAACTATAAAGATAATTCACATTCACATTCACATTAACACGCTCTTTACATTCTGTTTTTAAGCTAGGCCCAGCTGGCAGTGTTTAGTCGTCCTGTTGGAGGGCTGCTAAGCTAATCTCCGGTGATATTCATGTACATTTGCTGCTAATTTCGCTTAAAGTAAAAGGTCTTGAGCCGCTGCTAGTTTTTAATCAAAAATTTTCTGCAAAATGTGCGCACAGCCTCGGCCCACGCTAGTTATTTCCCAGTGTTTTCCGTTGCAGGCCTGGAGACGATCTCGCTGCGGATTGTCTCTGCAGTCACATATTCGAGATCACGCATGCGCAGAGCTCTTCCCCGTCCCCGTCAGCCAGGCGAGGTGGGTGGGAGAGAGAGCTACGTCAAGCTACCGCAGATAGCAGCGATTATACCGGAAGTGAGGCGCTTTTGGCTTCAAAATAAGAAAATAAAATGTGTCACTTGGAGGGGGGTGGGGGGGATGTTAAGGGCGAGTTCACATCATCCTGCCTCTACTCTTTGTTGTGATTGGTTAGCTTACAAAACATGTGGTCCATATATCCAGATACAGTGTGTTTCTCTAAAAAGAGGAACTTTTCTCAACATTGGGGAGTCTTGGTGGTTCAGTTGGGTGTATACCATGCAACCACAACATCTTGTGTTCGAATGTGCCTGACTCTAATGAAAACCTTTTCCAAAATGGCTGCTTTTTGTCTGCCTTGTATGGAGCCACTTATGGAGCCCCTAATAGTTCAATGGGAAACAAGTAAATATTAAATTATTTTGCATTCCCTCACAGTAGTTTTGGGTTCTTTGTAAAGATTCACCTACATAACTGTTTTCTTGAACCAGCCTACACCCTACAGTGGATATACAACTAATAGACATGGAGCAATTGATATAATTTTGCTTTAAACTTGGTGTTAAATACTTGGTCACCTCCATGGATAGAGGTGGATGTGTGCAAAATGCAGGAAAAATGGCCTACATGTGAATGAAGGTTTTATGAAGGAATGCAAAACAATTGGAGCTCAAAGGTTTTGCAAAGGCACCCAAAGCATTTTTGCAAGGTCACCCAAACTTATTGCGAAGGAACACAAAACAATTGCAAGGACACTCAAAACGTTTGCGAGGGAACGCAAAACAATTATTTTTATTACCCCTTTGAACTAGAAGGGACTCCGCAGCCTTGCAGCCACTTTGCATTTGCACTGGGATAAAAAAGGCGGTAGCATTTGAATAAAGCAGAATAGTGTGAACACACTTCTTGGTACATATTGCAAGCCAAAATGGCTGTGAATATATGATGTGACAAGGACATTTCAGAAAATATCAACAACAATTATATTATTAACTATATATATACATATATATTTTACAATAGAATATTGCTGAATATAATATTTACTTTCACTTCGGTATTTTGCATTATTCCAAAAATGTTGTAATATTTTGCGCGTCGATGGAGGTTTTATTTTGAAAATCTTGACCGGAAGTCGTACTACTTCTCCCAGTTGACTTGACGCTGGTTGTGAGAGGCTTGAGCGCGGCCGAGCAGGAGAGAGTGGTAGTGAATGTCAGCGGCAGCGTTATGCATTAAAAAAGATAAAGTGAGATAAAAGAAGAGAGGACGAAGCCCCGCAGCAGTTCACGACCATCTCCAGACTATGGACTATGAAAAATAATAGAGAGAGGCTGGTAATTGTAGACTGTTTTGACGACAAGCGGCTTATTGAACATCTGTAGAGCATAATGAGGGCATCCGCTATTCTTTACGCTGTTTTTTTCCCGGAGGTTTAGTTAGACGCAGAGTGACATTATCTATAAATACGTCGCTTTCAGGCATTTTTCTCCAGGAATACACACGCCGAGAGGAGAGAGGCTGCAGAAATCCAGCGCATTCCCTCTTCCCGTGTCCCTTGGGGACAGTGAAGTCATTTGAGAAGTCACCGGAGAAGAGACACGTCTTTGTCATTTCGATACTTTCATATAGTTTGTAAGGAAAATTCGGGCTTTTCCATCGGCGCGCCAGTCACTCCATCGCCCGCCCCTTGCTTTATTTTCATGGTTTTGGCTTTCTAAGCGTTTATTGCCAACCTCTTCCCTGGGCATTTCCGCGCTGAAGGATGCCGGATCAAATATCGGTGTCCGAGTTTCTCTCGGAGACAACAGAGGATTACAATTCCCCGACAACCTCCAGCTTCACCACCCGCCTGCAGAGCTGCAGAAACACAGTCAATGTGCTGGAAGAGGTAAGGCCACAACATCAGCCTGCTGCAAGATGCATGCGTTTGGATGGAGGGCTGCGGTTATAACTGAGGATATACTATAACTGAACAACACATTAGATTAGATTAGAATTTAAAGATTGCACAAACGAGAATATAGCAGGTTTATTTATTTGTTATAGGGGTAAAGCTGGTATTTATCAGCAAGGATCATCTACACCCAAAGTTAACTGGTGATGTTTCAGGGCATTTCCATATGATGAACCCCTTAGAGGCCTAACTGATTTATAATCTTGTACCTCTAATCCCTTCCCAGGAAAATAAATACACCTGTTGAGCTGCGGGCTTTAGGCTAATAATTCCATAAAAGGTGTCTGTGATGCTGTAAGCTGATTCTGGTTTATTACACGAAGCAAAAAAAAAAAACAAGAAAAAACCTGCGTTTCACTGGACTGGCGTGTCAAGGTGAACTCTCATCTTCATGTGGGTTTGTGTGAATCTGCTGTTCTTTTCGAGCCGGTGAAGCCAAATGAGAGGGGGTGGATGGCTTTGGATAGTGCAGGGAAAATGGGCCTACAGCTTACTGTGTTCACTATTACATAACTCACCAGCTCCAGAGCATGCTGCCAGAGAGAGAGAGAGAGAGAGAGAGAGAGAGAGGGGGAGAGAGAGAGGGAGCGAGAGAGAAAGAAAGAGAGAGAGAGAGACCTCCTCCAGCCACTTGCAGTCAGATCAGGATTTAAATGGTCTCAGGATTACAGCGGTTTCCCCAGCCTCACTCATGCTCCTGTAATATAATAATACGTTTTATTTGTAAGTCGTTTTTCAAGATGCTCAAAGACAGTTTACATGAAATAGTATGAGTACAATTAAAAACTAGGGATGTGACGATATGCTAATCGCACGATACGATTCGATACGCGATACGGGGTTCACGATTCGATACGACCACTATACAGTTCAGTGACAGCAAAGTCTGAATGATGTTTATTTCTGAGCCACAGATCCTTCTAGGAATGGCTGCTGGCTTGCTGGAATGTAAACAACAATTTAAAAATGTCATTACAAAGTGCAAACAATATAATTTAGATGGAGAGCTTGTGAAATTGTGATGGGCAAGCCGTCTCATTGTGATTACTAAAGCATAGTAACATGGAGCTAATATTGCGTCTCATTTTTCTGTCCCACGATATGTATTTTGCATTGTGCATTTCGATATATCGTCCCATCCCTAATAAAACAGTGTACAAATACATAGCAAGTATAAAAAAACTGTAATAAAACCAATGTAAAACTATATAAAAACAAACAAAATAAGGTATAGGACAATAAAGCAAGGAACAAAAGACAGAAAAGACAGAAACAAGACAGTCAGCCTTAACATTACATGTCTGTTTTTGGAATAGCGCACACACACATTCATGCTCTACGATGTGATGTCACCTTTGATCAAGTAGGAGAGTGTAATCAGGTCAGATGGGGGGCGGGTGGGGGGGGGGGCAGGAGGGGGGACTACCTTCATGCCCCCCCCCCCCCGCCCCCCTTCCCCTCGGCATCATCCCTGCCGTGATTAAATGGAGCATCAAACCAGGAGAACACACACACACACACACACACACACACACACACACACACTTTCGCCCCTTCTCCACTAATGCCAAAATGTGACCTCCTTTTCCACTTTGAAACATATTCCGCAGTCGACTTGCCCGATTTCAGGTTCATGTAATATTCACCAGTGTAATGCGTCGTATGAAACAGAACCATCCAAACCCCATTTTAAAGAAACAACAAGTGAAGAAGGCCTATTTGACGATGATTCACACATTTTCGCTTCTCCTACTGTGTTTTTTTTACAAGTGGCTCTGGAGAAGAGTGTCAGCCAAAAGGACAGAATGTAAGTGTAATAGTGCCGGTGTTATTTGTGTATTTGTAGTTAATAAGCACAGCATGTCTCGGCAGACGTAAGCGTTGAGCAAACGACCCGGACGCTAAGCAGAGATGGTTTGTTATTGTGAGTCACAGGCACAGAGCCGGCCCAGTCCAGATCCTCCTGCTCCCTTCAACTCACCAGCAGCTACTACTATGAGCCAGAGTCTGTGCTATCTATCATCTCCGAGTTCAAATCCTGCACAAGTGTATTATAGCGTAATAATAGAAAATTCAGCACAACAGAGCCGGGGCCGTGTTTATCCTCAACACAGAGCACATTTTTTGTCCGTTCAGTGTAACAAGGAAAGGCTCGCATCATGAATCACCTCGCTGGCTCCGTGCCTCCAAACCCAGAGACTGCAGCACAAACGAAAAACATCTGTTGGAAAAGGCCGCCATGTGCGCTGGGCTTCAGTAGCCACTCTGGAATTTTTTGCAGAGATCACATGGCAAGGAAGACCATTATACTGGCAACAAAGACCAGCAACGTACTCTTCACTGTTTAAACAAAGGCAAGATGCCCCTCAGTCCAGGATTATGAAACATTTAGGCTTGATAATCAGCAGAATGCCTCTCTGGGAAACACCCATCAGACGCTATAAGTCACTCAGACTCTATGAAGTTCAGCAAACAGGAGTGCTGAAACGATTAGTCGATTAATCGATTATAATTTTGATAGTTCATTAATCGTTTTAGTCATTTATCAAGTAAAAATACCAAACATTTGCTGGTTATAGTTTCATAAATGCTAAGATTTACCGCTTTTCTCTGTTTCATTTCATTATAGAACGAATACTTTGAGGGGTTTTTTGGCTGCTGATCAGACTAAGACATCACTTTGGGCTCTGGTAACTTGTGATGGGCATTACATTTTGTAGACTAAATGATTAATTGAAAAAATAATCGATAGATGAATTGATAATGAAAATAATCGTTAGTTGCAGCCCTAGCAAACAGTCAGCCTACTGCCATGAATACAGTTTTAGCTTCTAAAATACTGTTTCTGTTTTATGAAATTGGCTCCACTGTTTGGTCCTTGGTTAGACTTGGAGTGTAGCTGGGATTTCCTTTGCGCTATACATGAAATATAGCTGCTGAGCAGAAATAAAAATCGCCCCTGCGTCATTTTGCCTAAAGAGGAGCTCAGCCTGGATTTCTGCTGAGCTCTGTGTTCCCCTCCTCAAAGTTAGAGCGCTCGTCCCGAGTCTCTCTGCGTTCCTCCAAGTCATTTCCTCGGTATGTTGACAAGGTAAATTATGCAAAGGTACAGGGTGAATATTTAATGCTGTAACCCGAGGGGGCGAGTTGACCCACGGGAGAGTTGTCATTCTCTGCGTGCTTCCACTGACTCATCTAGAAAAAAAAAAAGAAAAAAGAAAAGAAGCTGTTGCAACATCAGATCGTCTTAATTCAGCACCGCACATCAATTATTGATCGGTGCATAATGACACAAAAGCTATTAATGACCGGCCGTCCTCTCCCCCGGCCTGCCTGCTTTTTCCCGACTCGCCACTTCTGACTCCGAGATGTTTACTGTTTATATCTGGATCAGTGCGGACGAGAAATAATATAGAAAACAATGAGCAGCCAGATTGAAAGATACAGGCAGCTAAAAATAAAATCTCCGGCTTGGTAACTTGCCCGCTTGTTACACACAGGATGTGACGGGGCAGACATGGAAGCTGGTGGTGTGTGTGTGTGTGTGTGTGTGTGTGTGTGTGTGTGTGGCGGGTGAGGATATCCTCTCCTGGATTCAGCACAACCTCACTATAATGACTTAGAAGAATGTAATGAGGAACCATGGGACTGAGTAGACTTTAAAGTGGTAATCCACAAGATTCTTCTTTTATTTAAAAAAAAAAAATTGTCTCCATCTTTGTTGCTAAGCGCTCTTTGCTGTGGTGTTTCTGCACTGCACTTCCCAGAGATCACCTGTCAATCAAACAGTGTGTGGGCGGGACTGTGGCGTCTTTTTCCTTGGATTTTCTCTTGTTGTAGTTTGAGTTTCTGTAGGTGTCGCTCTTTTTTCTGTCTGTCCAGCCGTGGCGGCTATCGCTGCTCATGCTAGCTACCCCAGTTCTTCTTCTCCTTCTTCTGTTTACTCCAAACAAACCGCTGCTGCAGGAAATGTAAAACGCATCACTTCCTGTGCTCCAGAGGATTTTCCCAGGAAAAACATACCAGACACCAGGTGTTTAGAGCTGCGTTCATGAACTGGATATAGGTTGAATCACTACTGCGCTGTATGAATGAGCCACAGAGAGAAGCAAAAGCGGACATTTGTGTATATGAAAATGTCACAGATTGTTACTCTAAAGTTGTTTTACTTTCTCAACGTAACTGATGTGAGTGACTCTATAGCAACGCGGGCCGGTCAGGCACTTGTTATTCCCCCCGTGAGGCTGGCATTGTCTCTCCCTTTGCCCTACAGATGGTACTTTGCGTCACTGGGTTTGCTTTCCTAAACCGCAGAGAACCATAGCAGCAGCACAAGGGAAACCCTCACTGCATTGGCATTCCTTTGAGCATGCCTCTCGCACCACATCACATGGGCTGGACCAGGGAAAATGTTGTCTTTTCACAGTCATTCTATTCAAGCATGGCTGGGCTTGACCTAATAGGCATAGGCCCTTTTTACTTTTGTGCCTTTATATAACAGCTAACGAATCCTCTCAGTGCCAGTGCTTTCCAGCTCGCAGCAGTTTGATGTTATCCTATATTTTGAAAAAAAAAAAAAAAAAAAGCTGAATGGAGAGTTTTATTCCAAAATGCTACATATGGATTTTGGAGGAAAATCATTACTTGACGTCATGATGCAGTACGTCTGAGATATAAAAGATCCAGTCTGTAAAAGGGTTATAATTATGTCAACAAAGGACTTAACCTACTTACTGTTCTCTTGAAAGCACTATAATTTGCTTTATTTTTTACGCTATCAATCATTTTAAATGAGTAGATGCCACTTTTATTTTTAAATGTTGCAAATGCCATTTTGGAAGCAAAGTCTTCACATAGAGATTTTAGTGGCACAGATAGATTTGAATGTTTTCTGTTTATGATTGACTGATGAAACCGTAGACCCAAGTGTTGTTGCTTCTACTAGGGTGCAAACGAAAAGTGGACAGTAAAGCGTACAGCATTTGTTAATTATAATAGCTTCCAGTTGTTTGACTGAGAAGCCCTCGGCACCCCAGGGCGTAGCCTAGATGACACAGTGTCATGTGAGCCTTCATGTGACCCATCCAGTCCACTAGCAGGAGGCAGTCATGTCTAAGAACTTCTTCACAGTTAATAGATCATTTTTATTTTTCCCCCCTAGGATATTCACTTGGTCCTTTTGCCCGAGAGAACGTTGATTTATTTGACCCATTCCCATGCTGGAAACCATCTGAATGTCACATGGAATAAGCAGGAATTGTGCTTTTTAAAGGCGGTTACATTTTCAATTTGCTCGTCATAGCTCATGTGTTTTTCCGCCTGTAAGGGAAATGTATTCAGTTATCTACTTAATTAATACTGGCTGCACTTCAATCAGTCAGTGTGTGTGCTGTCTGTCCATCTGCCAGCCCAGTGGAATGTAGATTGGAAGATAATTCACCAAAATTAATTTTACTGTAGTGTAGGCCTCATTTACTTCACCCCAATATTTTTATTGATAGACAGATACAAATATAAGTAGGCTATATGTATTGATTTATTATTTTGTTGTGCATTCAGAAACACTGCCAGGCTAAAATTGAAATTATCTTTCCTCATGTCTTTGGTTTGATATTTTGGAGCATTTTTTTTAGGTCTTCCCCATCAGGAACAAGGCAAAAGCTGTGAATTATTCAAAAGAACAAGACAGGTTTCATCATACTTGGGCTTTACATAACAAAGTGAGCGCTGGTTATTTAAGGCTCCTTTCTGCAACATTTGCAACTCAGCAGGACAGCTGTGTCAGATTTAATTATTAATGAGGTTATGGCTTTTTATTCATTATTTGTCCCCTGTGTCCCCAGAGTGAATGGGAGCATTTTGCCTTCCTTGGCACCGTTTCTCATGTGACATCTTTTTTCAATACAGTTAAACTACATTACAAAAAAACACATTTTAATTTTGTCTCCATCTTTTGTGCCAAGCGCTCATTGTTCTGGTGTTTTTTTTTTTACTGCACTTCCCAGAAATCACCTGACAATCAAACTGTGGCCAGAACTGTGACGTCTTTTCCTTGGACTTTGTGTTGATGCAGTTTCTGTAGGTGGCGCTCTGTTCAGCCATGGTGGCTATCGCTGCTCATGCTAACTACCCAGTTCTTCTTCTGTTTACTCCAAACAAACCGCTATTGCTGCTGCAGGAAACGTAAAACGTAAAAAAATCAATTCCTGTGTGGCAGAGGATTTTTCCCAGGAAAGACCTACCAGACACCAGACACAGCAAATGTAAAAGCTTTCAGGAACAGGCTATAGCTTCAGTCATTATTGTGTTATATCAGTCTGTGACATTTATTTATCTGAAAATGTCACGTATTATTACTTTAAAAGCACACGCCAGAGCTTAGCTATTGTTTTTGAAATGCCATTTCAGTAAACACAGTGTGAAAGCTGACTCATGCGTCCATGAGGCATTATTTCTATGGAAAACCCAAGGCATCCTAAAGTGTCATGTAAGCGCGTCACACTTGATAGCGGCATTGATGGCTCATTGTGGCGCTCCAGTAGGGATTTAGACAGCTGACGATGGAGGGAGGCTGTCCGTGGGTTTAACACCATCCATCCCTGTGAGGAAGGGCCCAGACAGATGTGAACACCCCCTACTCTTCCTTGCCTAAATCAGGGAAAGAGCAGGGGATCAGAGGCCGAAAGCCCCAGCCCCAGAGCCTAAGCCTGGTCAGGGGCTAATCCGCTCTCTGCTAATAGCCCTTGATGATATACGCAGTGCAGCTGTGGCAGGAAGGTAGGCCAACAGCTGTGGCCCACAGACCGATTATCAGATTTCTCCCACAGACGGCAAACAAACCAACAAACAAGCAGCACAACACAGACTCACCTCCTGCTGCGAGAGGCAGGACACAGATTAGAACGTGGCTTGGAGATTTCTTAACAAAGGAAAGGGAGTGTATTTTGTGATGAAGTGCTGTAATTTGCCTTTTTTTTTTTGGTGTACCCACTTTCCCTCAACCTGCCTCGTCGACTTCTGCTTCAGTTAGTGATTTCCTACATTTCCCAGAATGCCTTTCGACAACCCCTAGAGAACGGGCACAAGCTTGTTGCATTTCAGCTGTGGGTGTTATGTGTAGGTGGAGAGAGTGATAGCGGTTGGATAATAAGAGCAAGAAAGCAGGTTTTTATGGTCAAGAAAAAAAGAGTCGCGCCCCTTTTGTGTACACTGTTTTGTGGCTGCATTGCATCATGGTCTATTGAGGCTACTGTCGGTAGAGAAACTGGTACAAAATGGCGGCTCTAGAAAGAAGCCCTTGCTCTTTGAATCTGAGGGACTGAAACCAAAACCTCACATTTACCGTCGATATTTTCGTTTTTCTCCTTTATTTTTTTTTTTCTCAAATTTTTCTCCTATTTATACTCCATTGCAGCTGCACTGGAAATATCTTGACTTGATGTCACGCCATCTACGTTTGGCCAGTTAAATACAAGAATACGAAAAATACAGCAGAGCAAATGGGCCCAGAAATTCAAAATACATCAACTAGCTGTTTTTTCAACAGAATTAAAGTGTTATAAGGTGGATTTTTTCCTTTAAGATGTGCACAGACCAGCGGACTTTAGCGTTCCTCTTTTCCTGATTTGGTCTGTGCCGGCTCCTCAGCCGAAAACAAAAGAAGCACAGACCTGCTTTTCATCGCCTTCTTCTTTGTGATGCCGAGGTTTTCTTCTTCTATCATTGTATCAGTGCAGCGGTAACATTGTTTTTCCTCAAGGACTGCCCTGCAGAACCAGAGACAGCTCTGTCCAGTGATGCATGCTGCCTTGGCCTGAGGGGTAAACAGTGCATCTTTGTCTATGAGCTTTGATGGTGTTTGGCCCTGGACCTTGTCTGTGTGTGTGTATGTGTGTGTTTCTGTGTGTGTGTGTGTGTGTGTGTGTGTATATGGCAGCCAAGCACTCGCTACAGCTTTTCATTGTAAGTGCGGAGGAACCTGCGAGGGCAGAGCATGCTAGCTTTCTCAGAACAGCAAAGTGCTGCAGAGGTCATTCAGGCTCACCGGAAAAGCATGAGTGCTGCTTCAAGATGTTTACCCCTCATCCCACTGCCACTTAATGTCAGTGAAAAGAGTTACATCACTTCCTTCTCCACATCATGTCAGCAACTACTGCCACCTCACTGTGAAAGTTTTCAGAGGGGAAATTGTGAAATCAGAGCGGACTCTATGCGGTTAAAGCTTTCGTTGGACGACTCTTGTAGACGCGGCGGCCTATTTCTGTTCCCCTATATGTCCAATTGCTGGGGTGTGTGAATATCTCAGCGGCCGGTGGGAATGGGTACACCTGTGGTTTTGGAATAGCTGGTCTCTCACCCAACAGAGTCCCATAAACTGTGAAATTCGAGACTCAGAAAACTTCAAGGAATGCTGTAAAGCGTCCGGGTTGAATCCGGGCCTGCGACTTTGGGCCGAGAGGACTCATGACCAGGAGCAGAAGACTCGGGGAAAAATAATGTTACTTCTGATTGTGCATATTTATCAAGGGAGCACATTCTTTAGCCGCATGCCTTCAGATTTGCAACGTGGGTGGTTGGTTTGGTAGGAAGCAGAGTTGGCAGGCTTATCAGCTGATCAATGATAAGCGAAGGATTAGTGATAAAAGCAGAAATCTTGGAGTATTTTATTTAGTTTTTCTCTGCTCAGCCTACACAGCGCTCTATAATAAAAGACTGACCTTGGACTTTAACTATCTCATAGTGTAGTATTTTTCCCTTACTATGTTATAAACGATCGATATATTTACTTTTAACAGAGTGGAACATGACTAGAGTCAGTTTTTCAGTCATTATTGTGTTTATCCTGTGTCAGAATAGCTCGAATGGCTATGTGGCTTATGTGCATACCATAACAATAATGCTTTTGTTATCAGAGTTATTGATTCACAGTGTGGCAACAGTTGTTTCCAACGTGTGACCTGGAATGTGACTCTTGAATGCAACCGTACACACAGATGAATGCAAAAAAAAAAAACATTCCTCTCACCTCACTGTGTCTTATCTTGAGCCCAGTCAGTGATAGGTTGCTCGAGGTGAATCTGGTTTTCGTTGAGGGTTTGTGGGTAAATATTCTGTTCTCTTTTTGGCCCGGGAACTTACAAGTACGCCTCTCAGCGATAAGAGAGAGAGAGAGATTGGGAGAGAGTGAATGTACCTAGATGTATTTTTCAAAAGAAACGGCACACAAACACCTTCATGTAACCCCCCTGTCTGTTATTAGTTTGTTTTCATCAACTCTGAGGTTTAGATTTTTCCTGGAAATGAATAACCTCTGTGCTCTCTCTCTATTTTCTCACCTAAATAGAGCGCAGTGTGAAGAGGTTGCTCGGTATCATTTTTTTAATCATCGGCTCTGTGTCACTCCCACTCTTCTCCTGTGGTCTCCTATTTATAGTAATGTGTCAGAATTATTCAACAGCTGCTCCACATGAATAATAGCGTCCTGACTGATAAACATTATACAGATAGAGGTACGCTTATTTGACGTTGGGTATGCACAATCGAATGCAGCAGCGTGTGGGTGTAAACTGTGAAAACATGCACATGCCCAAAACAAATGGTGGGCTGAGTGAGAGGAAGCTTCACAGAGGGAAGCCACCAAATAATGTGTGAATGTAACACCACTGCATGCATGGCTTGGCTTTTTCGCTGGCCGCACGCAAGCTTGTCAGTGTGTGTGTGTGTGAAGTCTCTGAAGACCCGCGGCTGCAAAAGAAGCAGTATCCGAGTGGCAGCAGCACAGGAGGCTGGCTTTGTCCGTGGCATGGCCTCTCCACACACACTCAGCACAGCCAAGCCAGCTGAGCGGCTCCTTTCTCACTCTGCAGATGTACTTCCCTGCCTCCCTCGCCAGCCCCGACACTGATAGGAGGATAGAGCAGGACGCTTAAAGAGGCATTAAGTAATCTATATCTTTTATCGAGCTCAATCTGTGACCGAGGAGTTGCCACAACATCGACGGGTCTTTGGCACAGCTTTGACACAAATAATAAAGTCAGTAGAGAGAGAGTAAGCTGGCTAATTAGAGCAGAGGTGCAACAGAAACGGATATAATACTGATACTGCTTTGTCGTTAGATTTTTTTCGGCTTGAGAAAGAGGCTTTTTTAGCTGAAATGTGTTGCGACACTGGTTTCTCTTTCGTAGCAGCGTCCTCCATCGATGAGCAGTTGACAGTGTGAGTAGGTGGGTGGGGGTTGGGAGTGTCTGTGAGTGGGGAGTTTTTGTTCCAAAAGAGAAAACGTGAGTGGAAAGTGAGTTTTCTGAAAGCCGGAAATCTCAGCACCTGGTGAAGTGATCATTGAGTCATTGGTATTGATCAACAACCCTATCAAAATCCCCATGGATATTTTTTTTTTCTATGGGGCAGGAAAAATCTTGCTTATAGCACCTTTAAACCTCGATTGGTTGAGTTGAATCCATTTATAAAGAGGCCAGTGAAAATCTTGCTCATAGATAATAATAATAATAAATTTTATTTGCAGCGCCTTTCAAAACACTCAAGGTCACTTTACAAGATCATAGATCTTGTTCATAGAGACTTAGAAGAAAATACAGTCCTATTTGATGCTTGATTTGTAGTTAGCTTTGTAGCTATTTCAAATAAGTCGGTCATCTGGTTCTGCTGATGCACCTCTCAACCAAAACCAAAACCACTGGCAGTCGATCATTATTTTCAGCAGTGTGTGTGAGAGATAGGCCGTCTGACCTCAGCTGCTTTTGGAAATGTTACATCCTCCCATTTTTCCCATTCCACTTGGAGAGCTGAAGGCCTCTCCGGCTGCCGGCCCAGAGAAAGGGATGTCCACTTGTTTCCTGCCAATGAAAACGGCTCCCCACCCTTCCTGCTAGAGTCGTGCCACATATACTGAGAAAATGCTCCCAGAAAGACAAACCGACTGACTTCTCTTAATTAACATTTTTTTAGAGCTGCTGGTTTCGTGGGCACGCTGAGACAGAACAAGGAGCAAGACTAATTCTGGATTAGCTAAATTAAAACATTTAAGCGGCTTTCATGAACATTAGTTGTATTGTTGCTTCTGGACTGTGGCGTCTATGACTTAATAGATTCATTGCGCTATGATACATAAACATATACATTGTCATTTGTCATAGTGTATTTTTCATTGTTGCTTTGCTGTGAGCCACGAGGTTAAATGAGGAAACGGTTTTGTCTCAAGGAGGCAGAAGTAAGACACATGGGTAGTGGGGGGAATTTTAATTATCCGGTCAGTCACTTTCATACTAAATGGACAGAAAATGCCACTGCAGATGTGTTTTAGGTCTGCATCTTGGCTCTGGGGACACCCTGTGATAATTGTGCCCTTTCCTGCTTGCTTCTTCTAGGAAATAATTATCAAATTAGCAATTCTGAGAACTTCACACACACACACACAGCGCTTCAGTGTCTGCTCAAGCTCTCTGTCTTGCCTTGCCCTTCCCTGGGTGAAGATTAAAATCTGCCACAGTGGCACAGCTGAGTCTCAGTGCGCTGCTGACAAACAGAGAGCCGGTTGGTTAGTCAGAGCGGCTTCCCACAATCGACGCAATGAAGAATGTTGAGCCGACACGTGAGGCGGCCGGATCACGTCTCCATGGCGACCGCACAACCGTGCGCCAGGGCGATCTCAAACGCCGGGGTGAAGAGGAGAGACTGGGTCAAGGAGTGGGATGAGTTCAGGAAGGAAAATGAGAAAGACGACCAAGGCGGCATGGAAATGACAGAGTGCGAGCTGCAGAGCGGATCAGCGAATCAAGAAAAACACGTCCCAGACAGCCGGAATGTGTTTTTTCATCTGTCAGCGGAGAGCAGTGAGTGTCATTAGACGGAGCGCCGCTGACCCGGGACAGAGCGCTGACAGGCCCGGCTGCTTCCTGCTTCCTGTGAAAGGACGGCTGCAGGGGAAGCAGCAGGGCTGCAGAGGGAGGATAAGGCCTGGGGCAGGAAGCCTGAAGCTGAGACAGCCTCCAGTCAGTCATGCCCAGTCACTTTGACCACCAGTTCATCCTTTCAGCTTCCCTGTGTGTGTGTGTGTGTGTGTGTGTGTGTGTGTGTGCTCGTCAGGGTTAGAAGAAATTAACTTTTTTGCCCGCTCTTGAACTGATTTTTAGGGACATTTTTGTCCTTTTCAGGGTCATTTTTTTTAAAACTATGAAATAATAAATTTGCATTGCATATTGGCAAATAAACACTAAATTTCTGAAGATTTGTTTTATTCTAAATCATAACCACACATCCCACACTTCTTTCCCACTGCTGGAAAGTGGCGACAGGCTTTACAGAAGAGTTTTCCCCACTCTCTGCCCCCCAACCAGTCCATCTTCCACCCCTCGATTGTTGAGTTTTGTACCATATTATTTTATTTTTTTGTTGACGCAGTGGTTTCAGCATTTTCTCACTGTGTGGTACCAGTGTTTTCTACTGCTTCAGGCTGTGTGCTCGGTTGTTTTCTGATCAAAAAAACTCAACTGTTCTCACCCAGAACGCACTGGAAAGAATTCTCCAGTCATGGTTTCTCACATATCTCCTACGGTGGCCCACAAGGGACAGTAGCTGCTTTCACAAGTGAATATTTGACTCGACAAAAAAAAATGTGAACAGGATGAAATGCAAAAACGGCTACTCCTAATTATCACAGGCATATTTTTACCCCCCAGATTTTTGATTTCACAGGCATTTTATGAACTTTGAAGGGCATTTTTTCCCCCCGAGCCGCTGTTAATTTCTGACCCTGGTGTTAATGCTGTTTAGCACCCTCCGGTCATGCTGAGCCATCATGAACGGTCCCCGCCCTTCACCTCCCTCGGTCGGCCCTTGACCTCTCTGGCTCCATCCCTGCAAGGACAGACTCAGACTTCCACTTGAAAGCATTCTGACACCGACATGTTGACTTTCACAGAAGCAAACGGTTTGTCAAGGTGGAGATTTCTCGGGAGTAGCGCAGACCCACGAAATGTGCAAAATGGGTCGGTTCTTCTTCTTCTAGACGACACGGAATAAAACATCCCTTCTTGTTTGGGTGGGGAGTCTAGCGACCGCAGATGTTTAAGGCATTGTCACACTCCCTAATCCCACTGGGTTGCGTCGGAGCTCGCCATTGGCTGTCGGCAGATTAGAACAAAGCTCTGACTATATTGAATAGTTATCGGGGCTTTCGGGGAGCAGCGTTTGGAGGCATTCTTGCCGGTTGCCAGGGGTTTGCAGAGACGGCGTGCCAAGACATCACTGTTTCATTGATTTCTTTTTTCCTTGGCCCTGAAAAGCAGAGAGCCAACAGCTACAACAGAATATCTCTCCAAAAAAACATCAATCTGTGAACATTTACCATCAAAGATTCCTTGATACGGGCATTTTTATGGCATAATGAATTTTGCCCTGAACAGATTGGGTCTTAATGAATCAGGGCAACATAATGTTTTTTGTATTTATACAGATTAAATCAAAAATAATACGAATAACTAAATGCGTAATACGATAATGATAATGTTATAAACAAAAATCTTAAAAACGAGCTAAAATCGCTAAAACAGCCAAGAAAGCAAATCTGTAAAAGCTTATTCACATTAAAGCTGAATATTTAATTAAGTGCACAGACAGAGGGGATTATGGGTGACTTTTGGGTGGCGGTGCCAGCTGCTGTGAACACGAGCACCATAAGGGTCAAGCTGCCTCTACTTTGTCCTCCTCACCCTAATCAGCATACAGTAGTACAACCTCTGAATAATCACTGAGTTACACTGGAGGCATTTAGCTGCAGCTCTTCTCCAGATTTGGTGTGTTGCTTAGGGACACTGTAGTTGTTAGGCGGATCTAATCCATGACTTTTGCATTACAACACAGTCTCTCTAACCACCAGGATATCACACTTAAGTTGAGGCGTTACGGAGTCTGCTTGGAATCAAATGGTCTTGTAAGGATACATGGTCATAAGAAAATAAATATTTCTCTTATAGCTTGTAGGAGAAGATCAGTGTTATACTATTTTTTTCTGAATTCCTCTTGATGACTGATAAAGACTGTATGCTGGGTAAGAAAATGTACGTAAAATAAGGCTTCTCTTGTGCGTTGATTTCAAATTCAAGAATGAAAAAAAGGGAAATCCGCACTCTCAAAAAGATATCTTGATTGATTTATTTTACATATTTCAAATAAAAAAATATGCAGCTTGGCAAACCGACTAGAAAAGACAATGTTCAGGGGAACACTGCCAAGAGATCAGTTACCAAACAAATCCACAGTATTACACTTTATTCTCGCATGCGATATTGAAAAATCGACACTTTTGGGACACCATTTTGCGAGGCACGCAGAGGGCTAAGTAATGAGGCCGTGCGGGGAGGCATTGGGCAGCGGACCCGGTTCCCATGTGAGAGGGATCAAAGGGCTTGGCCCCGGCAGAAAAGGCCCTGCGGCGGCACACTGCTGCTGCCATAATTGGGGAAGAGCCATGTAAACCTGTCCAGGGGAGGCCTAGGATGGCTTAATTATGTAGTGAAATTTAATTAGCCCAGTGTTCTGTGCGTGCCTCCGCTCTTCACCGGCAGTCCTTGATGTAATATGTGTTTTCTGGTGTTTATCATCTATTATAAGTGAACATGGCAGGGTTATGGTTCCATTCCCTGTGGCTAAAATGGGTGGAATATGAAATGTTCGTGCATTAGCAGCCCCATCATGAATTTACATCCACTTTGCCGCCCTCGGAGTAAATCATTTTGAAACCGACCCATACTGACTTATAAAGGCTTTCATTTAAAATCATTTAGCTGATATTGGTAACATAGCGTGTGTGTGTTTTTGTGTGTATTTATGTTTGCTTGTGTGTACTTTTTCTCTCTCCTTGAGCAGAACAATCCTCACACAGTGATCTAAGCTTTTCCTTTGGTGAATGACATGAGGAAAATGCGGTTTTATTGTCACAGAGTGTGTGCGGTATGACAGTGAGATTATCTCCATGTGGGTGTTGCGCTTTGTGCTGAGACAAGTCTCTGAGTTGCTTTGCCCTCAGCGGCGGTAAATGCATGACATCAGCATTGTTGTAACTGCGCTCGCCATGCGGCAGCGGGTCGGGAGGTCCCGTAGCACTAAAGTAAACAGGCCAGTCCTCCCAATAAACATACATCTGCCTTTGATTTTATCACACTGTCATTAGAGATTGTAATCGGGGGAATGTGGCCTGTAAATAACTGCTGGAAAGTTAATTATGGAAGGTGCCATGTTTGAATACTCCAGGGTCTTATCACTAGATTAAAGCGTATGTTTGGACAGATAAGTGATGGCAGGTCAAACTGAATGGGGTTTTGTATTAATGCCAGCGCGATAACAGTGCTGGCTGTGCAGCAGTGCAATGGCACGGCGTTCAGAGTTTACTGTGGGATTTATTGGTAGATGTTGGGCAAGGGGTTATTTTGGTTCTGAGACCCAGTTTCACTCCTGGTCCATTCCAGGATCGCTCCCAGTAGGTGTTGCAGTTTAAAAATGGCTGTTATTGGGATTGTAAAAGGGGCAACATCAAAAGCGATTTACCCAGTAAATTCAAACTACAGCCTCTGTACCAGACCATAAAAACATCGGAGCAAAGGGATTTCTTGACCATTCGCTCTTTATTGTGGTGGTTTGGATGGTCTTTGGAGGATTTGGGATGATGTTTTTTTTTTTTACTGCAAACACAAAACAAAATTCCAGTAAAATAAATAGCAGTTCACAGGATTATCTGATAAACTTGCTAAAGAAAAGGTTTCCATTTACATAATGAATGCATCCCACTTCTTAGGGTTTAGGTTAGGTTTACACAATCATCAATCGCCTAATCAAACACTTGAAAATGTCCAACATATTAGTCCAAACAACGCAATCTATTTGACTGTTCGTTTTATCATCAACAATGTACACATTTCACAATATTCACATATTTCAGTTAAGTTGGGGTTTCACAAACAGTTTCCCTCAAACATTCCACATGAAATGTACTTTCATTTAGTTTTCAACCGGCCACAAACCAACCACACAGCACCCAGGCGTTTGTCAAACAGAATATATCGCACCAGGTGCAGCTGATAGTCAGCCTCCTTCCTGCCAGTTCAGGGATTGGAGGATGGTTTGTCAGTCAAGCTTGTAATTTCTATCATGAGACATGGACACATGTAGTGTAACTGCAATTGTAGTTGTTGTTTTTTTGGGGGGGGGGGGAAGCAGGCTGAGCAATAAAGCCAGATGATGAATTTTCCTTGTATTTACATTTTTCTAGCTGTGAGGGCAGTTTTCCAGCGTTAGGAGGGGGTGCACTGCAGCTTAATGAATGTAAGGGAAACACTGGCGTTATTCAGAGGCACAGCTGCTACTTGGTGCATTTGTCTTAAATAGCTGTGTAGGATTTTCTCTAAATATGCATATGTATCATTGTTAAGTGGGTAGCCCTCGGTGCTATGATATGAAGCCTCTGTGCGGTGGTTTTCTATTAACATTTACCGTTATTTTAACTCCCTCTTGATGCTGGTTTTTTTTTTTTCCTAGCATTAAAATGTGTCATGGCAACTAATCTAACCATGACAGAATCCTACATATTGCAAATTTAATGGAGAACGCAAAGGCTTCGCTCCAGTAGTGTTGAAATAATTACTCATGCCACATTCAGGTCAAGCACTGTGTTGTGAGCACACTATATACATTAGCTTTCTATGCATGCTTTGAAGTGCTAAACAAATAGTGTGTTATGACAAGTTCAAGTTTGCTGTACTATTATAACCCAGGATGTAACATGTCTCTAAAATATCTTTGCTGTCTTTTGATGTGAAAGTTCACCTTACAGTATGAAACCACTGTAAACGTTTTACAACGTCCTCTCCTCCTCTTTTCCCAGGCGCTGGACCAGGACCGAACCTCCCTGCAGAAGGTGAAGAAATCAGTCAAGGCTATCTACAGTTCAGGACAAGGTGAGAGAGCCTGTTCCTAAATGTGTCAAGCCTAAATGTGCCGGGCAGATGGGTACATGTGCAGAACACTCCCCGAAAAAAAGCCTCAGAGCAAAGACACTGGGATCTAGATTTCTTAAATATCTCTAATAAAAATGATGATTGCTTTTTTGTCTGGAACATTGCCTTTGCAGGGCAGATGGTGTTGTGTGTGTGTGTGTGTGTGTGTGTGTGTGTGTGTGTGTGTGTGTGTGTGTATCCAGGCTGTCCCAGAAACAAACACCTGAGTTTGTTTTGCTCCTCGTTGCTGTATGATGTATCCTCAGTAATTTTCCACTGTATAATTTGAAAGCAGCGTCCTCCCTTTAAATTGACTGTTTCAGATGTTTCTCCTCAAAAAGCTTTGTTCGTTTTTCACAGAAGAGACAATTGACCTCATTCCCACAGCAGCCATTTTGAACAGTTGGGTTGGGAATGTTTGGCATATATATATAAAAGTAGCATTACTTATTACTTATTATTAAGATAGACTTATCAGTTATGAAATCTCAGGAACTGCTAGTTAGCGACTAGCTAGCTACCTAGACTAGATTCCAGTAGCTTTAAAATCTGAACCTATGTGCTTCCAGATTCTTGAAGTCCATTCATTTCTAATACGTTTTTCAGTGGATAATCTGTGAAGTCCGATGTTTGTGCATCTGGGTACACAACAGTTGGACATACTGTAGTTGGGCTGTACTTGCTCCTCTGGCTGGAGACTCCAGGGTGGTGTAAATTCAAAATGGCTGCTGCGGAAATAAAGTCAACGGGATGCTTGTCTCACCCGGTCTCACCTGACTCCCCTCTTCGGGCCGTTTCTCTGGGTTTGGCAGCACCCTGAACCCTGTCCCGTTCCAGTTCCTCCCCATCTCTGACTTAATGACAGGGACAGATGGATGCTACTGCTTGACTGATGGCTCCCGCAGAGTTTCACAGACCCAGAGAACCACACATCTAGTCATTCTGACATTTTCTAATAAAAATGATGAACGTTTGTTAAAATTTACATTTGGTCTCTATGCATAAATCTTCTTGAAATAGGATTACTAGATACTTCACATGTATCTAGTTTTGTATCACTCGTGTTGCTTCAGTGATAAAGGAATTTCCCACTGTAAGACCAGTTAAATATTTCTACTACTTTTACATGAGGTAGACTGATTGCTGGTTGACCTTCCTCTCTGTTTCCATCGCAGACCATGTCCAGAATGAAGAGAACTATGCCCAGGCTCTGGACAAGTTTGGCAGCAACTTCATCAGCCGGGACAATCCTGACCTGGGAACAGCCTTTGTCAAGTTCTCCTCCCTCACCAAGGAGCTGTCGGCCCTGCTCAAGAACCTGGTGAGTGTGTGTGTGTGTGTGTGTGTGTGTGTGTGTGTATGTGTGTGTGTGAGGATATTTTTACCATGCTCACTTCTATAAGGGGCTAGATTAGGATTAAGACTTGGGGTTGAGGGTTTAGATCAGAATTAGGATTAGGTCAGGGTAAGGTTAAAAGTTAAAGTTACTGTAGTTTAGGATTAGGACTAGGGCTGGGCGATATTTTTGAAATCAATATCACGATAATCATAAGGATTTTTTTCGATATCGATATATCACAATATGGCTCACGTATGTAAAATCACATTTTAATAATCAAATTAATGTTCATCCCATTGAACCGAATGGTAATGTTAGGTGTGATGTTAAACAAAACTGAAATTTTCAAAAAATATTCCTAATTTTGTCAGTGTTTTTAATAAAATGCACTTGTTTAGACAGCAGTATTGTGTGTAAAGATATCCCACAATCACCACGATATGATTCCACTGAAAGACGATAAACGTTAATATTGAATAATCGCCCAGCCCTAATTAGGATTTGGTTTTAGGGTTAAGATTAGGATTAGGGTTAGTTTACAGTAAGGGTTAAGGTCAGGCATGTAGTGGAGAGTTTTAAAGTTAGGGTTAGAGGTTAGGGAATGAATGGAATCAATGAAAATCCTCACAATACAGACTTGTGTGCTTGTTTGTCTAAGGAGTTCAGCTCTGGGTAAAACATGTTCATCAATCTCTACACTTGTATTAAAGTGTAGGAAAAGCCTCCACTGTCAGAAGCGTCATTGCAGTCAGACAGTATAGCTGACTGCGGCTGTATCTCGCTCTGAGCCTTGTCTTTTTTTCCTCCAGACGAGGCTCTTATCTGCCTGCCGTGGATTTCCCCTGACGTTTCTGTTGAATAATGTGTCCTGTTTGAATCCTTTGTGAGTGATTGTTGTTGGAAGAAGAGCCGGTCCCCCTCTCTCTCTCTCTCTTCCTGTGTGGCTGGCAGCGAGATTAGACTCCATAAATACACTCGGCAGGACTAGGAGCGACTGTGTGTGTGTGTGTGTGTGTGTGTGTGTGTGAGTGTGTGAGTGTGTGTGAGTGTGTGTGTGTGTGTGTCCATCCTGAAACCTTCCTAAATCAACCACCTGTTGGCACTACATGCATATTGCCTGTAAAGTTAGGAAACTGAAATTATCTATAGACATTCCTCTCTCTCTCTCTCTCTCCCTCTCTCTCTCTCCCTCTCTCTGTCTTTGTCATTTTGAGTACATTGAATGGATTTTTTTTTTGAGGCCTCAATAACTGCGCCCCCAAGGGCTGATGGTATGTGCGTGCACTACAAATGAGTATTGATGAATAGCGCCTGTCCCAGATGCCCTGCAGCATGTGTTATTGGATTCAGTGTAAGCATTGTATAGACTAAGTCAGCTTTGGGCAACTCGCTGCTTTGATAGGATTTGTTACAGGACTAAAGTTTGTCTGCGTCTTCTCTCAGTATTTTGTCTGTCTGTGTGTGAATGGTGAGGTGAGAGAGACGGTGACGGTTTCCAGGACGGGCTGTTAGAGCGCACCCACCGGCAGCCAGCCAGTAGGAGATTGATTCTGACGTTGGCCATATGCAAGACAGGCACTTAAGAAGCACATTAGCGCCCATTAAGTGTTGTTTATTTCCTTGACCGCTGCTGTGTGTCTGTGCGGACTTGGCTTACGACAACAGGGACTTAAATGCTTAGTACTGTTGTAAATGACCTTGCTGAGCCTAATGGTTAGAGCTGCTGAGCATAGTGGAGGCAACCCGAGCTCTTGGCAAACATCAAGCTTTTGCTAATTCTTCAATAGGCTAAACTGCATTCGTGCTGCTATTCTGCAGCACGTTTGCTATTATGTCTTTTATGTTCTTTGGCCAGTGGCAGCACAAATATGTTTATGCATTGCACTACTGGTTAAATATTTGCTTCTCTCCCTGTGTTATGATACACTATGTTAACTATTTTGCCTTGTATCTCCCTATGCCAACCCCCCCCCCCCCCTCTCTGTGTTCCCTCTCAGCTCCAGAGCCTCAGCCACAATGTGATCTTCACCCTGGACTCGCTGCTGAAGGGCGATCTGAAAGGCGTGAAAGGGGTAAGATTTACCGTAAAACCATTTCTCTTCCTCCCGCTCTTCTCATTCCCTCTCTCTCCCTCTCTTCCTTCCTGGCCCCCCATGGGACGTCCCAGCAGTGGGGCAGGGGAAATGGAAGCCCCGTCAGCACGTCTCCATTCATCTCTCGACTTCTGTGTGTGTGACTCTCTCTGTCTGTGACTGTGTGTGTGTGTGTGTGTGTGTGTCAAACAGAGATAGAGAGACTAGAGGGACGGGGGAGTTAGAAGTAGAAGTCTGTCTCTGTTTAAAAGATCACACTGTAAATCTTGGAGGAGTAAACCGTGTCCTTGTGTTGTGCTTGAGGCGAGCGCGGCAAATAAATGGGTCATGAACCCACGAGGCTCGGGGAACAAGGAGGGGCGTGGCCGCTCGCTGGCCGTCCAGAGCATAAATCATGAGCAGTGTGCGGCCTTTGCCGGGCCTCGGATAGAGATTCAGCTCTGCAAATAACTCTGGTCCCATGGTGACCTCTTTGTAGTTTGCTGATGCTTGTCCTCCCCTTTTTTTTGCAGGACATAAAGAAGCCCTTTGACAAAGCGTGGAAAGACTATGAAGCCAAGTTGTAAGTGGATAATTACTGTGTGCTATTGGAATTCTATATAATTGTACCATGTATGTTTTTCCAGTTCATTATAGCGTACTGTATAGTTGATCTAGCACTGTTGATAATGGGTAGCGAGCTTGTTTGGACCTTCCAAGAGTGTTGTAGAAGTTGCTGTACCAAGTCAACTTGGCTCGAGTCCTAAGTCAGTCTCAAGTCTTGAGGCACAAGTCTCAAGTCAAGTCCCAAGTCTAAATGTAGATTACCAAGTCAAGCCCAAGTCAAGTCCACGTCATTAATGTCAAGTCTCAAATCTAAATGTATATAGAACACCAAGTCAAGTCAGAACAAATCAAGTATCAATTTAATATCTTAAAGAAAACTAAATATCTAGGACTTTTCAATGCAATATGGTTTTAATTGGATAAAAACTTGATAAGAGCATCATGAGTTTGATTTCTATAATCAGTTTCAACTTCAATAAATTCAATCATTCCATACAAATTCAGAAAACAGAATTTAAATTCAGTCGTCTGGTGGAACAAATCTCATCACTTTCAATCCAAGTCATTTAGACAAACACAAGATCTCAAGTCAAGACTTTGGAAACCTTTTCAAGCCATCAGTCAAGTCAAGTCCCGAGTCACCAGAACCCAAGTCAGGTCAAGTCTCAAGTATTCTCTTCATGCATAAAGTCAAGTCTCAAGCAATAAACACTTGTGACTTGAGTCCAAGTCATGTGACTCGAGTCCCCACCTCTGTGTCATACACAAAGCACACTGCTGCAGTACACAGAACTACACACGTTAAGCCAAAAAAAAAGACATCATTGCACAAGGTCAAGCGCCGTTTTGGCCGGTTGCTCCGCTCTGACTGTCCTCTCCTCTGTGCCAGTACAAAGATAGAAAAGGAGAAGCGGGAGCACGCCAAGCAGCATGGGATGATCCGCACCGAGATCACCGGGGCCGAGATCGCCGAGGAGATGGAGAAGGAGCGGCGTCTCTTCCAGCTCCAGATGTGTGAGGTCGGTGCAGTGAGTTCGCACAGACGCTTTAGCTGCAGTTTCTCAGTGATAATCAGACACTGTTGTTGTTTCAGGCTGTAAAAAAAAAAGTATCACGCCACATTATGTGTCACTTGGCAGGTTTTATTGTCATTTCATGTTTTAAATTTCACTGTTTTATGTTTGTCACTTTGTGTAAGGCTTTTATTATCTGTGCTGTCTCTTGGCTACGACTCCCTTGCGAAAGATAAATTAGTTCTCAGTGGGACTTTCTGGTAAAATAAAAAATAAAAAAACAACACATTGGCTTTTAGTGGTTAGCCAGGTCCTGTAACTGAAATACCACAAGTTAGATTCCTGCAACCAGCCCGGTCAAAGTGTGCTGGAGTAAGATGTTGAAGCTGTTCTCTCATTGAAAGTGACTCTGGATAAAAGCATCAGATAAATGCCTAAAGTTTAAATGTAAATAATCATTTATTGCTATAGTATTGAAAAGTATTCAAATTCTCTTTTACTAGTTGCTTTGAAACTATATTTTAAGATGGAGTTTAATTTATTTTCTTCAGCCGAATTGCATTGGTGGTTGCAATGAATGACTGTCAGTGGATATGACTAATAACACAACAGAAATCTCAATACCGGTAATGAGTATTAGTTAGGTATTGTGCAGCTAATCAGTCATATTACATAGTCATGCTATTTGCGATTAATTTATGTGCCTCAAAAGAAAAATTCCCATATGAGACACTGGTCTCGTAAACTTGTTTGCGTTGAAAGATGTCTGTTATTGTGACACAGTTTGACCTCTCTGTGGCATAATTGCTCATAGGCTGTACTTAAAGAAGTTTGGGGGAGTGAGAATCAAGTTTAAAACCAGTATGAACGAGGTAGTGTGTGCCTCAAACTGTTAGAGCTGAACATGACTCACTCTGCCATGCCAAAAAACCTCTAGTGGTGGGTGTTGACGCCTACTCCTCGTTCGCTGTTTTATCCGGAGATTTTTTTACTCAAATTACATAATGGACCAATACACATATTACCTTATCTCTACTCAGTAGAGATTTAATTGATGCACTTACAAGCCTCACATAGGAGCACAAATCATTTATAATCGATATATATAATGCAAGGAGATGTTCCCTCCCCCTATTGAGATCAGTCGTCTCCTGCTGGGTGGCTGTTGTGTTGCTGCTGGTCATCAGAATTATTCACTACAAAACTCACTACAGTCCCTTTGAACCATGACGAGCTGACATGTGCTCATGACTCAGAGGTATTTCCTTTTTCATCTTCGTTCAAGCTACTCAGTCCGCTATAGTCCAGCAGAGTGCTGTAGAGAAAACAAGGGACACAAAAAAAGATAAAAACAAGGAAAATAACTGAAGATAGCAAGATTTGGCATGGTATCAGTCTTCTAGCACCCAATATCAAGCCCTCCTGATATATATGAATGTATATATGAATTTTACACAACACATTAAGAAGTTAACTCACTGAAAATGAGTATGGGCCAGAAAGTGGGTTTTGAAAGCCAGAAATCTCAGCAGCTGACAAAGTAATCGTTGAGTTATTGGTATTGATCCACAACTCAACCCTCTGTAGATAAATGGTGGTCATTTCGTGCCACGGAACAGTAAAAATTTTACTTATTGCACCTTTAATACACACCTTTTCTGTGAGGCATTCTCTTAATGTGACATTTTGTATTGTATTTTGTCTTATGTAATGGGCATATTTATGTGTTATGTATTTCTAGTCTAGAGTCTAGAAAGAGCAAACACAAGTCTAGAAAGTGGCTAAAACAATAAAGTTTACTTGGAAGTAGAAGACAGAATAAATAATCACAAACTCCCAGGAAACGGGGCCAGAGCAGTGTGAAGCTTACTTGGTTCTCACTGTGCTTTCCTAAATCAACAGTCAACATCCCTGGAAACAACAGTGGTGCTGCTGTGTGTGTGGGACAGCGGTACAGTCAGTGGTACAATCTGTTCATCCCACTTAACCTCATTTCTCTCTTGCGTGCGCTCTCTCTCTCTCTCTCGCTCTCTCGCTCTCTCTCTCGGCCACTCTCTCTCCATGTTACTCAGTCGCCAGATTAGAGGACGCTCTCACTCTCTCACTCTTTCATCCTACACTGTGAAGGCAGTGTGGAAAGGCAGCTCTGCATTATTTTGCCCAGACGAGGCACCGCGAGCGCCGCTGCTCATTCACACACAAAGAGTCAAAACCTGCAGGCTCCAAAACACTGAACCCACACGAGGCACAGACAAAATGGGATAATCTCCCCGTCCCACCGAGCACTCTCAGCCAGACAAAAGGAAAACACATGCATGCATATACGCACACGTACACACATGCACACAACCATGCTCAGTAGTGCATGATAAGCAGCCAATGGGAGCTGTATGGAGGCATGGGAAGCTTCAGAAGGCCATTGTGTAATAGATTAAATTTTACTCTGGAGCTGGAAGTGGTCTTTAGCTGTGACTCTTTGTAAATTACTGTGGATTGGCACACTGCGGGATCAACTCAGATTAAGATTATCTTTTATTCATTTGTTTGGTGGGCACACTGTCTGAAGACTTTTCATTCGCTGTCTGTCCTTAAACACCCAGACTGAGCGCACAGCCTACAAAGAGCCTCCTCTTGAGGGCTTTCTCCTTTTTATAATGCAAATGAAAAGAACTTGTTATCATCTATTTGGAACTATATTTAGATCAAGGCGAAGGGGATAGCATGTTCTTGTACTGCAAGGCATTTTCCACGATGATTATTGTTGTGTTTACCAGTCTGGTCACCACTCCCACAGTGTCAAGGCAGTCTTGGCTTGTACATCAAAGGCTCAGCCCTCCTAAGCATATGTGCACTCGGATGGGATTATCATAATGCAAAATGTTCACAAGTGTCTACAACAAAACACTAGTCTTTACTTCGGCTCAAAGCGTCTCTGTACAGTGGCATAGCAGATGCCACATGCCTCATTATACCCCCAAAAATCCTTTAAACCGACCCAGAATTTCAGCATATGATTGAACTCTCCCCAACTCTCTCTTTGCCTTGCAGTACCTGATCAAAGTAAACGAGATCAAGACCAAGAAAGGAGTGGACCTCCTCCAGAACCTGATTAAGTATTACCATGCACAATGCAAGTAAGTACCACCTTAATCTGCACTGTAAGCATATCCTCTAACCATAAAATGTGAAGCAACTGAACGTTCCTTGTGAAAAGGGTTCCAGTCTCTCTCTCTCTCTCTCTCTCTCTTTCTCCCTTCTTCTAACTGTTGCTTTCTCAATTCTCTCTCATCTGTATGATTCACTGATCTTGAGGACGCAGACTCATATTTAGCTCTCATAAATATGCACAGGTCATCACACAGATGTGGTCTGACAGCTGTGGGGTTTGTGGGTAAATAGATGGCGTCCTGTTCGCCAGAACCGCAGCTCACAGCGGCCCGTGACAGAATGACAAATTCCTCTCAGCGTTGCTAGGTCCTGTCATAACATTGGGTCAAAACAATGCACTTCCCTGGTGATCTGCTCAACCTGAGCCTTGACGGATAGAAAAGCTGCGATGATGACGGATTGGAAGCAGATGATAGAAAGAAGGAAAGAAGTAATAATTTTTACAGTCAATAACAAGTTGGGGTTACTTATGAGTATCAGAACTGCCCAGTACAATAAAAATAGCTTAGATTTTAGACCAAAAAATCCCCCAAAATCTAATTTAAACTCCTTTTGTAGCACAACAAAAAGTGCAAAAATTTAAGGGATATAATTATTTTTATAGCCATGTAGTAATACTGTAACTGTACATTCTGACACGTTATAAGGCCAACAGTTCCTCACACAGAGAGTGGGATGGAGTGGGATGGAGGAGTGCGGAGGGGAGTTGTGGGATCCCAGATGCAGAAAGTGAAAGAAAACAAGGAGAGGAAGGATGTGGCAGAGAATGTAAGAGGCAAGGAGGGAGAGAGGGAGAGAGAGATCATCCCCAGAAAGAGAGAGTCAGGGGGGGAGGATACAGTGAGAGGTCATTAGTGGTGATTTGCGGTTGCAGCCCTTCATCGAGGTGTGTACCACTGACAGATCCATAATGGATTTCAGGATGTGCTAAGCAGCTCTGCAAATCTGCCGTGGACTCGGCCAGCTACGATATCTGTGCCAAGAGCCGAAGGCGCCAGGCGAGTCGGGATATACATTAAACATAAACTGCACCAGTCTAAATCTCACTCTCTCCCCTTCTGCGTATGACCTTCATAAAGCCCATAGGAGCGCTCTATAACACCTGGCATTTGCAAAAGCAGTAATCGCCACTAAATGACCTCCCTCTCACATTCACTCCAGAGAAAGTTAATGTCAATGAAGTTCACATGTGCCTCTGTTCTCTCCCAGTTTCTTCCAAGATGGCTTGAAGACAGCGGATAAGCTGAAGCAGTACATCGAGAAGCTGGCAGCTGATCTCTACAATGTAAATACTCACACGAATCCTTTTCATCTCTTCCATTCTGTTTATTCTCCTGCCCACTTCCATGTTTCATTCTTCGGGCGTAATCAGAGCTGATTGTTTGAAAGTGTGTGTGCGTGTCCGTGTGCGCACATCCGCATTTGTGTTTACTTCTCAGCTCTACTATTGCATGTTTTCCTCACCCTGCGTTTGCTCTCCGCAGATCAAACAAACTCAGGATGAGGAGAAGAAGCAGCTGACCGCCCTCCGAGATCTGATCAAGTCCTCCCTCCAGCTGGACCAGAAGGAGGTAGGCAGAACAAACCAGGCCGCACCGGGCCAAATTCAAAGCTGTAGCGGGTGAAATCCAACCATGCCAGCCCAAACTGAGTTATACTGGGCAGAACACAGCCACAGCAGACCTGATTCAGTCAAACTGCACCAGCCTCCATGCAGATATATTGTAACAGGCCGATGATTTGACAAACTGAATCAACCCAGCCCACGTTTTACCTTCCACCTCCTCTCACTCTGGCCTCTATCAGGTTTGGAGCTAGCCTCCTGTAGCACAGAGCGAGTGCCCAGTGCTGTACCATGCTGGTAGCCAGTGTGTGGTAGGCTTTGCTGGTGACCAGTGTTGTGCCTCACTGGCTGCTCAGTGGAGAGCCACTCACTGCCTGACTTAACACCGCATCAGCACTGAACGATGCGTACGCACCCGAAAAACACTGCCTACCCTGGCCTTACTTAACTTAACACCACAAGGCAGGCTGCTGTGGCTGTACCACAGAACTTGAATGGATAGAACGGTCCTTCCACTGTTTTTCGTGTAGCATAAAATGTTGATTATGGAATTTTAAGGGTTAGTTGCTATGGTGACAACCTAGGGCTGGGCGATAATTCAATATTATCGTTTATCGTCTTTCAGTGGAATCATATCGTGATGATATGAAGATATTCTGATATCGTGACACACATTTCTGCTGTCTAAATTGATGATGACAAGCTAATTTTACTTAAAAACGCTCATAAAATGAGGTATGGTAGGAATATTATTTGAATATTTCTGTTTTGTTTGACATCACACGTAACATTACCATTCGGTTCAATGAGATAAACATTAATTTGATTATTTAACGTGATTTTGCATACATGAACCATATCGTGATATATATTGATATCGAGAAAAATCCTTATGATTATCATGATATTGATTTCAACCATATTGCCCAGCCCTATGACAACCTTAGTCTGGGCATTAAGGCTGTAAAGTCTGTCACACTCGCTTGAGAACTGAGCAGATGTGTCTGTTAGCAAACTGTCAAAACTCAACTGAAAGCTAATGTTAGCGACAAGGTTAACGTAGCTTTATCAAAGACTGTACTTCTCTCTGTAGCTCTTCTAGTTAGCATTAGCATATTAGCAATCCATGGCAGCAAGGCAATGGAGAAGCTACTTTGGTGCTTGCTGCAAGACTTCAGCGACTTGCCGTAAGTCGGTTTATACGGAAGCTAGTCCAACGGTACACATAGAAATGGCCACTCCTACCTTCCTGGAACGTTGATTTGAATGGGAACGACCGTTCTACCCGTTCAAGTTCTGGGGGCTGTACGTTGGTTTCACCGTCCTCGGCCCTCCTCACTCACATTTCCACACGCCTAATCAGGTGTTTCGCACGGTAAAGTCTCTATAGTCTTAACGGCATTCAGTGCTTTCACATTTAATTAACACCTTTTGTACCTTTTCTTGTTAATCGCACCCACGGTAAGCACGTCTTTTAGAAAACAAACACCTGAGATGCTGATTTCAGTGGGCACACACACACACACACACACACACACACACACACACACACACACAGGCACACAGGGAGACGCTCTTTCACAGTTCACACCCACCACCTGCACCTTAGCGGGATCTTTCACACCTCTCCCCTCTATCTCCCCTCTCTGCTTTCTGCTTGTCTGGACTCAAGTCTAGAAGAGTAAGTGCCGGTGCATGTTGAGCATGCTAGCGTCTGTCCTGCTTGATAACAGAGTGGTTTGGATGTTGCAGAGCATGGCTTTGTAGGTCCCGTATTCCTCTGGTAGCGCACTCAATTCTGCTTTAACAAGACGCCCTGTACCCTGATCTCAGAGCATCAGTTTATTGTGTGTGTGTGTGTGTGTGCGTGTGTGCTTGTACGTACTGCTGTGTTTGTGTCTGTGTGTGCATCTTTGCATGCCTCAAATCTGTGCTGTATACAGTACGAGTTTAACATTGGTATTTTGTGTCTGCGTGTGTGTGTGTGTGTGTGTGTGTGTACGCGCGCACGTTATTGTGTGTGTTTTTGCACAGGACTCGCAGAGTAAGCAGGGTGGCTACAGCATGCACCAGCTGCAGGGGAACAAGGAGTTTGGCAGCGAGAAGAAAGGGTATCTGATGAAGAAGAGTGATGGGTGAGTTACAGATGCGCTCGTTATTTAATATGAGTGCTGTATTGAAATTATAATCGCACAAAGAGGAGAAAGACATGACAACAGATTCCCCCCCCCCCCCCCCCCCCCCTCCCTAGGCTAAGGAAGGTGTGGCAGAGGAGGCAGTGCTCAGTGAAGGGTGGCATGCTCACCATCTCTCATGCCACGGTGAGTAACACACAACACACACACACACACACACAAAAGAACCCCCTGACCCCCACGAGTGACTGTGCGGATCAAAGGGAGAACATCATGCAGGGAGGTTGTGTTGGCCATTCTCAATCTGGAGGCTGGCAGAATGGAATTGACATAGATGGGTTGTCATGGCAACCTTCCCCCCCCCCCTCCTCCCCCCACCCCCACCCCCCCTCCCTCTCTCCCTGCTGCGCCCGGGTGACTCATCGCTGAGCATGAGTGTGAGTGTATATGCTGGCGCGTCCATCGCTTTGTAGGCTAGGTCTCCACTCTCATGCGGCACCAGACGCCGTTCAGTGTGATACATTCTGTCTTTTGGACGGTTGGATCTTGATGTTAAATGTGAAAATCATTCAGTCATTCTATAATACTGTAAGTCTTTCATTTGAGATATTACCTCCTACCCCGTCTGACTCAAAGGGAGGTACCTGACTTAGGAGCTTAGCACAGCCACTAAATTCTGCTAAAAGTGGGGAGAGTGGAGCCAGGTGTCTCATCAGGCGCAGATAATCACTAAATCCAATCAGAGACTTTCCTAAAAAAAAAAGGAAAAAAAGGAAAACATTGCAGTGGGATTTAAGAATTAACAAGGTTTTTGAAAATGAAATGCTGTGCATTGTTATCCATCCTTTCTTGAATAGGAAGACACACTTTTTATCTGAAGAGTTTAATTCAAAAAAACATTGCTCAATATTTCAAAATTTCAAGTGATTATAAGGGCTGCAACTAACGATTATTTTCATTGTCGATTAATCTGTCGATTATTTTCTCGATTAATCGATTAGTTGTTTGGTCTATAAAATGTCAGAAAATGGTGAAAAATGTCGATCAGTGTTTCCCAAAGCCCAAGATGACGTCCTCAAATGTCTTGTTTTGTCCACAACCCAAAGATATTCAGTTTACTGTCATAGAGGAGTAAAGACACCAGAAAATATTCACATTTAAGGAGCTGGAATCACAGAATTTTGACTTATTTTTCTTAAAAAATTACTCAAACCGATTAATCGATTATCAAAATAGTTGCCGATTAATTTAATAGTTGACAACTAATCGATTAATCGTTGCAGCTCTACTGATTATATCATCTTAAATGTTGCTATTTTGTAAGCAAAGCTCTTAAAATAACTAACAACTCCAATAATAATAATAATGAGGTTTATCTTCATGACAGCAATCATTTGGTTAGTGTAGGTGCTATACTTTTTAAATGGTTGAAATTTAATTTGGGCTTTTTCTGTTCACAGATCACAGATTTGATTATGGGAAGATGTAAAAGCATCAATAAATTGTTGTTACTTGACACATTACATCACATTACATGCTAACAAACCATCTGGCACTCATGTAAATGTTGAAGTTGAGGTCTGAAGAGTTTGTTCCATTCACTGTTGAGGAATGACAGCATGAGCTGGTTAGCATGGTACAGTTGGCACTCAGGAGGCTAATTTACAAACAGACACAGTTGCTCCAGCTGGATGTAACATCACAGGGAGGATAAGCTCTAGCAGAGCATAATGAACATGACTGATGTGAACGTGAGCCTGTGCAATTTTAGGGTCCAAATATGACATTTTTCCAGTGTTAGTGTGTGCCTGTTTTTAAGCTTTGCAGAACCGCCACCCCCGATTCTGTCTACTAGGAGAGGCTGTGGGGATGTGATTGTCTGAGATACAGTATGATATATGATCTGTCCTTTTTGTTTAGGAATGACAGGACTTTAACCTATCTGTCCCCTCTTGGTCCACAGAGCAGGAATTATATGAGAAGTTATAATCATTCTCTCTGTCTGGAGGCAGTTTACCGCCTCTCCAAGTTTTTCTTTTCAGCCCTTTTGGCAGCTGAACTCTAGGCGACTCTAGTTGACATGGCAGGTTGCCAGGCTGCCAGCCAAGCCCCAAGGCTCATCACAGCCTGTTAGCATTTCATTAGCACGTGCCTTAGCCCCTCCGCTGCCCAGGCACTGGCAGGAGACGGTGCTCAGCCTACGTGTGCCAGCTGGGCCCATTCATTGTAACAGTAGATAGCCCAGCCAGCGCAATTACGTGTCATACAGGGGACCTGAACTACAGTAGCCCTAAGTTCAGCTTGTTCTGGTGTTATGGAGTTTTGTAGTTTTAATTCTGTGAATGTTCTGTTTATTTTTGAAATAATTCCCTCATTAGTTTTACTAAAACACATACAGGTATTTGGGTCACAGCAGTATTTATCCGGTTTGTAGGTGTTATAGTTACAATCTTGGCATCATAATCAACGAATAAGAACCCTAGTGTATAATATTGCGAATTGCTGTGATTGGATGTTTCTTTTCTGATCTTCGTGGCCACCTCTGGGATCCTAAGTCTGTTTGTGTGTCTGTGCTTTTAGTCCAACAGGCAGCCTGTCAAACTGAACCTGCTCACCTGCCAGGTCAAGCCCAGCTCTGAGGACAGAAAGTGCTTTGATCTCATTTCTCGTAAGTCACACAAACACACACACACACACACAGAGACACAAACTTGCTGCACATTTCACAACACGCCAGAATGGTTTGGTAAAGGAAAAGGAAGCTGTGGATATGGTTTGCCACACAGTGCCACTTGCTGTGTAACAGACTGTTTTCTGACTGCGTGTAAGACAGGTATCATGGACAGGTATCATGTCATGCCAGGATGGATTACACTGTCTGGTGCCTCTGTGTATTTGCCAAGGCAAGGCCAGAAATTCAATTTCTCACCTCATGGTTTCTGTATTCCCACAGATAACCGGACATATCATTTCCAAGCTGAGGATGAACAAGAGTTTGTCATGTAAGTATTTTAGAGTAATGGCACACAGAAACATACATTAACCCATTCTGCTTAACCAAACGGCTAAGACATACTTTCATCAGCATGTTACCGGGCTTATGAAGGCGTGAAGCTAAAACATGTTGGTGAGGCAATAATCAGAGAGTGTTTTTCATATTTCTAAAGTTTTAAGATCACCTTCATGCCCAAATATAGAAGATTGAGCTAGATTATTGCTGAGGGATCACAAGTCATCACCTGATACGTTTTATTAATGGTGGGGTTGGCTAGTGGGGGGTTGGCTAGTGGCTGCTGTCTGGTGTCATTGACATACTTTGCCGCCACTGAAGACAGGAAGTGTTTTCTGTCATCAAGAGACTGTTGAGCCAGTGGCAGCAGAGGCAGCAGTGGGATTTGTGGTTTGCAGTAATTCAGGTCATTGTAACCACATACCCTTGTTTCCCATGTAAGTCCCACAAGTGCATGTAGAGAGGCAGGCACATACACACACACACACACATACCCAGACATTTATTACCCGAATGCTGGGGATACAACGGTTATTCTGTTAAATTAGGGTTTCTGGGCCAGCTACATGAGGTATGACTGAACCGATTCACACATGCAGGACTGGGTGAAAGCTGGGGGAGCAGAAACAAATCACCCTGTCTCTTTTTCAGCAATCAAAATGATGAATACTCATTTCTCTATTAGTTACTTTCTTATTTCTTACTCTGTTACTGTCTTTTGCATCTTTCTTTCTCCTTCCGTGCCTCTGCTATGAGTA